>NC_140495.1:26521853-26874353 GCF_964271855.1 Acomys minous
CCCTACATATTCCTATATTTCTTTTTTTTAACCCCTATCTCCGTACCTAAGAAAGATAAAGGAAAAGAGAAAAATCTCTAAGTCTAACCTTGTTTTCTCTCTGAATAAGACCAATAACAGCTTATAACCAACTCCCAATGACAATAAACATCTATAGCCCAAGAAAGCAACCAAAAACCTACCCAACCCCCCTTAAGGGAAACAGGGCGTCTTTCTCTTAAGGTGTTTTTTTTCCCCCCCTGATTTGGAACAGATAATACCTATGTAGGGGCCCAAATAAAATTGGGAAAAATGGTTAAACAAACTAGGAATAGTATTTGTGGTCCAGTTTCTAAATGTTGAGAAATTTCAGGCTAAATATAAGTTCTGTGTGGGACAGTCTGAAATGCTGGACCAATCGGGATCAGGAGCCTTCTTTGAAGCTGTCCTTTTCTGATGAGCAGCAGCAACTGAAGCATTGGGGCAGGAACATGAAGGATGCAGGCTACCAGCGTCTCAGCATGCTGGAGGAATGAATCCTGTCAGGTCTGATTCAGCGTCAGTGTCCAGTTCTTTTGTTCTGAAAACATATAATTTTTCACAAGATTATACAGTCCTAAAACTATGAATGTATTTGGTGTGCAGGATGCACAGAACAATTAAGGCTGGTTCTCTGCTCTTTGTATGAGCAGAAGAAAGACATCTGTAAATCTTCATTCATGCCATAGGAAGAATAGCATCCAATAATAAATCATGGGGATTCTGTAACCAACAGGAAGCCTTGTCTATGCACAGATATTCATGTCTCAGCCAGTCTCAGAGCTGTTCCCTTGTAATAGGATTAACAATACAGGTTACCTGTTTGAATTCATGTAAGTTAGACTGACTTAAAGTTAGCAGTTTCTCTTTCTTCCAGCTCTGTTCATTTAACCTCTTTCAAAGAGGAAGTATAATATCACCATTACCAATGAACGTACAATCTCTAGGCTCTGTGGTGCCTGATGCATAGGCCAGGCCGCTACCTGCTTCCCCGAGAGAACGCTTCCTGTTTTAGAGACAGGCCAGTTGCCCTGAGCAAAAGAAAAGGCATTAAACTTTAAGTAAACTTAAATAAACTCCCATTTTATTTTAGAGTTTATGTATAATACCCTAGGAATCTTGTGCCTGGTTTTCACATTTGTTGCAGGTGTTTTTGTCCCACCCTTCTCTCCAGGGGGATGGACACGTCCACCCTTAAGTTCTAAGTGTCCTTCTCTAGGCTCTATGGCACATGATGGCTAGGCTGCTGCCTGTCTCCTGAGAAAGGGCATCCCGTTTTACAGACAGGCCAGTTGCCCTGAGCAAAGGAAAAGCCATTAAGCTTACCCTAGGCATCTTGTCCCTGGGTTTTACATTTGTTGCAGGTGTTTTTGTGTCACCCCGTCTCTCCATAGGGAACGGACACTTCCACCTTTTAGGCATATGAATTGTAGCCTTTGAGTTTCTGGGACCTAACTAGGTTGATGTGTACTTTGTCACCTGTAAGTCCTCTGTGTCTCTTTGCATACAGTGTGACCACCACCTGTCCTCCGTGAAAGTGGCTCACGTTTGAGGGATGAGAACGTCTGCCAGAGCAGTGACACTTCAACTCGGCACACATTTGACGTGGGAGGCGTGCAGCTTGCATGTCTGCCTGCCTGCCCAGCCTTGGTCCTTATGTTGACCAACAGAACATATCTCTTAGACCAATTTACTCTTTGGGACCAGTTTTCCTGTGAAACTCTACTTTTAAGGCGATTGGCTGGTCTTTTTAGAGCAGTGACATCATTTTTCCTTGTATAAATCTAAGATTGAAGAAAAAGGAACTTACATATTAATTTTACGGAAAATTTTGTCATTTTGAATCCTTGACTGTCTTTGTAAGTAGTTTATCTTATCAGCGGGGGTCTTGTCCTGATTGTGGAGACCAGGTTGGTCTATAACTTGAGTTTTGCCTGTCTTTGTTTTTATTATATTGGATTAAGGGTATGTGCCATCATCATCCTGTTTAGATATTTTATCTTAATTCCAGTAAAAATCTTTAGAAATCAAGTCAGGAAATAAGAAAAGTTTAAGTCTTGGGTCAGTTGTGTCAATTTAGAATTTCATTAGTGAATCCCTGTCCATTTTTTGGAATTTAGTTATTGTTAATTTGTATTGGTGGGTCCTTTTCAGAAACAGTTGCTTAACATTTTGCAGTTATAGAGTTTTGAATTTTAGCAGTTATCAACTTTATGGAGAAGAGTTTGGTTTGTTTAGTTTTGGGTTTTGTTGTTGTTGTTGTTTGTTTGTTTGTTTTTCGAGACAGGGTTTCTCTGTGTAGCCTTGGCTGTCCTGGACTCACTTTGTAGACCAGGCTGGCCTCAAACTCACAGTGACCCGCCTGCCTCTGCCTCCCGAGTGCTGGGATTAAAGGCGTGCCCCACCACACCCGGCCTTTTTTTTCTTCTTCTTCTTCTTCTTCTTCTTTTTCTTTTTGTTGTCAGTAACTTAGTCTCACATTTCTTGACTTTTTGTCCTTTTCCTTGAAGTTCTTTAGAGAGGGTGTGGAGAAGTATGGCTATCATTAAGTCCATTGTAAACAAGTCCAGAACTGCCAAAACACAGTTTAAAAAGATCTAATAGCCTTTTGTTCTGATGTTTTAGAAAGGGATTATAGCAGTTTTTATTTTTATTTTTTATTTGTTTAGGCGGTTAACTCCATTTCCCCAGGTCAGTTTAGAAGATTGTCAGCCTCTTAGTCGTGCCTCTTTAACCTGTCATGTGTCTGTAGCCATCTCTGTTTTGTGAGAGTCTGTAAGCAGCTAGGAGCTGCAGTCTGTGTAATGTTTTGGCCCATGGATGCTCTTGGTCTGATGTATTTTCATGCTAATCCCTGCTTGCTGTCTCTGTGCTCCACCTGTACTGCCCAAGAGCCTAACCCCACTCCTGGGCAGGGCAAATGGGATAGGTGTGGCTAAAGTTCCAGGGCTTGGAGAGACGGAGAGAATCTTGGGAGGAGGAGAGACAGGAGGAGAGGAAGAAGGAGGCTGCACCGTGGGTTAGGTGGAGGAGAAGCATGTGGCTGACATGGATGGAGATTTGGCCCAGATGATGATAATTAGCAAGTGTTTGGGATTATAGATGGAAGGTAGCTTGATAGAAATTATTAGAACCAGATGGCACGGGATTGGGGCAGGAAGTAGTTTGGGGATTAATATCTGCTTTGCCCCAGGTTAACTAAGGCTGTCTTAAAATATAGCAGGTGTCTGTGTCTTGATTGATTGCTAACGAGTTAGAAAATATTGCCATAATAATAATTATAGGCCAGACTGATAAAATAACAGCAATAATCTCCAGTTGTAAGGCAGAACCAGCTACCTAAAATGCTGCATTGGACTCGCTTTTGAAGTTGAGAAATCATAGCTCCTTAGGCCAGAGATGGATTTCCTACCTGGGCTCACAAACACCATTAAGCCTCAGAATCACTTAGGGTTATTGGTTCCCCATTCCCTATAGTTCCTGCCTCAGCAGGTCTTGGGGGAGTCCAGGATTTGTACTCCTAACTGTGAGATGCTGGTTTGGAGAAGTCCCCCTTTGTTTTTTGAGACAGGGATTCTTTAAGTAACAGTCCTGACTCTCCTAGACTCCCTCTGTAGACCAGGCTGTCCTTGAACTCACAGAGATCCACCTGCCTTTGCCTCCTGAGTGCTGGGATTAAAGGTGTGTGTCACCATGCCCTGCTGGAGAATTCTTTATAATTGTTAAGAGTATTATCCAGTGTTTAGCATTGACATGAACAAAGTCTGTAGCTTCTCTCCTAGGTGGGTGTGTACATGTAAAATAGAGACAGAGTCTCTTCCCCCTCATGCCACACTCACTTCTCCAAGAAACTTAGATAGAACACTAGAATCTTTAACCGAGCATGATGTCACATGCCTGTAACATGTGCACTGGAGGGGGGGCGGGGAGACAGGAGAATTCAGAGTGGTGGTGCTTGCCCTTAACCAGCACTTGGGAGATCAAGGTAGGCTAATCAGTATGAGGCCAGCCTGGTCTGTATAGTGAGATTATGCTTCAGAAAGGGGGTTGGTTTAAAATAAAACTGTGTGCAGGTCACAGGTCAGCAGAAGGCATTTTGTTGTTTGTTTGACATTTGTCATTTATGCGTATGTGTGCATGTACATGTATACAGTAGCACATTGTGAAGTTGGAGGACAAGTAATCATCTCTACTCTGGGTTCTGAGGGTCAAATTCCAGTTGTCAGCCTTGGCAGCAAGCAACTTTACCCACTAAGCCACCTTATCTGCCTGGTAGTTGAGCTTTTCTTGATAAATCCTTCTAAAAATCTATTTAACATAAACTTCTCGAGCTCTTAATGTGAAAACATAGTGTTGCCTGTAAGTCACATTAGCATCACATTTAAAAGTAAAACAGGCTCAACAAGAAACTATTAACTAGTGTCTTAAATGCAGAGAAACACTCATCAGTGGGACTTTTCTTCATGTAAAACAAAATTTTAAGTTTTGTTCCCAGCGCTGGGACTCAAACCACTTATACTGCCATGTTAAGGCACGCAGTGCTGGTGAGTAACACCTGCCCTAAACACTCTTATGGGAACACACCTTTTGGGGTGGTCATTCTTAAATGTGGCCATTGTTTCTTAGTGATTATCTACTGTTTTTGAGAAGATCTCAAACATTATCTACTGTTCTGAGAGAGAAAACTCGGAAGAACTTGAGTTTTTCTGTTTTTGTTAGTTTGTTTTCTTATGTGGTGCTAAATGTCTATACTCCAATCTGGACTCCATAGCTAGAGCCTGTCTCAAAAAACAAAACAAAACAGCCTACATCCCAGAGTCCTCAGTTTGCTGGGGACCTTCCCTGTCTGCCTCTTACAACTGTGCTGACTGTGTCCCACAGACATGATCTCCCAGTCATGACTGCTGTTTGCAGAGTCTGAGTTTGCCATACCTTCTGTGTGCTTTCAGACGGAGAGATGACATGCTGGGCTGCAGGTCAGTATAGACAGGATGCTCAGCACGCACGCAGAAGTCTTAATCGGATCCAAAGCCCCTGGTGTTTAGTAGTGCCTGTCAGTTTGAGGTTGGCTTGTTGGGGTTTGTGTTTATTGAGTGCTGGGGCTCAAGGCTCCCATTCATGAAATGTGCAGATACATAGTGGTTGACAAAGAGTTTTAGTGCTTTTCTCTACCCATTCATGGGAACTATGGATGCTTTTTCTGTTGGTCATATCATGGTTTTTACAGTTCTGAACAGTAATCTTGACCCACCTCTGGGTCTGAGTGCTGCTTTCTTGCTTGTTAGCTTGTGGGCATCATTACTTTCCAGCCTAGAAGCACAGTATTTCATCCATCTTGAGGAAACCTCAGTCCAAACTTAATGGTGCATTTGTGCTGTCCGAGGTGAGCAGCTGGCTTTGCACCAGTGGAGGGCAGATAATAGTTCATAGGCAGTGGGAGCAACTAACTGAGGGAGACGCTCATGGGGTGTAGCAGGGATGTGAGGAGAACCTGGGTGGCTTATTTTGAAGCAATTCATTATGTGAACTTTGTATTCAGGCTGTACAGCCAGGTATGTAGTGCATGCCTGAAATCCTAGCACTTGGGAGGCTGACGCGGGCCGACTGCCATGCTTTTAAGTCAAGGCTGGGCTACACAGTGAGTGACACCTGTCTCAACAGCGGCAAGTCATCCTCAGAAACACACTTGTGTTTGTGTTGTGGCTGAAGCACCTCACGGGGAGTCTCTTCAATTTTGTCCTAATTGATAACTGTCAGTAATTATAAACATGGTTTTGAAAAATCTTTACTGTGACCTAAAAAGGACTTCTTTTGTTTTCAACTCTAGGATACAAACGCAGCAAATATATCAACTTATCCTGATCATGGACTTATAGACTTGAAATATTTTCCATACTATGGGAAAAAACGGCATGTAAGTATTTAGAGTCCTCTTTAGGATACTGCCTGCATTGAGGCCGCCCATGTATCTAGTCGCACACGTGTGTGTTATTTGCTCACCATCTACATTGTTGTTGGGTTTTTAACAAATGGGGAGAGGGGTTGGTGAAATGCTCTTCCAGAAGTCCTGAGTTCAGTTCCCAGCAACCTCATGGTGGCTCCTACCACTGATCAAGGGATCTGATGCCCTCTTCTGGCATGTAGGTTACATGCAGGCAGAGCAAGACTATATTTTAAAAAAAGAAAAAATGCAAGTACAAATAGGTAGAGTGGAGATGTTGTGCTGACTGAGTGCAGTAGAGCTTTCATCCAGATTCAAGGATGGGGGTTTTCAGAATACCAGCTTTGCTTTTGTTTGAAAAACAATATGCACATCTTTACAGGCCAGATGTAAAAATGCAGTATTTAGACACAACAGTATTTTGTGATTTTTAAGCTTTTGAAGGATATGTACATAAAGCCATTTTATGAAGTTTTGTCTGTGTGTGTGTGTGTGTATAGTTTTTTTGTTTTTCCGAGACAGGGTTTTTCTGTGTATCCTTGGCTGACCTTGACACCTCACTTTATAGACCAGGCTGGCCTCAAACTCACAGCAGTCTGCCTGCTAAAGGTCTGAGCCACCACACCCGGGTGTTTTGCCATATTTTAAAACTTACTTTGAAATTATTCCCACAAAATGCCTAGAACAGTATATTTTCTGAAAGCACATTACCAGATCCTGTATCTTACCCATTGTCTTAGTAGTTTCATTGCTGTGGGGAGACACCATGACCACAGCAACTCTTCTAAAGGACAACATTTCAGTGAGCTGGCCTACAGTTCACTACCATCATAGCAGGAAGCATGGCAGCATCTAGGCAGACATGGTGCTGGAGGAGTTGAGAGTTGTACATCTTGAACAGCAGGCAGCAGGAGACTGTGTGCCATACTGAGCAGAGCGTGAACATAGGGACCGCTTCACATGGGCCAAGCATTCCAGCACACAAGTCTATGGGGCCATGCCTATTTAGACCACCACAGCCACGTATGGATTTTTTTCCATCATGCTTGTAAATTAGTCCCTGGTGGTGGCTTTGTTCTGAAGTGCACAGCATGTATTTCCTAGAGGTGAGGGCAGTAATGCCCACTGTGTGCTTCTCAGTAGCCGTTCACACGGTACTGTCCCTGTATCCGTTCTAGACATTCTTGAGATGTCCCACTGTCCCAGCGTTGGCCCTCACAGCAGGATAAGGCGCCTTCCTTGCAGCAGACGCCTTGCTGTGGCAGCTGAGCAGCCTGTGGTCTGGAGAAGCTCCTTACCCCTCTGCTTCGTGTTTCTATATGCTTCAGAGTGAGGTCAGGACTTTGGGGAGGGGCTGGATAGAAGTTTGTATGCATGGTGCAGGTTTTTGGTTTTGGAATTATTCTTGTGATTAAATTAATTTGTGTATTTTTTGAGGAGAGTGAATATATTCTCAAAAATCACACGGGAAGGGGCGTTACTGACTGGTTCTGTTATCAGGTGATGATGGTCTCTTAAGATGGTCAGTCAAGCTTCACGCTGTGAAGTTACACTTTGCTTGTTCATCAGTAAGTATGTGAGGAGAATAGAAACTTAAGACAGTTTACGTATCTGCTTTTCTGTAAAGTTGTTGTCACTGCTGGAGTCAGTTACCAGTAGGATTGTTCCTACATAGTGGCCACAGCGATCACAAGCCGTGCTGCACATGTCCCAGTTTTGCTGTGGTAGTTTGAATAGGCATGGCCCATAGACTTGTGAAATAGTCACAATGGTTGAGCTTATGAGCACTTGTCAAATACAGTAATGTATCCTGATGTATCCATGGCAAATATACATCATTTTTAAGCATGCATGGAACAGTTGGAATCTCATAAAAATACATTTTTAAGTGGAATTTATTAACCAATAAATTAGGATCAGAATACAATAATGCTGTAACTTTAAAGTAGCTAGGAGTCGAGGCATTCAGAGGGTGAGTCAAATGATGGGTGCAGCCGCCCAACAGGAAGCCCTCCAAAGCCACGCTACGGAAACTTCCAGAGTAAGAAGAAAGGCGACAGACATAGAATAGGCTGTCCGTAGACTTGACAAAGTAGATCAGGTGTGGTAGGACATGCTTATATCCCTAACTCTTGGAAGCTGAGGCAGGAGGCTTAAAAAATGTGAAACCAGCCTGAGCGATAACTTGAAGCTGAGTTCCTAAGTGTAGGTGAAGTTAAGCAAAGAGCTGGAGCTAATGCTTGTCCCTCACTTGCCAGGCCGGCTACCGTCAGCCTCTAGTTGCCGTCCAGGTCACCTTTGACTCCAGCGCTACCAAGAAAGAAGCAACAGTTGAGTGCAAAATTGACGGATCTCACAACCTGAAAAACCAGGACGAACGTGACAAGTTTTTGGGACGAGTTATGTTCAAAGTCACAGTGCGTGCCTAGGAGTAGAGCGTCTACAGAATAAATGTCGTGCTGTCTCCATTTCGTATCAGCTGGACCTGCCATTCTAGGATTATGAGGCCACCTTGGAGGAGGAGGTGGTGTGGTACACACACTGGGGTGACATCATAATGTGCTTCCAGATCATAGTGTTCAGTGTCCTGAAGTAACTGCCTGCTGCCTCTGCTGCCCTTTGAACCAGTGTACGGTCGCCATAGGGACCAGTGAGCTCCCAGTCCCAAACATGCCGAGTGGGGGTCTCGTCTTCCGTGTGTGTAATTGCCAAACGTCTAAAGCTTAATGTGCTGTGCTGTGTAAATATTGTATGGATTTAACACTGGTAACTGTCATATTTTGATGCCAACAAAAGTTTTAGGGATAAAATGGTACCTTGCCAACATCAAGTGACTATAGCTGCAAGAAATGTGTGAGAAGTTCTGTATGTGAGGTGGAAAAACAAAATAAAAGAGGATCTGAAAGTATTAGCTTTGGTTTTGTGTATGTGTGAGTGTGTGCCTGTGTGTATGCTTTAAATTATTTTTTACATGCTGAATTAGACGGGATCGACCTTTTATTGAGAGGATGAGTACATACTTTAAAAATACTAATGGGGTGATTTTGATTGATGGAATCAAATCTTCCACATTCAGGTATCTTAAACCATAGATGAAACAGCATTTTTTGGGTGAATGTGCACCTTTTTTTTGTTTTTTGTATAGTTTTTTTAAAAATGTCTTGTTACTGCTTTTAATTAGCAGACTATGGACCCTAATAAAAATATATATTGTGAAACTTCAAACTGATTCAAAACTTGGAACATATGACAGAGTCTTCTCTCACACCTTGGCTGGCGCCCTGGACTGTCCCTGCGGGTTTAGTTATAACTGGAGCTCCCTTCTCTTTGTACTGAGGACACTCTTCCATTTGACCTGTGGGTTTCTTTTTCTTTTCTTTTTTTAAAATGTGTTTGTCTGATAGCACGCATACATGTATGTGCGCCGCCTGAGTGCCTGGTGAGGTCAGAAGGGACTTGCAGTGACAAGATGGTTGTGAGCTGCCATGTAGGTGCCTTGGTCCTCTGGGAGACACAGCCTGTGCTCCTAGCCGGTGGGCCGGCTCTCCAGCCTCTCATGTTTAAAGAGCTGTTTTCTCATGGTTGGCGCAGAGCCACACTCTAAGGTTTTCTGTGATCTGTAAACCAGGCCCGGCAGGACAGAACCTAGCTGGCTCGGGTTGACTGTTTGGAAAACTGGGAAAGCAGCCTTAGAAAAGAATTAGGTGCTTTTGCAAGCCAGATGTGGCTTCTGTGCTCTGGAGGTGGTCATGCTGCTCTGCGAAGCTCTGCTCATCATTGTCACCGAGTCAGTGATAAAGGTGTCACCTTTTCGTTGCATCCAAACTCAGTGAGTCTTGCCAAACTCAAACTTTTTCTAGGTTTTTTCCTTCTTTGTGCTTTTCATGTCTTGATCTTGCTATGTGGTTTCAGATGGCCTTGAACTATCAAGTCATTGCCTTAGTCACTTTTATTGCTGTGGAGAGACACCATGACCAAGGCAACTATTTCCAGAGGAAGCATTTAATTGGGACCTGGCTTACAGTTTCAGAAGGTGAGTCTGTCATGGTGGTGGGACGTACTGCAGCATACAGGCAGATGCTGAAGCAGTGACTGAGAGCCACAGCCTCATCAACAGGCAGAAGACAGACTCTGGCCCACCCCAGGCAACACACTTCCTCCTAATCCTTACTGTGTCACTCCCTGGTGACTTAAGCATTCAAATATGTGAGCCTGTGGGGCCATCATTGAGACCACCACAGCCTTCCTGCCTCAACCACCCAATTCCTATTAAGAACGTAAAGTAAGAAGGAAAGATTACAGCTCTGTATAGCATGGCACACACAGCTGAGTTCTGTGAGCCAGGCCATCCTGGTCTTATGGAGTCTCCAAAAAGATTGCAGGTACGCAAAAGTCAGGTCCTTAGTAGCTGTCAACTTTGGCTCACATGCCATTTCTATAAACTATTTGATTAAATTTGTATTTGTGTTTAAAAACTTAAGGTCTGTGAACGTACGTCAGTGCTTGCCTAGTGTGTATGAGGCCCTGGTTTCAGTACCAGACACACAGGCATAGTGTTACTTCTGTGCTAATGAACACACTTAAGAGCGGAATGGAGAAGAGCAGGTCCGAGCACTGGGTTCGATGCCCAGCACCACCCACAGCTGGTTCACAACTCCAGTTCCAGGGGATCCGATGCCACGCACGCAAGTCAAGTGTACAGCCATACATTCAGGTTTAAAAAAAAAAAGGTTTAAAGTAGAAGAGATTTGCATAGCAAGAATGATGTCATCCCAAGAGGTGGATTCTGAAGAGCAGGGACATAGATGCAAGTCCCTAAATCTTATTGCTTTGTTTTTGTTTTTCCTGGCTGTTTTTGGACTTGGCCCAGCTCTGACATGTGACTTCAGCTGACCTCAGCTCTTCTGGTTTTGGGGTGTTTTGTTTGTTTGCTTGCTTGCTTGCTTTTGTTTTGTTTTTCAATCTGCTGAGGTTTGAAGCATACTGAGTAGAAGGACACAGCCTATTGGAGTCTTTAAACTTGAAGGGAACAAGAGAGAGCCTAGGAGTTAGCACGGTTCCACTGAGGGCGGTGCTGTGCAGGGGGCCCAGGGGTGGTGCTCAGGACCACATCATTCCAGGTGCCCCTCCGGAACTGGTGTGGAAATGGTGTTTTGTTGAGAGGCACAGTGAGTAGGAGCTGGGTCTGAGTCCTGTGTGTAATGAGTTGAATTTAGGGATGGAGGGAGCCATGGGTCAGTTGGCATCTGCTCCAGATTTTCCTCAGAACCTAGGATATACACACAGTTCTCTGCATGTCACTCCCTGCCAGGCTGTGCGTCTGTCTCCAGGAACCTCTCTGCTGGCTTTTCATTCAGAGCAGAGGGATGGAGCCGCCAGCTTGCACCTTGGTGACTGAGACTAGCACTTAGCCAAACTGTCCAGTAGGTGGAGAAGGTTTGCTGTCAGTTATTTGGCTAAATCACGGCATTTTGAACCAGTGTGCAATATTCCTGACTAAAGGAAAAATTGGAGGTAAGTTTTAAAAGAGTTCCAAGCTGTTTTCTATTTGGAACTGGGAGCTAGAAAGTTTTATTTTGGTTTCAAGATGACTGTCCATCTGTCCCCCTTTGAACACTTGGGCTTCCGGGCGAGTCCTATCCAGAAGGCTCTATGAGAATAGGTGGCTTCCTTCAGGTGAGATGGGATCCTATGGGGCAGACCAGGTAGCAGAGCTGCCTGGCACTGAAGGCGGAGCCTCTACGGAGGAGGCCGTCTCAGATTCAGATCACAGTCAAACAGCATGAGTCAGCTTCCATTTTTGAATAAGAATAGAGAATTGGCTTTCAATCCTGTTTACGTTGGGCTGCTTAGAAATCTTGGGCAAATTGCTTAGCTGCTGAGCTCCACTTATCTGCAAAGTGAAAGTAATCCCACCCTTGAGATTAGTCAGAGCACACAGTGTGCGGACATACAGTATGTTCTCAAGTGCTCAACCTCCTTTTGAGGCTTCATGTTTGTTGAGAGCATCTTCCTGCAAACTGAACACTACCCAGTTGTTCTGCTACTGAGATTAAGCATTTATTTATTTGTCACCCAGAGAGGGGAGTCCAGGCAAAGCAGAGGAGGAGCCCACACATAGTGCCTGGAACAACAGTCCATGCGTGGCCTAGGTTTTGGCTACTGTTAGAAGTGACAAGATAAACTTGCATTTTAAAAACAATCAAAATTTACTCGAGTCAAGACAAGTGCTTAAGGAAAAATTCATAAAGGGACTGACCGTGTAAATCTGTCCTCACAGACTGTGGCCTTAGAGTGACCAAAGGATCCTCATAAGAACATGTAACATTTGACCCTTACCAGCCAGCTAGGTCTGGATTTGTTCAGAGACATAATTGTCTAGCCCTGGTAGGAGTGTGGGATGGAAGCAGGCGTGTCAGATTGTCCTGAGACCATGGGAGGCAGAGGAAGATGTAATAGGCTCGGACCAACTGCCAGATGAAAGACTACTCTCTGACTTGGGTTAGTCCGTGTAAAATTTAGGTTTTACATACTCTTTCTAGGTCTGAGGGCTGCCCTAGAGGAGACAGGGGCTGCTTTAATTTATTCCTGGCCTATCTGGAAACATGTACCAGGTGTGAGCCTCTGGCCCTGGACAGAGCTATGTGGCTTTGGGTCTTCAAGAATAGTTCACGGAATGGGGTTCCATGTTTAGGGCTAGTGATTACTATTACACACGCCCTGGCTGTTTATTTTGATTAACGGAGTTATTCAGGAACAAAACGAAAAGGCAACAGTTTAAACTTCATTCTCTCTACTGGTCTCTTGCTATTTTAGATAATTCAATGTCTATGTATGTGTACCATGCGTGAGCCTGGTCAGACGGGGGTGTCAGGTCTAGAACTGGAGTTGGAGATGTTTGTGGGCCACCATCTGCTGGGGGGACTGAACTTGGATCCTCTCTCTGTAAGAGCAACAGATGCCCTTAGCTGCTGAGACATCTCTCCAGTGTACCTTTCTACTGTTGGGATAACATGACGAAGGCAACTCACAGAAGGAAGCGCCTATGGTTCCAGAGGTTGAAGAGTCCCATCACAGCAGGGAAGTGACAAGCATGGCAGCAGGAGCTCACAGTCTTGCACCTCAAGCATGACGCAGAGAGAACTAGGAGTGGCCCTCAAAGCCCACCTCCAGGGACCACTTCCTCCAACAAGACTGTGCACACCGCCTAAGCCTCTAAACATCGCCGCCTGCTGGTGACCAGATGTCCTAACACCTAACACTACTGGGGCCATCTCAAACGGCCACACTTGCCTTCTGTGGCTTTTATAGTAAGGAGACCAAGCTGCTTTGGTAACAGGAAAGGAACAGGCAATAGTTGCCTAGGGTCAGCCATGGTGTCCCTGAGTAGCTTGGGGGCAGAAGCAGGAAAGAGGAAAGGTAGCCTGAAGAACGGGAGAATAAGAGGGCACAGCAGGGCAGCCAGAGGCGATGAAGACTGTAGGCCTGGAGAGGTTCCTGGGAGCTGGAATGCTAACTCTCAGCTACTATTCCTAGCTGCTGCTTGGAGCTAAGGAATTCACAAGCTGCTAAATACCAGGCCACCAGTGTCAACACCAGCTATAAGCCTCCTCATTGGACACCTGGAGCCATGAATGGCTGTCATCTAAGACCCAGACCTTCAAGTCTTGAGACGTCTGAAACTAGCACTGCAGGACTGGGCACATCTGGAACCTGAGTACAGAGCCGCCCCTTGCAAGGGCCTGGACCTCTGTGAGACCCTGCCTTAGTCTCGCTCTCTGTCTGTCCCTCTCCTGCTCAAGTGTCTGCGAAGGTGCTGGAGAAGACAACTTCACAAAGCACATGTTGATACCGCCTTTACCTGCTTAGGGCTGAAGCATCTAGATTTTTGTAAGTTTTTTGTTTGGTTTGTTTGGTTTGTCGTGTTGTTTTGTTTGAGACAGGGTTTCTCTGTGTAGCCCTGGCTGTCCTGGAACGTACTCCAGACCAGGCTGGCCTCGAACTCACAGAGCGGTCTCTGCCTCCCTCTGCCCCCTCACCCCTCAAGTGCTGTGATGAAAGGTGTGAGATTTTTCTTACTGAACCCATTGGCCAGTATTCTTCCCAGCTGCCCACACCCAGGCATGGAAGGTCACAGTGGCTTCTGGTTGGAGCTGTCTGGTACTGGAGTGAGCATGGGGGGGATGAAGCACTTGTTTAGTATCTGAGACACAAGGGCAGGCGCCCTCATATTTTCCAGGTCTCTGTGGCTACAAACGTAACCATTCTAGGGGAGGGGGAAGGTGCGATGTGCAAAGGGACCCAGGCAGGAAGGATAGCATGGGGTGTGCTGGGCGTGTCCCTTCCTCTCCTTGGATCAGCTCATTTTATTGCTACTCCGAGCTCGTCACTTCTGGCACAAGGCAAATGCCACACTCCTACAACTTTCTATGCTTTTCTCCTTGAACATTTAAGGCCCAAGAAATAAAGATTCCCCGAGGCAGAAGACGACCGAGGGTGAGTGTGGTTGGCACGCAGCCATTGCTCCTTCCCTCTTCTTCCATGTGCTCCGGCCACAGAGAGCCAAGTTCTTAGGAAACCCCCAAGCACCGCAAGGTAACTGTGACACAAGACAGGACTCCACCAGGAGAGCGCAAAACCCAAGTCCACTTTTCCTTCACTAGGAGTGATTTCTTCTTAAAGTTTTGGAGCTCTCTGGGTAAAGTGCCTGCCGCACGTGTATGAGAGTCTGAGTCAGGATGCCCGGCACACACACAAATGCTCAGTGCAGGGCTAGGGAGGTGGCTCAGTGGTTAAGAGTGCTTTTGTTATTCTCACAGAGGGCCTGAGTTTGATTCCCAGCACCTGCATGGTGGCTCACAACCATCCATAACTATGGTTCCAGGGGATCCCACACCCTCATTCTGACTTCTGTGCACACTAAGCACACATGGGGTGTGCATGCATACATGCAAACAGAACACATTTAAATCTTGCCGAGTAGTGGCAACACACCTTTAATCCCAGCACTTGGGAGGTAAAGGCAGGTGGATCTCTTGAGTTTGAGGGCCAGCCTGGTCTACAGAGTGAGTTCCAGAACAGCCAGGACTACAAGAGAATCCCTGTTTCCAAAAACCAAACCTAACCAAACAAGGCCCAGACTGGTGGCATGTGTCTCTGAACCCAGTGGTAGGGCAAGGGAAAATGAGACAGGAAGGTTCCAAGTGCTGGCTGAGCAACTGGTCTCAAAAAACTAAAGCTGAAGGCCAGTGAGATGGCTCCACCACAGGTAAAGGCACTTGGCCACTCCAGCCCAGAGGACTGAGTTCAGGCCTATTGAGTTCTGTGTGAAGGCAGAAAGAGAAAACTGACTCTGTTACTGCCCTCTGGCCTCCATACATATATTGGTGCTCAAGTGCACACATACCACATACAGACAAGGTTGTAGCTTACTCATAGGGCACTTGGCTAGCACATGTGAGAACCTAGCTCTATCCACACACAGTAACCTACACACAAACACAGATGCAGATTACCAAGAAACAAATATCTAACACTGTTACACAACGTGACAAACTATAGGAAAAAAAATGATTTGAGCAGTGTTCCTTATTTCGCCCAGCATGGCTCAGAACTGCTCTGTAACTGAGAATGGCCTTAAACTTGAAGTTCTCTCGTTCCATCCTCCCTCAGCTTCCCCACTGCTGGAACTGCAGGTGTATGTGTACCATGTCCAGTTGAAAAATATGACCATGCTGGGCGAGGTGCCACCTGCCTTTAATCCCAGCACCCGGGAGGCAGAGGCCGGCAGATCTCTGTGAGTTCGAGGGCAGCCTGGTCTACAAAAGTTGAGTCCAGGATAGCCAAGGATACACAGAGAAACCGTGTCTTGAAAAAACAAGAAAGGAAAAAAAAATATGGATGGGAATTGGAATACTATAAACAGTTTTAAAGCGATGTCAAGTGGTAACTAATTAATGACCGGTTTTGCTAATCCATGGGCTTAGACAACAATGCTTTAACAACCAGGAATTCATAGCAGCTGTAGGTATTTGTTGAGTCTTGTGAATGGGGCCTGATAAACAGCAGATTGCTCCCAGCAAGGGCTGCCAAGGATGCTGGAGTCTTCATCTTGACAGAAGTGCCAGCCCTCCCTCAGGACCTGAAGCCCAGCAGAGCTGGCTTCCAACTGGTAAGCTGCGTGTCCCCAAAGTCTACTGCGCCACGCTGCTTACCCCGGTGTCTGTCTGTCCGCTAAGGCTTTCCCCATCTGCCCCTTGTCTCCTTTGCCTCAATGACTGAGTTGTCCCAGCCTGTCCCAGCAAGCACCTGCCTCCTTGGCCAAAGCCCAGCCCTGATTTGCTTATGCTTTTGCCCTCCAGCCTCTGAGAAACCTTTCGGGAAGGATTTGGGGTAAGGAGGAAATAAGGGGAAACCCTCTGTCTAGGCATGCTTATTTCTCTGGCCAGGCTTGCCTTTTGCCTGCACAATCAGCACAGAGACAAGTTCCTTGGCACCAGCCCAGCAGAGAGGTCACAGCCGCCCTCGTGGTAGTGACCCTCAAGGGAGGATATACAGAAATGCCCCGAGAAACTGCTCAGAAGCCTGGAGCTTGTGCTGCCCACTGCAACTGCATACTCTGTCTCCATTTGGAACTCAGCAGATGGCACCAAAGCCCTGAGCTTTTCAGCTTTTTGCCTTGTCTGTTGTGCTGACCTTTTGCCCGCCTGTTTGGGCTGGGAAAGAGGATGGGTGTACTGACCACCCTCTGAGCAATATGATCTCATGACATGCATCTTCATATGCCTTTATCCTTTCAACAAGACTTGGGTTGTCCTCTTCCTCTCTCCCTTTTTGAGAGAAGCATCATATAACCCAGTTTTGAACTCAAGATCTTTTTTCCTACCATAAACTCTTGAATCCTAGGAGTACAGGAATGCATCACGATGCTCGGCTTGGTTTTTTAAAAAACAGTTTGCATGTGTCGAGGTAAAAATCTGTCATTCTCGTCCCCGTGGTTGGTCCCCTTTGTGTGGAATGGCCCTTCACTGCTCCACAAGCAAAAAGAAATGTTTGTTTTTGTCAACTTGACACATGATTGTCCTGGCTCTCAGCCTGTGCTCTCCAGCCCCACTGAGTTCTTTTAAAAACCTGCTGGCATGCTGTGATCCTTTAAGTGCCCCACCTCCTGTCCTGTGTGCAGCTTGCTGAGACACATGTCACCTGACCATCTGCTCCCTGGAAAGGTGAGAGCTGCATTGGAAGAAATGCTGAGGTGGTCCTGAGGCCAAATATTACACTTGAGGCTCAAGGACAACAGTGTTTACTGTTGTTTTTCTAATGCGGGTAGTATGAGGGAAGCCGAGGGCATCGTTCCTAGGATCTTAAAGGTAGTTCTTTATGCTGCCTTCAACGCAGCCTTTGAATTCATGAATTGAACTTAGAACTCTTCCCAGGTGGCACAGGTGCCTGCCATCCTCTGTGGGCCATACACCCTGGGGAGGCCCTGGGAAGCCGGGTGGCCTGCTGACACTGTTACCAGAGGCCTCTGCCAGTCCCATAGATTACGTTGATGTTGGGGGTAGCCCTTCGGAGACTCAGAACTAGGGCATGAGGGTGTGTGTACTTCCTCACTGGCTGAATGACGGCCTCAGCCTTAAACAGTGGGAAGCTGAGAGTGCCCTACAACATCCATTGCCAGCAGCCATTAATGATGACACCAACATTATTTTAAATTATTTATTTTTTTCTGTATCTTAAATCACAGAATAGTATGATACAATTTGTCTCAAGTTTAACATACTCATTTCAGATGTTTTCTTCTTTTACAGCATGGACAAAGGTGTTTGGGTTGATGAAAAAATCTCTCAGAGCTTATTAAAACTACTGCTTCCTAGGCACACCCTGAGCTTCTGTCTGGAGTGCAGGGAGTGATAAAGTTAAATTCCCTGTCTATTCTGGGTAGGTGGTCCCTGAGCCACCCTTAGTGGAACACTGCTTAAGACTTGTCGGTTACCTACTGGAAGGCATTTCAAAAAAAAAAAAAAAAGTATACAGAAATAGCTCTTCTATAAAAAATCCCATACAAAAATAATAGTATTTATGCAAAGTCTGAGATACTACAAAAATAATATATTAGCCTATGTACTTGAGTCTAGGAAGGAAACTCTAAGATGCAGGTGAGATGTGGGCTTGCATTTTCCCTTACCTCACTTGGGAGGCTTAGTGTGTGAGACCAGCGTCTGCTTCATGCAGAAAGAGCGAAGTAACACTTCTGGAGACAGCAGCTAGCAGCACACAAGCAAAGCAAAGAGTCTCCAAATGGAAAGCGAGCCACCTGGTGACTTAGGCCAATAGCCTTCTCCCTTCTGTCCAAGGTCAAGTGTGGTAGGGTAAACGGGGCACCTTGGCCCTTCACAGCACTGATGGGGGTCCCCAGAACTCAGGCCTCCTGAGCAGCCAGAGCAGGTGCAGGGCTGGTCCCATTGCTCAGGATGCTGTCCTAGTACTACTGGGAAAAACAGAATAGCAACCTGTAAAGAAGCCACTTTCATAGAGAAGCAGCTGGATCATGGAAGACACTTCAGAATGAAGGGGTGAAAAATCCAGAAGATTCTGAACATACAAAACTAGCCCAGCTTTTGTATTCAGATGATGTGAGGTGGAGTAACTGAGTCTGAAGTCAAGCATGGCAAAGGGACTGCTTCTGAAGTCAAAATTGTTTGGTTGGTTACAAGCCACTGTGGCCAGTGGCAACCCCACCTCTCACACCCCCACTAACATCCAGAGTGAACAGGCCCTTGCCTGAAGAGAATTTCTTGTGACTGTGACCATATCCACCCGGAGTCCTGAGAGGCCCCAAGCTGACACTACTTGGTAGGGCTTGGGAGAAGAGATTCCCTTGGACATCTCAGATTTTTGGCACTTGGTGGCAAGCCTGGAGCTGTCTGGATTGGGCCTGGAGAAGGCATGCTTTGCAATAGGCAGTGGTGGCCTGAGGGAAGTGGCAAGCGGGGCTGCTGAGCACACTCTACAGAGGCTAAGGGTTGCTGGGCCAGGAGCTCTGCATATGTCCCACCTCTGAGAAAGTCCCAAGCAATATTCTCTCCCTTTCTGAGACTCTGGGAGAAAGAAGCTACAGTGGCTTGTGAAGTAGCTCTTTAAGCAGGGAGGACCAAGGTCCACTCTGCTAGGATGAAAAGGGCCAAAGCACTGGTTCTACAGGGTTTTTCTACATAATAATCCAAGCTCTTGTCTTTCCTGAAAGAACTGTACAGAACAGACGGTATGAATGAGTAGCTTTCCTCTTGACGCCATGAGAGATGGCCACCTACCAGGTCAGTGGTTGTACCTGTCGGGGCTCCCAAGACACAGATGAAATGGCAAAGTTTTCTGTGCTAAGTAACTATTCAGGTATTTTGCTAATATGTAAGAGGCTACTTCCTGAGGCTTGTTATAATTTATAAAGACTTTTAGCAATTAAAACAAAATTGAAGAATCTTCACATTAGGCTCTCCCCTTTGAGTGACAGTGTTTGGCTCAAGTTCAGGTGAACAGAACATAGGTGAGTTGAATTAGTGAGCTGGAAGGCACGTTTCTGAGGATCATTTAGGAGGTGAGCTGCAGGCTCCTGGCATGTGTGGTGGTCTTTAAAAACTATGTATCAACGAGCACTAGTGTATGGAGGCATTGCCTGAGGTGTATAAAAATAGGGAGCCCCCCCCCGGGAAGCTGATTCTTAGGAATCTAGTCTGCATTTCACCAGACAGTGCGCATGCAGCAGGAGGATCATCTTCCCTGTGTTCAATTTGCAAACTAGATCTTTCTGTACTGGCGACTTAACACATGAATTCTCTATCTCAGATTGCTGGTCTGCAGCGCAGGGTGAGCTCAAGGTAAGGAGGCTGACTGAGAACGTCGTGGGCTTGCTGCTGTTCTCGCCAGGCTTTCAGGTACTTTAACACCCTCCCCCCAAAACAAAGCCTGCCTCATGCTTACCGCTAAAGGAACAAAACTGCAAGGCCTTCTGTCACAGATTTAATGAATAAGGACAACCCATTTTGTTTGGGAAGTGAGCTTATAAAACAGCAGATTTCTCACTCTGGGCGTGGTTACAGCATAAACAGCTGAGGCCATTCCTGTCATCCGCTTATTCTGTCTGTCTGTCTGTCTGTGCTCAGACTGTCTCGGACATATTGGTTTAGAGTTAGGAATCTGTGTGTGGATACCGGGGCCACTTCTTCATCTGGATCATCTGACAGGGCACTTCCTTTGTGAGCGCAGACCTGGGCATTGAAACTGGGACTGTACTGCTACTGCTTCAAGTACAATTGTTGCTAAGAGGAGGCATTATCTTCCTCCATTCTGCTAAAACAAACAAGCAAAAACAAGTGACAGATTTTCTCCCCATTGCTTCTTTAAAAGAATCAAATAAGTAAGATGCAAATGTCATGGCCACCAGCCCGTTTTCTGGGGTTCTTTTTAGAGGGAGGAGAGATTTGGCTGAGTCCCTTCCTTCCCGTGTAAGGCACAATAAATGCAAACACCAGACAGACTTCCAGTGGCCACGGATGAAGGGAAGCCTGCTAAGCGCTGAGGACCTACTGCACAGGTGATCAGAGAGTGACAACTGACTGACAACAGTGCTACACACTTGAGAAATAACAGACTGACCGTCAAGAGGGGAAAGCCTCTTGATCTCCTCATTAAGCAGCGTGGCCAGTACCTCTGGGGTAGATAATGCTGTGTACAAGGAACCTAGGTACCTCTCCCACGGAGAGACCCAGATGGTAGGGCCACAGGTTAACTCTCTCCCTTCCATTTTGGTTCCTGCGTTAAATTATGATTCATGTTGTTGGACTAAGAGCAATATGTTTAGTGGAGATAAAGAAGACCTGAGTTCATCTTTTTCAACATCTCATTTTAGGCCCTTCCCCACCTCCTCCCCCTTTTTGGGGATGGGGGTATGAGCTCCTTATGTGGCCCTGGCTGGCTTCAAGCCACCACAGTGACCCTTTTGCCTGTAAGTATTGTGTTATCACTCCTGGTTCAGTCTAGTTTTGAGATGTCCTTAGCGGTACATCATAGAACAGGGCTATGCTTGACAGCATGGCACAGTGATAGCAAGGATGTCCAGAGGTGGGGCACACAAAGACTGAGTCTTTGGCTCCCTCTACCCCAGACAGGGCCTCATGTAGCCCAGGGCTAGCCTTGAACCATGTAGCCGAGGCTGACTTTCAAGACCTAACTTTTCCTGCCTCCATGTCCCAAATGCTGGGGTTAGAGGAAACAATGTGCTCAACATGACTGCCTGCTTAAAGGCCAAGTTCTGTCAGTGTGAAGCGCACAGCAGCAGGACGCAGGGAAAGGGAAACAGTTCCTTAAGAACACTTTTGCAAGGAGTTTGCAGTCTGGTAAAAGGAAGGGATGGAGCGCATGCATTTGCCTTAAGTTCTGAAACATCTTAGTCGATCCGTGTTTTGAAGACTAGAAAACATCTGTGGCCCTTGACCTCTCCAGTTCTTACTAGTCTCCCTTAAGGAAAAAAGACAGAACCAGTAGTGCTAACCTATAGCCTCTGCTGCTGCATTCTGGATAGTGTTGCTCTGACAGTCCACGATGTATTCCAGAACTCATGCCAACACAAAACTTTGTGAAACCTGCCAGGACCTTTGTACCCCTTGAACACTCTGGGATTGAACTACAGTTTCCTTCAGATAGAACGGGTTCCCTATCAAACTAAGCCAAATCCACACATTCATAGTTATCACTGTTCATGGCCTCAATAACATGTTTAATCCAGCCAAAGCTTTTACCTCCAGCTTCAGAAAGGCATCATGGGACAGAACCTGTACTTCCCTCACAGGACTGAAAAGAGCATCAGCTTGGACTGAACTTGTTGAAGAGCTCACAGACACCAGATGCACAGGCTAAGGACAAACACCTGTGACTTCAGCTGGCTTCAGAATCGACTTGCCTACCATTCTTTGCTCCCTTTCAAGGCCTTAATGTGTTAGTACGTTGAGCTTGGCTTGGCAGTGGATGTCTCAGGAGCACAAGTCACAGACACACTGCAGAATCCTCATGGCATCTTTGGCTTTGAAATCACATGTGATATGCCATGCTAGCATGGATGAAGCCAACTGGAGTATTCAAGGTTTTAACAAAAACACTGAATATTGAGTTAGTTTGAAATGCAATTTACCCAGAAATAAATCTGATAAGGTCATTTTGATAATTAAAATATGAACAAGGTAACATGTACAAGAGAACAATGATGTCCATATTCTTGAAATAAAGTAATGACATTTGGTTCATTTTCACAAAGTGCACATGGGTAAAATCATACAGTACTGCAGACAGCTATAGACAAGCAATTTGGTCAAAGGAATTTGCTGCTTTGTTTCACTCTAAATTAAAAGGCTGCATAGCTCTGATTAAAACTATAAGCACAGTTTTCTTCTCAGTAAAACTCCGAATCTAGAATGCTGGCAAAAAGGCAGTGCTGGCGAAGGTTTTAATGCACATGAAAATGCTATTCTAGGTGGCTTCCAGAAGTAGCCCTAGTCACTCCTCTGCACCTACACATTGACAAGTGGTCACTTCAGTTTACTGTCAATTATTCTAAATGTCACCTAGGTACTTAAAAGTTAGCACTTGCTCCCTTCTAGAAGCTAAGGCAGCAGATGCACAAAGCACCTCAGCTAGACTTTAACTAGCTCAGCAGTTCACCTGTGCTGCTCAGGCTGCAAGGACTGCAATCTAGATCCCTCACTGTACACCCACTGGGACTTTCAAGTTCATTTGTGCCTATAAAAGATAGCCCAGCGAGGGAGGAAACAATCAACACTGCATACTGTTCCTTGCAGCAATCTCAAGTCTAAATGCTCACACACTGAGGGGTCTTTAAATCCTACCTCCCTGAACTTCCTTCACATCTGTTTTTCATGGGTTGCTGCCCCTCCGTTTCTTCAGAAAGCATGCTTTGTTCGCGACGTGCCCTACTGCTCTGCTGCTCAGTTTCCTTCACGCTATGTTAACTCCCATTTCAATCATCTTGGCCTTCATAAAATTTGCTGCTTGTGTTTCTCTAGTTTTCACTAAACACAAATGCAAACAAAGGCAAAGACTGAAGCAATCATTTCAAAACACAAGAGCTCACACTAAAGACACACATGAGCATCAGGTATTAAAACACGAGTTTTCTCCTGTCTTTATTCTGGGGAAGAGGAATCCTCCTCCTCCTCTTCCTCATCTTCCTCGTTGAAGGAACAGGGGGTCTCGCCGCGGGACTCTGAACAGTGAGAGGCCGCACTGCTGGACTGGTGACTGTTTGGGGCAAGGAACTGCCCAGTTGCTAAGGCCACTTCAGCATCCAAGCACAACCCTTGGTTTACACTAGCAAGTAAGTTAAAAACACACAGGTTCAGTAACGCAGTGTAGACACTTCTTTTTGCACAAGACAGGAATAAATATGACCCACCCACTGCAGCAGCAACAGCAGAGTCAGCTTTCTGTGGTTTGCTTTTCTCACCTTGAAAAAAATACATACCTTGACTGGGGTGCAGTGGCACCAGTGGTTAGGTCCAAATTTGAAACCGATTGGCTGGAGTTCAAAAGTAGCCCCTGATTTAACCAAGAAGGTCCTGTAGAGATATCTGCAAGACAAAATATATTTTAAAAATAGAGAAAATGTAGGCTCTGAACTCTGTGGCTATTCTGCTGTGGTTTGAAGTAAGCATGGGTTATGTATCCTTTTTTATTTTTTAAAAAAGATTTATTTATCATGTATATAGTGTTCTATCTGCAGGTATATACCTGCAGGCCAGAAGGCGGCACCAGATCGCATTATAGATGTGGTTGCTGGGAATTAAACTCAGGACCTTTGGAAGAGGCATCTCTCTAGCCCAGGCTATATGTCTTAGTGATAAATGGTAGACACCTCTCCTGCCCTGTGAAAACTTTGGTGTTCTTCATCTTTTATTTGAGGGGAGGAGTCACAAATAAATTCTTGAACAAGAATGAAAAAAATAGGAAGACCGACCTCAGGAATAAAGAATTCAAACTAAAACCATCACTGGTCCCTTTTTCTCCAATGCTTTTCTTTCAAGACATTTCCTTAAAGCGTGTGTACGTGTGAAGGACTGAGTGCGGTAGGGGGTGTCTGAAAGCAGATGCCAATGCAAAGAAGTGTTGGAGTTCCCCGGAGCCAGAGCCGCGATGTGCCTCATATGAACTAAGCCGCCTTTCTGTAAGACCCGACGGAGCAGGGAACAGTGGTCAGAATGTAGACATCTTGGACATCTGTTGTCTGCACCACGAAACACCAAAACTGTGATGTTAACAGCCAAAGCCAGGGTTGGGATGACACATGAAAAACCAGAAATATAGCCAGGCATGGTAGCACATGCCTTTAATCCCAGCACTCTGTGAGGCAGAGACCAGCTTGGTCTACAAAGCAAGCCCAGGACAGGCAAGGCTACACAGAGAAACCCTGTCTTGAAATCCCTCTTCCCCCAGAAAAAGAAGAAAAAATCAGAAATACTTTAGCAAAGACGAAGACATAGTTTATGAATCAGGCAGATGGACAGACTCGTTACCTCTTCCCCAGCCTCTCACTTGGTGTGCATGCATGATGTGTGCAGATGTGTCTTAGACAGGATCTCTCACTGAGACTTAGGCTAGGTCAGTAGGCCAGCAAGCCCCTGGATCCTCTCACCTGCCTCCCTAGCACTGAATATTAGTGCACATCATCACATATTACCAACTGAACCAGCTTCTTACCCTGGGGTACTGTCTTTTTAATACCACTCAATACCACTGTTCATCAATGACCTATGCTCCCCACACCCCACACCCCAGTGTCATCTAACAGTCCTTATTTTAAAAGACCACGCTTTTGCTGGGTGCAGTGGTGGAGCACACCTGTAATCCCAGCACTTGGGGAGGCAGAGGCAAGAAGATCTCTGAGTTTGAGGCCAGCCAAGTCTACAGAGCTAGTTCCAGGATAGCCAGGGCTACACAAAGAAACCCTATCTCTTTAAAAAAAAAAAAAAAAGGCCCGGGCTGGAGAGATGGCTAGGTGGATTAGAGCACTGTCTGTTCTTCCAGGTCCTGAGTTCAATTCCCAGCAACCCCATGGTGGCTCACAACCATCTACACTAGAATCTGATGCCCTCTTCTGGCCTGCAGGCGCACATGCAGATAGAGCAGTCAGACATAAAATAAAATCTTAAAAAATAAGAAGGCAAAAAGCCCAATACATACTCAGAAAATATACTTTGGTCAAATAAGCTTTTACTATGTTTTTAAATTTACTTATTTTATTATTTTCAGATCTGTGTATGTATGTTGCTGTGCACATGTCATGGCGTGAGTGTGGAAATCAGAGGACAACTTTAAGCAGTTGGCTTTCTCCTTTGCACTCAGGCCACCAGGCTTGGCAGCAAACATTTTACCCACCAAACCATCTTGTCAGCCGGAGCTTTTGTGTGTGCATGTATGTGTGTGAGTGTGGTACGTGCCTGCCGTGGTGTGCTTGTGAGGGTCAGTACTTTCGGGAGTTGGCTCTTGCCTTCCAGCTTGTTGAGGCAGGGTCTTGTTTCTGTTGCTGCACTGCATGCTCCCAGGGTAGTAGCTCTGCCAGCTTCTGGCTAGTTCTGTCTCTCTCCTCATCTCCCTGCAGGAATTCTGAGATGAAAGACACACACTACCACATATGGAATTTATGTGGGTTTTGGGGATAAAACTCAAGTAGTCAGGCTTGTGCAGCCCCTGTATTGTACTATTTTTGTAATTACTGTGCAAAAAATATGGAGCTATGTGTATAAAGATTAGAATTCTGCCACTTGAGAGACTATTCCCATGTAGGGCTGAGGAAACGAAATGACTACATTAATTTTAGACTGGCCTTGTGAGCCTTTTTCTTTCACACGCTAAGGCAGCTGTGGAAAAAAAAAAGAGTTCAATTTTAAGAAGAATAGCAGATTGTGAATACATTTAATAAGAACAAGTCTGAACAAGAAGATGAAATTAAAGCTGGAATCCTGTGCTGAATATGAATTAGTACACAGCTTTCTGCTGGGTCACAGCTATTCAGCTGTGAACACTGCAGGTTATATTCCTCTCTACAATGGATTTGGAAAGCCCACGTTTCCTTCGCATTATTACGGACTCTGCACACTTTCTCACACTCCTGTCCAAGAGCCGCTCCTTCCCTCAGTTCCACACTAAAGCCACATGTCCCTTTGAACTGACAAGAAAATCTGTAGCCCAGTCGGCAGATGAGGTCATGAAGAGATCAAACCCCCGAGCTGCTAATCACCCTGAGCCTTTCCACTGGGAATAAGTGAAAACACGCTCTCTGATTTCCTGAGTAAGCCCTTTCATTCAGACACTGCTGGACTTCCAGTCCGACGAGGCCACTAATGAAACAGCAAGATCTGTGCCAGGAACATGCAGCGAAGGGACCAGGGACCAGTGCATAAATGGGACAGATCAGCCAAGGTGCAAGAGGGGACAGCGGTCACACTCGCAGAAGGCGGATGGTACCAACTTAATACATGAAGCACAACAGAAAAATCTCAATCAACAAACTTGCGAGCGAACAGCTAAAGCGAACTACCTTTTTGCTGATATTTGATTGTATATACCTCACAACTAATATTAAAACTCTGTTAAGGAGATGTGCAGTGGTGTGCGCCTGTGGCCTCAGCTAGTCTGCAGGCCCCGACAGCAGGGTCACCTGAGCCCAGGAGGTCAGCTCCAGCCTAGACAACGGCGAGAGCGCCTCTGGGAGAGAGGAGCAACAGCAACCGAAACAAATGATTAACATTCTAGATGAAACCAAAGCCAAAAATACTTTTAAATGTTCAAGTTACCTTTGCAGAATAGATAATATTGTTGGAATTAGAAAAACCACAGTATTTTCAAATTAGTGAAAAGCACATGAATTATAGTGCCCATAAATTTCTTTTATTAACTATACTTAGTATACTTTTTCAATTTATTAAAAAAGGAAATTATGTCTTATGCTTAAAAAGAAAAATATACAAGTAGCCAATAAATACATGAAAAGATAGAAAACCCTAAGTCATTAGGGAAATTAAATAAAAATCACTGTGAATTACCACTTCACATCCAGAGTGTGAAATTATAAAGATGGGCAGGGCTAGAAGTAACTTGGTGGCAGAGTGTATATTTATCATGCACAAAGCCATGTATTCAATCACTAGTACCAAAAGTTGAGATGGGCAGGGTATTGAGAAGAGTGTTAAAAAAAAAAAAAAGCAATCCGGGTGTTGGTGGTGCACACCTTTAACCCCAGCACTCAGGAGGCAGAGGCAGGCAGATTGCTGGGAGTTCGAGGCCATCCTGATCTACAAAGTGAATCCAGGACATCCAAGGCCATACAGAGAAACCCTGTCTCAAAAAAACAAAAACAAAAACCAACAGCCACCCCCCAACGCCCCAAAAAAGCCTCATAGGATTGTAAAATGGTATAGTCACTTTAAAAACCACATAGCAGCCGGGTGTGGTGGTGCACACCTTTGATCCCAGCACTCAGGAGGCAGAGGCAGGAGGATCTCTATGAGTTTGAGGCCAGCCTGGTCTACAAAGGGAGTCCAGGACAGTCAGGGCTATACAGAAGAAACCAACAAAAAACTCCAAAGCATTTGGCATTTCGTAAAGGCCCGATAGTTCTACGCCAATAAAACTGAAAAAAAAAAAAAGCCTATAAAAATAAAATACTTACAAAAGAATGCTAAAAAGCAGCATCATTCAAAATAACCCAAAAGTCTAGACAACCCATATATGTACCAACTAATAAAGAATGAAAATATACAACCATAAAATGAAATATTTGCCAATAAAAAGGAATTCATGTTGCTGGGCGTGTTGGCACACGCCTTTAATCCCAGCACTTGGGAGGCAAAGGCAGGAGGATTGCTGGTCTACAAAGCAAGACCAGGACAGACAAGGCTACACAAAGAAACTCTGTCTCGAAAAACCAAACCAAACCAACCAACCAACAAACAAACAAACAAAAAAAGGAATTTGTACAAATTGGGCCTCCCTAATCTAAATATTTCAAATTTGAAATGTTCCCAAATCTGACATTTCTAAGCACTGACAAAATGCCAAAAAGTATAAAATTCCATATTAAAATATCCTATAAAGCAATTGGGTACAATTGTGTATGACACATAAGGAAATCTCATGTTTAGGTTTGGGTTCAATCTCTCAAATAACTTTACTAGGTAAATTCAAAGACTTCAAGGTAAAAACAACAAAAACAAATAAAACACCCAAATCTGAAACACTCTGGTTTTGTGTAACCGGGTACCTACTTCATACAAAGGCATGGGCTAGTGTGGATGACTACTGAGTACAGGAAGTATACTATGCAAAGTGGCCACATGTGGCCATCAAAAAGGCCACACAGTGTTCAATTCCATCTGTATGCAATGTCTATTACTGGCAAATCCAACAACACCAAGATCAGGCGGGTGGGTGAGGAACTGGATGCAGGGAATGCTGATAGCATAAATTTTTTTCATGGTTATAATAACGCCCAAGAGCTGGACACAGAGGTGCACACACCTTTACTCTCAGCTGGACACAGAGGTGCACACCTTTACTCTCAGCTGGACACAGAGGTGCACATACACCTTTACTCTCAGCTGGACACAGAGGTGCACACACACCTTTACTCTCAGCTGGACACAGAGGTGCACACACACCTTTACTCTCAGCTGGACACAGAGGTGCACACACACCTTTACTCTCTGGGAAGCAGAGGCAAGGCCATCTGTAACTTTGAGATCAGCCTGGTCTCTATTGTCAGTTCTAGGCCAGCCAGATTTTGCTGATAGATGGATGGATGGATGGACAGAGAGACAGATAGATGTTAGAAAAAAGTGTCCAGTAATTAAACAGTGGTGGTGGTTACATACTTTTGTGACTATAGTGAAGTACCACTGAATTACATACTTTTACAAATGGGTATTTACAGGGCTGGAGAGATAGCTCACAGCTTATAAGCATTGGTTATTCTTCCAGAAGACCTGGGTTCAATTCCCAGAACCCACATGGTGGTTCACAACTGTCTGTAACTCCAGTCTCAAGGGATTCTGACATTCTGTTCTCACCTCCTTGGGCAGGTGGTGCACAGACATACATGTAGATAAAATGCTCATCCACATAAGATTTTTAAAAAATAGATGTTTCATTTTATGAGAATTAAATCTTAATTCAAAAGCTGACTAGGAAAGCAGACTACTTCTATTTTTCAGGGAAAAGTAAAATCAAACTGAAAAAACTTGTCATCGTCTAAGAAAGCTAAAGTCCCACTCAATGCAGACCCAGCAATTTCAAACTGTATGTTTGTACATTGTACTAGGACACATCCATAGAATCTTCAAAGCAGCACTGCATTTTAATAACAATTGGAAAAAAAAATAAGCAAGCACCCTAAAAGTTTATTACCACTAAGATAAACTGTGATCTATTCATACAACAAAATTTAATATAGAAGTAAAAAGATATGTATTATAGCTACATTAAATCAGACAAAGGAATCTGAGAGACATAATGTTAGGCTAAAGAAAATCAAATCACTCCAGAAAAACCACTCCAGGCAGGTAGCACTAGGGAAACTGAGACAGGGTACTGTAAGTTCTAGTTCAGCCTGGGCTACAAAGTGAGTCCCAAGATAGCCTGTGCTAAGAGTGAGGTAACCAGAAGGACAAACTTATATTTATAAATGTCATGAGACAGCTTGTCATATTTGGTTTTGCCTCTATAAAAAAGCAAATGATAATAAATAAATTTAATCCTAGAGTGTGAGATATACCTATAACCCTTGGGAGGCTGAGGTAAGAAAGTCAAGTTTAGAGGCTAAGATGGACTAAAACAGCAAAATCTTGTCTGCAAGAAGAAACTCAAGGGAGTAGTTACATCTAAAGGTACGGGAACGACACAGATAGGACGGTGGACATGCAATGGCCCCCAGTAACATGGCTCTGCTGCCTTCATGGGCTCCTCTCTCTCTGTAACTCTAAGCCCAAAATAAGCCCTTCCTTCTATAAGTCATGGCGTTGTTGTTGTTGTTGTTGTTTTAAAGTCATGGTGTTTTATCCCAGCAATAGACAATTAAGAAATGTCTGCTCTCTGAATTCAGTTCTACTTAATAAATACAGTAAAGCATTCCATTAGAGTGAAATGAGGTTTTTTGTTTTTGGACAAACTAAGTTTTCCTAGGAGAATTACAAACAAACAAACAAACAAACAAACAAACAAAAAGCCCAAGCTTTTGACTAAAAGCTTTATAAGAGTCTACATAAGTAAACTCTCAGAATTATACGTCGCTGTACATCTAAACTTTGTGTCGAGTCAGTCAATATTTTTCTGTAAGTTTGTAATCCTCTAAAAGTTACTGATTCCTAGGGGGAAAGGTCAGAAATTTATTATATAAAGAACTAAAGTACCTGGCAAAGCTAGCACAGGTTCTCTAAACCACAGCATTCTGTGAGAACGTTTAACAAGTGAGTCTGGCATTCAGTCAGACATGTGTTAGTGTAGCCAGAATACCTGTGATGTAGCCTTCTAAAGCTTTTGGAACCAGCGACTTTGCGATTTTCAGGTCTTCCAGAGAGCATTTGCCTGACTCCAGACCAAAGGACATTCCCATCCGCTTCAGTACCTCTATGTCATCATGGATCTCAAAGGTGTTATCAAAATTAAAAAGGTATTCAAACCTGCAAAAGAAAGCACAGAAGGGGCACGTGAGATGGCTTGAACGCCAGCCTCACAACTTAAGCCCAAGTCCCGAGATCTCAAGTGTGCACGCACACACACAACACACACACACATACACCACCCCTAAATACATACATTTATTTTGTTTTTAAAAATTAAAGGAGGCATGGGGGCTTTGGGTACTATGGACAAACTCTGAGAGAGTTTATATCCCATGCTTTGTTTAACTTACTTGTTGTGAATGCTTGACAAAAGCAGGCTGAGCTCTACCCCAGCCTTTTCTGCACATTAAGTGATGGAACAAGGGCCTGAGCTCAGCCACCGTAGAGAGCACTGAGCTGCAAAAACAGAGTGCTTGGTCATTCTCCAACAAAGCACTCACAGCCTTTCCAGGCTGTCCGCCTGCAGAAGTCCTCACACGCCAGCTGCAGAGACATTACTGACAGCAGAGAGGGATTCAGTCCTAAACCCAGCACTCTCCAAAGTTGTCTACAGCCACAGAGCACGCCCACCTTGGATCCTCTCTAGCAGACTGGCATTAGCCCTGAAGAAACACTCTGAATGCTTACTTCATTTTCCTGAGTCAACGCTAACCTCGGCATACTTCTGTCAATCATAAAGACCTTTCCTTTTTTTGATACGGGTTGTGCTACACTGCAGTTTGATCTTGAACTCTGGTCTCAAGGGATCCTTCCTGATAGGTGGGACTTCAGGCACTTGGACTAAACACACTTGAATTACATGGAAGACAATTTGAGCCAATGAAACCCAGCCAAATCCTCTCTTGAGGAGCTCAAGAACAAACTATTTTAATCCAGTGTCACAGAGCTGAGTAGGGTGGCCCACGCCTGAAATGCCATCACTTGGAAGGCTAAGGCAGGATAATTCCTGCGAGCTTAAAGCCACCTTAGGTTTCAAGAGTTCTAATGCAGCCTAGGCTACATAGTGAGACTCTGTCACAAACAACAACAAAAGTACCATGTATAAAGTACACAGCACCTATTAGAATGTTCTTGAAAAGTAGTCAGTTTAGATGTCAGCTATACAACACAACGATCAAGAAGCAAAGATGGGCCAGCAAGATGGAGCCTAAGCTAGTCCCCCTCGGCCGTGAGGCCTCATCTGCACGCCTCAGTCGTGTCCAGACACAGCTCTTCTCCTGCAGCCTCTGAACAGTGGGGCTTACCCGCCATGGAATTCTCTAGTAAAATCATGTGAGGCTGAGACTTACACAACATCTTACACCAGGGCAGCCTTACAATGTAAAGCAAGATGCCTGAGTATATGAGTCAGAATAAAGTACATTAACAAGCGTAAACTTACTCTGAAATGGGTACTTGCCAGAGAGATGAGTTCGGGCATCACTTACATGCTTTGTAAACTTAATTTCACTGTGGGAAAGCCTGCGGGCTAATTAAGGGCAAGATTGCTCCACCGAAGTACCTGACAGACAAGATTACTGACCTACCTAAAATAACGAGTGCACACAAGCTGCTCTACGAAGGGATGCCAGGCAAGGCATGAGTCAGTGACCACCCAAGCACAGAACCAAAACAGATCCCAGCCCGCTAAACAGGGTCCAAAGCCTGCTAAGGTCAATGGCTCCCAATTTTCCTGATACTCTTTACTTTAAAATAATTTATTATTGTTGTTTATCATTATAGTTATTGTTTATTTATTTATCTGCTTATTTAGGTTTCTCGAGACAGGGTTTCCCTGTGTAGCCTTGGCTATCCTGGACTCGCTTTGTAGACCAGGCTGGCCTCAGACTCACAGCAATCCACCTGCCTCTGCCTCCCGAGTGCTGGGATTAAAGACATGTGCCTCCACGTCTGGCGCTGTATTTATTTTTAAAGACAGTTCTCTTTTATGCAGGTCTCCTGGATGGCCAATGCTGGCCAATTCACAGCAATCTTCTGCTCAATTTCAGAGTCTGGGTTTATAGGTGAGGGGCTACATGCTCAGCCTCTGAAACCCTTTAACCAAGAAGATAATTTTATAGTCCCTCATAAAAGAAGAGTCGAGCTTTAGAGGCAATCACAGTGGACAGGTTACAGTCTGACATTTATAGTCCACTCTGGAGATGTTAACCATTTGAAGACTTCTTGGTGTTACCATGTTAACAGTTCTTCCTGACATACAAACTCTGTAGTAGCTGCGAACAATTATTCTGACATGTAACACTTTACTGGGCTAGATAGATACTGTGTGAATTTCTCTACAGCTTTTATAAACTGGCAAAGTGAATTACTAACTTTAGTTTTACAGTGTGTGCCGTGGGCATGTGTGGAGTCAGTGAGCAATGGTCAGAGCTGGCTCCTCCCACCATGTGGGATTTGAGATTACACGCAGGCCATCAGGGCAGGCAGCACTTTTATCTACTGAGCCATCTTGCTTGCCCTAACTTTAATTCCTGTGGAGGAAGGAATGAGACCTCAGAGAGGCTTAGAAATGTAAAGAATGAAAACTGCTGATTTGCTAAGAACAGCAGCTAGCGCTTACAAAGCTGCAAAGCTGCTGTTTAAACAGCATCGTCCCCTTCAGTCCCACAAGGCTGGGAAGTGAGCGTGCTGTCCCCTCCAGCTTGCTCCGAGTAAGCAGAGTTCCGTGGGGCAGGCAGGTGGAGGAGCTCCAGTCCACAGCTGGAACCTGTGTGGTCCTCTGCGCACCCCTAGCTGCCTCAAGAAGGAAGGGTAAGACAAACAATGTTCCACTCTGCAAAGTGCTACCTCTTACCTTGTGAATGGTGTCGGGGATTTGACTGTTACAGAAGATTGTTTAAAGGTCCACCGGCTCGCGTGCTGCCGTGTGTGGAGGCAGATGAGGGCACTGGCTGTCCTCCCTTACCGCTCTCCAACGTGTTGTTTTGAGACAGGTTCTCTCAATGAGCCAGCAAGCCCTGGCCAACCTGTCTGCTATCACCCTCCCCACCCTGCCCCACAGCTAGGGTTATAGGTCAGCATGGTACACACCCCGCTTTTATATGGGTGCAGAGGATCCAAACTCAGGACCCCATGCTTGCACAAGCACTTTGCTCACTGTGCCATATCCCCAGTCTTGTACCCAGGATTTTAATGGTCACTTATTGATCAAGGAACAAAAGCAGCGGGTGTTCCGGCCACACCTTTTCATCTCAGCACGTGGGAGGTGAGGAAGGAGGAGGAAGTCAGTTGAGAGCCCTTTATTTTTTGTTTGGTTTTTAGAGACATGGTTTCTCTATGTAGCTCTGGCTGTCCTGGAACTTGCTCTGTAACCAGGCTGGCCTTGAACTCAGAGATCACCTCCCTCTGCCTCACAAGTGCTGGGATTAAAGGTGTGCACCACCTGCTGGGTGAGACCGCCTTCTTTTTAAAAAAATTTGTAGGAAATAGAAGCTTATGTAAGTACGATATAATAAACAACTGGTTTCATGCCACATACTGGTCTGATATATCCTCATAATAAACTATCCCAGTGACTCACCAACAACCGGACTTCCTCCTGGGCCCTCAGTGATGGTCTGTCTAACTTGCTGCAGTTACTTGCTCAGTTACCACACAAGTGTCACACATGACAGACTGGACCCAGAGACCACCATGCATATGTCACAGGCATGCAGACAGGACCCATGTCTGAGGAGGCATTTCACAAACCCCATGGAAGTCGGTCTTAAGGGCTGCAGATAGTGGGGTACGCTGACTTTGCATGGGAGAACATGAACAGAAGGCCAGCCCTGTACCCTCCCCAGGTCCCCACTCACTTGTCACTGGAGATGCTGCAGTCTATGACTGTTTTTCTGCTTGTGTTAATGATTATAAAGGGCAGCTGAATGGTGGAGTTCAGAGCTGGAGGGCCCTGGTTTTGTTGTTCATTTTGTCGATTTCTCTGTACCAGGTTTTTAAAAGCAATTTGCTGTAATGTTCAATAAACAAAAGGTGGTCATTTAAAATGAAAAAGTCACTTGGAATTTAAATGAATTAATATAATATATTTAAAATATCTATTTCAAATTTAGAGACTTTAAACAGGTAGCCCATCTGTACTAGTGAATAAAAGTTAAACATGGTAAAAGATTAAAACACATTTCAAGGGTAAAACTTTTATTTTTTTGTTTTGTTTTTCAAAACAGGGTTTTTCTGTGTAACAGCCCTAAGTTGTCTTGGAACTCGCTGTTTAGACCAGGCTGGCCTCAAACTCACAGAGACCCACCTGCCTCTGTCTCTCCAGTCCTCAGATTAAAAAGCATGCACCGCCAGGCCTGGCAAAACACATGTACTTCGATGGTGTCTAACTTAGGTGAATACTGTGGCTCTGGTTCCCACCTCCCGGAAAAACAGGCTCCGAGAACTATGGCAGAGCCCGGCAGCACAGGCAATGGTCCTGCTCACAGCGAACCCATCTAAGCTCTGGCTCAATCCCCTCACACAGCAACCAGAGCTCGGGGTGAATGCATCTCATGCTTCTATCTAGCCCAGAGATAAACACAGCTATGTTAAGGCAGAGAATTCTTTCTCCAGGTCATAGCTGGGACACTCACAAAAGAAAACAGATGGAAGCAGCACTGCTCTGGTTGGCTGCAGGACAGTGGGTTCCCAGCCCTTGTCAACCGTGCCCCCAAATCCCTGCCTCAGCGGTTTCTAAGGTTTGTATAACTCAAAACCTTCCCTCAGGGTAACACTGGAATCCAGCCCAAGCTTCCCCAACCTGACATTTTCCTGAGGAGAATACTGTGTCTTAGTATATAAAACATATAGATTTTACCACTATTTATTATAATTATTGTCACTGTCCTGTGAGAAATACAGCTTCTTAGACTGTGGGTTAAGATCCCACATGAGGTTATGTTTTGTTATAAAACAAAAACAAAAACAAAACTGGCAACAGCAGATGTTTTCTGAGTCATGACAAATTAATTCAAAGTCTACCATAACATGAACCTGTGGTGTTTCTGACAGGGCTCACCTGTGTTGTAGCGTATGATTTTACTGAAGCACACAACACGAATACTGCACGTTTATGTCCTCACGCCATGCAGCAATGACAACCACTGCCTGATGCACCACAGTTAAGACAACTGCATAAGGTGAACTGAGGCGATTTTACTCCAGAGTTTTCTACTCTTGTAGAAAATATAATCAATTATGAAAAACAAAGCCTGTAATAGTCTTCTACCACCGTCCCTCAGCATTATACCAATACAAAATTAATTTATCTTTGGATTACACTGTGTTAGAATGCTTGATTTTTAAAAACTACTGCTTGCGCTAGGCATGGTGGTGCACACTTTAAATCCCAGCAGCTGGGAAGCAGAGGCAGTCAGACTTCTGAGAGTTTGAGGCCAGCCTGGTCTACATAAGGACAGCCAAAGCGCTATAGAGAGAGACCACGTCTCAAAAACAATTAACAACAAAATGTTTCTTGAGATTAATAAATCATTAAATTAATTTTGGCTTGAGATTAGGGAAGAGCTTTAACAATTTTTGTAATCTAAACATACTTCCACCATCGTGCATGACATACTTGACAAAGTGACATTCTCTGAAAATTATAAAATAAAAATGACAATCAACTGTGAAAGATATTGAAGACACTTCCTGACCTGCAGTATCAAATATTTGGCCAAACTTTAACTCTTTAAAAAAATTAAATTAGGGGCTGGAGAGATGGCTCACAGAATAAGAGCACTCCATGCTTTTCTAAAGGTCCTGAGTTCGACTCCCAGCAACCATGGTGGCTCACAACCATCTACAAGGAGATCTGCTATCCTCATCTGGAGTGAAGGCACACATACAGACAAAACAATATATACATAATAAATAAATCTAATAAAAAGAAAAAATAGATTAGGCCAGGCATGGTGGTGCACGCCTTTAATCCCAGTACTCAGTTAGAGGCAGGCAGATCTCTGTGAGTTCGAGTTCGAGGCCAGCCTGGTCTACAACGTGAGTCCAGGAGAGCCAAGATGGAGAAACCCTGTCTCAATATATATATATATATATATTAATGTGAAGGTCATAGGACAACTTTAGGGAGTTGGTTCTCTCCTTCTACCTTATGTGGTATTCCAGGGGCTGAACTCAACACACCAGATTTACATTCAGAGTGTCTTTACCTGCTAGCCATCATGCTGGCCTCAAATTTTATGTAAAAATAAAGAGCCACATTCATCTTCTACATGCAAAATTGCTTTGCCTTTAATAAACAGTAAAATTCTTTTCTTTTCTTTTTTCTTTTTTCCCAACACAGGGTTTCTCTGTAATAGCCCCGTGTAATAGCCCTGGCTGGCCTGGAACTCTCTTTGTAGACCAGGCTGGCCTTGAACTCGAACTCACGGCAATCCAAAGTGTTGGGATTAAAGCACCATGTCCGGCTTAGTAAAAATTATTTTCTAACAAGAATGACTTTGAAATAAATGTCTTCATTGTTTATTATCAATAAGTGTTTGATTTGTATACCTCTATACTCATGTCATATTCGGACTCCTCAGCCTAGAAGGGTCACTAGGTGGAAAAACCTGAACTAGACCACACTGTCTCGGGAGCTGCTCACACATGCTGCCCAACTCTGTGCCCCTCGTGCTGTAGCAGAGTCTCAATATATGAAGAAATATAGACAGTGATCAGGAAGATCCTTATATACTCATGACTTGCTGTTTAATAGCATCCAAACTGTCTTGGACGATGGAAGCAGTTGAAACACAGTTATTTTAGTCCTGTTTGTTTTGCTGGAGAGTGAACCAAAGGCCTGGTGTCACCAGGCAAACACTCTACCACCCAGTTACACCCCTAACCTACTACTGTTATTTTAATAGTAAGAATAAAATTACCTCCCATGTACCGTGGACTGACTTCCTTATTTGTTGCCCTTTTATTGACTCCCTTTGGCTTTTTGTTCTTTTTCAGACTCAATGTCATTTGTCCCAGAGGCTGAACAGCTTTAAGTGTGTTCCTTATGGGAAAGGTTTAAAGACAGGAAAGGACACTTACGTACATAAAAGGCATGAGTTATCTATTGGTATAATACAGTCAAGCTCGTTATGTCCACTGTCAGCTTGATAAAAATCACCTGGCAGACTGACCTCTGCTGTGCCCGTGTGGGCTACCTTGATAATAGCCAGGTGGGGTGCTGGTTACTTTCTGTTGCTGTGATAAAATGCTCTGACCAAAGACAGCTCAGGGAAGAAAGGGGTTTATTTCAAGTCACAGTCTATCACTGTGTGAACTCAACGGGAACGTGAAGGCAGAAACTTGCTGGCTTGCTCGCAGATCACATACTGAGCTTTCTTACCCAGCCCAGACCACTGGACCAGGGAATGGTGCCGTCCACAGTGGCTGGGCTCCCCTACAGTAATTAATAAGATAATCCCTAACATCTTCAATTGAGACTCTCTTCTCAGAAGACTCTAGGCTGTGTTAAGTTGATAGTTAACCCTAACTAGGACATGTGAGAAAAGTACCTAATATACAAAGATAAAAGGGAGGTGGTGGCATTTTGGTAATAGTTAATCTGTGTCATGAGAACAGCAAGTTGTGACATACTAAGAAAAATCAAGCCAGGCGTGGTGGCACATGCCTTTAATCCCAGCACTTGGGAGGCAGAGGCAGGTGGATCGATGTGAGTTCAAGGCCAGCCTGTTCTACAAAAGCAAGTCCAGGACAGCCAAGGCTACACAGAGAGACCCTGTCTCAAAAAACAAACAAACAAACAAAACAAAAAACAAAAAACAAAAAAACAACAAAAAAAAGAAAAATCAAACCAGCTTAGCCATAACAATGCACAGGGACAACTTGCATAATTTATTTTCTATGACTACTCTGTAAATCTCATTTGATGAAAGGAATAAAAATGAAAAATTAAGAGGAATTGAGTTGTATGCCTACAGAAAACTTGCAGTTACTGGTTTCAGTAATAATTTGTTTCATTTACAGTCTGGAGCTACCTACTTCTACAAATGCTGCCAGGCTGCCCTCAGGTTAAAATCTTCTATAAATGTTTGGCTTGAGAGAAAAGTAGAAGAAAAAAATTAGGACTTACAAATTAGAGACATGTTTCTGGTATCAAGAAGCAAAGGAAAATAAATACTCAGCTGGGCACTTAAAACACTTTGAAAGCTCTGCTTTATTCTATTTTATTATTGATTCATGACCTTGAACCTGCTGAGGATATGAATATGACTCTAAGCTTGGAATTTTCCTGCTTTTACTTCCCAGGCACTGGGATTATAGGAATGTACCACTAAAGCTGACTATTGAAATGCTGGGATTGAACCCAGAGCTTTGTGCACGTCTTTCAAAAGCTAAGCAAGCACTCCCCTAACTGTACCCAGCCTGACAGTGCCACTTGATGAGAATACTCCCATCCAGCACTGCTCTAACACAGAGGGAACTACAGCCATGCTCTTAAACGTGAGGTTCCTTGCAGCTGTCCACTGGCTGCACTGTGCATCTTTCTGCTCTGACGATCCTAGGGACTCTGGCCATTTCCTCCCGATTAGACACCCTTGCCCCACCAGGATGGCTTTAGGCCACTGATACTCTCCTTGCACGTACACAGATGGCAAAGCAAGTGTTTTGAGGGACAATGGCATCAACAATATGAAACCTGAGATGAAAGAGTGACACAATAGGAGTAGAGGAAAACCCTGGGAACTGGCAGAGGCTGAGCCATCGGCAGGTGCAGAAATCCCCCCCACTTGATCCAGCCCCTTCCTGGGGCGGACTGGTACTAGCTATCCTCTGTTAACAGGCTGCCGATGCCCCTCCAGGTGGACGAGGGAATTCAGGAAGGGAAAGGGAAACCACATCCCAAGACCTCTCTCTCCTTTGTCCTCCTTCATGTTGCAGGTGGGATAAAATGGCTCTAAGATTGCTCTGGAAGTCACTACTTGACTCTCTTCACAACGAGCAGAACGAGACTCTCGGCACTGAGACAAAACAAAACCAAATAAATAAATAAATAAATAAATAAATAAATCTGATTTTGGTAGAAAGCATGCTCCCAGTAATTCCTGAGTGCTAGTTTAAAAAAAAAAAAAGATGCCTTAACTGGACATGGTGGTGCACACCTTTAATCCCAGCACTCCAAGGCAGGCAGGTGAATCTCTGAGTTTGAGGCCTACCTGGTCTACATGGTGAGTTCCAGGACAGCCAGGGATATGGAGAGAGATAAAAAAAAGGGGGAGGGGGGGGTGAGGAAGAGGAAGGAAAGGAAGGAAGGAAGGAAGGAAGGAAGGAAGGAAGGAAGGAAAGGAAGAAAGAAAAGAAAAGAAGAGAAGGAAGAAAGAAAGAAAGAAAGAAAGAAAGGAAAAGAAAAAAAAGCAAACACAGATGCCCCGTGAATCTTCAGTTATGCTATTCTCCAACTAGCCCAATTCTGCAAGAGAAGGAAAATGATCCAACATTCCCTATGTTCAATTTTTTATTTGTTTTGTTTTGTACTTGTTTTTCAAGACAGGGTTTTTCTTGTAGTCCTGGCTGTTTTGGACTTGCTTTGTAGACCAGGCTGGCCTAGAACTCACAGCAATCCATCTGCCTCTGCCTCTCAAGTGCTGGGATTAAAAGCTTGCATCACCATGCCCAGCTTCTTCAACTTTCTTTTATCATCAAGACCTCCTGAAGTGGCCCAGAGTAGTCAGCTAGCCCCTGCTCCCTTGACAGCCTCTGTGGTTTGGCTCTGCACCTCTCAAGTCAAGAGAACCACTACCGAGCCCTGTAACCCCATCACCTGAGTCTTCTTTCCTTCAAAACCCACATATTCTAACTTGGCTGCTCTGGTTTCCCTCAAACCCTGCCCATCATACCCTAGAGGAACTGACGTTGCTCAACCCAGGCTTCCTGACCGTCCCCTTGAGGTCCTTGGCACAGTTCCCTTGCAGGAGATGAGGGACGAATTTAGACACACCATTGTTTACAGAGCCTGCTTGTTAGCAGAGCTTAAAGATATCAAAAGGGGAGTTATGCAGTTCCGTTGAGAATCCTGGCCAGTAGATACAGGCGCACAGCATCTAAAGAGTCTTTACAGCATGGCGTAGAGAAAGTCTCTGCTCATTTTAGACCAGACTTTGATCTTAGAAGAAGAAAGGTAAAAGAAAGGGCCATAGCGGCTGGTAATGACTGCCGTATCCCAGGCCTGTGTTCCCACAGGAGTCCAGGTGTTCCCTCTGAGTGATCCACGCAAAGACCCATATGGTCATTGCAAGAGAAAGCACTTTATCATATTTTAGAAGATTTAAGGGAAACAGAGATCAAATCCTTCAATACTACCAGCCAAAGGCCATTTACCAGAGAGAAAATTGAACCTATTCCTTTTCTCCAGACAGTAAAGCAGACTACTAGGAAACATACTGATCTAACAGCAGAGTCTTTGGAGGACAAGGTACTCCTGAAAGGCAAATTCTTCACCCAATCAGGCCCAGATATTCATAGAAAACTGCAAAAACTGTTGGCTAAGCCAAATAAGAACTTGGACCAATCTGTCTAGACCACTACCTCAGTGTATTACAAACAGAACCTGGAAAGGGCGAGGTACACGACAAATGACTGAAAAACCTACTGGCTGTTAGGAAAGCTACCCAAGGAAGGGCCATCCTGAAGTATCCCCCTAGGACATGCGTCCTCTGTGGCCAGCCAGGGTACTTCTGGAGGGAATACCCAAGGACAGAACCCTGAGGATGCCACCTCGCCCTTTCCTGAAACCTTTCCCAACTCCCAAGGCAAGTACTGGAGGGCAAGGTGGCCCTTGGGCAGCAAGAACTTGAAAGCAGCTCCCCCATCTGAACATCGCTGGGTCTTCTGGGGCTCCACTCTCCAGAATCCCTGACAGCAGTCCCACCTGAGGAGCCCAGGGAGCTTTGAACTTCTTAGTGGATACAGAAGCCTGATGTTTCATACTGCCCTTTTATCCAGGTCCCCAAGCCCAGGAAACAGCCACTGTAAGGGATGAATTGGGCCAGCTCCTGGGATATTTCACATAGCCTCCTGCCTGTCAACAGAGACCTTTGTTGGAGGAATGTCCAACTGTGTTTTCAAATGCTAATTTCAATGCTTTGAGATCTGGTTACCGGCCCCACATTAGGTCCCATTAGAAGAAAAATCAATTATTTTTTTTAAATGAATCAATTCAGTAAATTATTACAACTCCAGTCTTTTTTCTTTTCTTTTCTCCCCCCTCCACCCCGAGACAGGGTTTCTCTGTGTAGCTTTGGCTGTCCTAGACTCACTTTGTAGACTAGGCTGGCCTCGATCTCACAGAAATCCAACTGCCTCTGCCTCCCTGGGTACTGGGATTAAAGGCATGTGCCACCACACCCAGCTAACAGCAGTTGTCTTTAACCAATTAGTTCCCCAACGATTGACACAGAGAGACTATGATTTATTATTAAGCTGTAGGCACTATGCTGGGCAGCTTCTGAGCTATTTTAATCCTATTACCTTTGAAACCCACATAAAAGCCAATCACTTGCCACTCTGATGACTCCCAGGCAGCTTCCGCTCCATTGGTCTGTCCTTGTAACCTCATGCTCATCACCATCTTACCTCATGGCTACTGCTCTATGTCTGGCTTCCTTTCCTCCTGCCACATCTTCTGCTCTCTTTCTCCCTCGTCCTATTCCAGCAGCCTGCATGTTCCAGCCACAGCAGCTTCAGTTGCTGTTCCTTAAAAACCTGCTCCCAGGACAGCTTCAAATAAAGCTGCTGATTTCAATTGGTCCAGCATTTTTAGACTGTTCCAAAAAGGACTTTTATTAAGCATGGAACTTCACAACATTTAAGAGACTGGACCACAAATGTTATTGCTAGCTTGCTTTAGTCATTGTTCCCCAATTTTATTTGGGTCCCCAAAAAAGTAGCCTATGCACCAAATCAACAGGAAACAACATTAAGAGAATAATGTCCCATTTCCCTTGAAGGGAGTTAGTTAGGTTTTTGGATATTTGGGGGGGGGGGGCTATGGATGTTTATTAGGGATGGCTGTAAGTTATTACTGGTCTTATTTTTAAAAGCAAGGTATAAAAACTTAGACTTGGGGTTTCTCTTTTTTCTTTCTTTCTTAGGCAAGGAGAAAGGGGCTAAAGAGAAAGAAGGGGGGATGTAGAAATATAGGAATAACAAGACAAAAGGTAGACAGACTATTGTATCTACTCTTCAACTTAGCAATATTGTTATTTTTAAATAAAGTTATTTTGATACATTGGTATACATTTTGGTACAATTCAGGGTTACTTTGTTACACACACACACACACACACACACACACACACACACTTTCTACTCTGGTAAGAGGTATTGTGCCTATACAACTCATTCATAATACAAGGTTTACTTCCAGTACTTTTAAAGCTGCTATTATAAATTGTTTAGGATAATTAAACAATACAAGTTAATTGTTAGTTGATCAACTCAAGATCATGTCACAGGAATATATATCCTAGGTTTAACAGATAGATATGATTCTATAGATAGATCATGTAAAAAAAAATGAACAGATAACTAGGTCTTCAAAAACCTTAGAGGCCTAGAGAATATGGCATTTAAAGATGTTTTTATTGGGGCTGGAGAGATAGCTCAGAGGTTAAGAAGTTGCCTTTCCAAAGGTCCTGAGTTCAATTCCCATCAACCACATGGTGGCTCACAACCATTTATTCTGAGATCTGGTGCCCTCTTCTAGAAGGCAGGCACACATGCAGGTGAAACACTGTATACTTAACAAATACATCTTTTTTTTTTTTTTTAAGGATTCTTTGACAAGACAGCTCAACTCTTGGCACCACCTAACCTACCTCAAAGAAAATGATGAACATCGAAGAACCTCCATATGGAGATGGCTTCAAATGGCAAGTTAGCCCCCAGGGCAAAGAAAATGCCCTCATTTCTACCATAGACAGAATTCTGCCTAAAATGGGCAAGCTTGGATGCAGGCTGAGTTGACTGCCAAGCTTTGCCAAGACAGAGTAAGCAAGTTCTTAATAGTTCCTGCTTTACAAATCACCATCAGATATACTGGGCCAGAGGGCTGAAGATGATGCTCCAATGTTACAGAATTTTTGGGTGGCTGTCCAGGCAATGACCTCTCTGTCACTTTTTAATTTTCCAAGTTGCCAGCCTGTACTTCCTGTTTACTCGGTAATTAATTACATTCCTTCTCAAGTTTCTGATGGGGTTGAAAACCAGATAGTTATAGTTTTACAGTTAAGTTATGTACTTAGGAGTTAAGAAGATGTTTTGAGCTAGAGATGTTTTTAGATTGATAGCTACAAGGTATTATAAAAAATAATTTAGGTACAAAACTTTAAAGTCACCAAGATAGAATAGATAGTATTTTCTTCAAGGTTACCAAATACTTTTTGACTTAGACGTTATGTGTATGTCTGACCTATTGGTTTTTTATGATTGGTTTGTAATTATTCTTACTGTATATCGTTTTTAAAATGGTCCTTTTAATTAGACAGAAAGGGGGAGATGTTAGAGGATGGTCCAACTGTGTTTACAAAGGCTGGTTTCAGTCTCTAGAGATCTGGCTACCGCCCTGCCATGGGCATTGTTATGAATGTTGAACTATCTCCTAAGTTCCCCAACTACCCCTGATTGGCTAAATAAAGATGCTGAAGCCTAAGACTGGACAGAAGAGAGGGAGTGGAGAGTTAGGTGCCAGGGCTTGGGGCTTGGAGGGAGGAGGATAAGAGCGAAAGAGAGCAGGAGGAAAGGGAGAGGGGGGGGGGAGAGAGAGAGAGAGAGAGAGAGAGAGAGAGAGAGAGAGAGAAGAGAGAGATGTCACCATGAGGCAAGACAGCAATGAGCATGTGGCTACAGACTGATGGAGCAGAAGCTGCCTGGGAGTCATCAGAGTGGCAAGTGATTGGCTTTTATGTGGGTTTTAAAGGTAATAGGATTAAAATAGCTCAGAAGCTGCCCAGCATAGTGCCTTAATTCATAGTCTCTCTGTGTCAATCATTGGGGGACTAATTGATTAAAGAAAACTGCGGTTGCAATAATTTACTGAATTAATTTAAAAAGAGTAATTCATTTTTCTGCAGACCTTCTTTTCCTAAACTCATTCCTCATTTTACCTCCCCTTTGGGACAGAAATATTTCCTCTCAGCATAAAGTGGGACTCATCCTGCCTCGGACAGGGAACCTATGTCTGCTTCTGGTGGAAGCCAATACACACGTGCTAGTGTAGGCTGGATGGGGAGGCTATAGGCCACATCTGCCTTACCCGTTGTGAGAAGTCTAAAGGATCCCACTTTTGGGACAAAACAACAAACAGCGAAACTCCTTGCTATCCCAACTCGTGGGTAAGAATGAACACCCAAAGAGGCTGCTGCACTCAAGGTGGGAGCCTGGATGTTAGGGAAGGGCTACGAGTGAGGGCAGCTGGGCCACCTGGAGGCTAAGCGGTCAACATCAATGAGCTACATGGGAGGGCTGTGCTAGCATTCTTCCCGGTGCTACCTGATGGCACCACAGCTACCAAACACACCGGCTTTAGACGCAAATGAGCAAAAAATCGCCACCTGGGCAAGGAAGGCCGCAAGAAACACAACAGGTCTTTACCTGCAGGAGAAGCTCTTGCAGCTGGGCTCGTTTCTGCTTTATCCGCTCTATCCGCCTCTGCTTCTCTATCTTTAAGACAGACGTTGTTAAAAGCAAACAAACAACAAACAATAAACAACAACAAAAAGCCAAACCAGCGAACAAATCCTTAAATCATTTTTAAAAGATTTATTTTTATTTTATGAGTGTTTTCTCTCCATGTATGTCTGTGCACTGCACGTGTGCCTGGTGTCTGATTTCCTTGGAGGGCAGAAGAGGCCACTGCTTCCCCTGGAGTTACAGATGGTTCTAAGGCACCATGTCGGTGTCAGGAACTGAACCCTGATCCCAGAGCATCGAGTGCTCCTGGCTGCCAAGCCACCTCTCTATCCCCAGAGAGTCTTTAGAACAAAGGTATACGGTCATCCTTTGTTGAATTTGGAGAGAGGGTCTCTCTCCTATGTTACTCGTGCACGCTAGGCTCAAACCCAAGACCCTCTTGCCTACCTCCCAAGTGCTGGGTACTAGTGTGTGGCATCGCATCCAGCTTGCTTGCTTCTATGACACATCGAGTAAAGCACATTTATCTGCTCCAACAATTATTTCCTATTTGCTCCTTACGTACTCTGGCCTATACTAGGAGTTCCTTTTCATAGTTCTGTCAGCCATTATCACCTTTGTACTACTTAAAGTCACATGAACATCAGTGGCACTGCTGTAAGAACAGAGGCCACGCCCTACCTGCCGGTTCTGCCCACGTCCGTCCTTCTCTCATCTGCCTTTCTTACCTACGTAGCTCAGATCATATCCAATCCTTCCTTTTCTATCCCATTTCTCTCTTCTATCAAGTATTTTTATTTAAAAAAAATTTTTTTCAGGGACACAGAGTTGCTGTGTAACCCCGACAAGACAGATCATGAAGTCCTCCTGCCTCCACCTTCCAAATGGGGGGATCGGGGTGCACACTGTTGGATCTAGCATTTAAAACGTAGCTACCCATGTTTCCCTATCAGCTCTACACTGCCTGGCATTCAGAAAACTTGCTATCTCACTTCTCTGTAGCCATATAACTTGGCCGCACTCAGCTATAAGCACAGCTCCCGTCTTGGTCCAAGAAATGCCTGTAAACATTTGACAAACTTCTGTTCCCTCTCAAAAGTGAACTAGTTGATTATTTGTTTGGCAAAAATTTATCTGATTCCTCCTTCTAAGTCATCTAGACACTTTTTTCACGGTTGTTCTTTCTCTACGCCTCTTCCTTTCTCACCCGAGATGGAACCTAGATCTTCATTCATACTCAGCAAAAGCTCTATTACACAGCTGTTATCCTGAGCCCAGATTAAATCGTGTTTCTGACAACTCTTCAATTTCTCATTTCCTCTACTGAAGCAATAGTTTCTTGAGGGGTCTTGATTTTCATGTTACACTTTGTCTCTTCTGTGGTTAAGGACATGGTAATGTTAAAATTTAGCTTATGAGTCTTTAGTATCAGGTTAATATTATTCATAATGTAATTAATATGATGTTCAAATCTGAATCAAGAAGGAAAAGAGAAAGGGTGACATTCCTACTGTAGCACATAAAAACACCATCCTGGCTGGGCATGGTGGCACACGTCTTTAATCCCAGCACTTGGGAGGCAGAGGCAGGTGGATCATTGTGAGTTCGAGGCCATCCTGGTAGACAAAGTGAGTTCAGGACAGCCAAGGCTACACAGAGAAACCCTGTCTCAAAAAACCAAAAACCAAGCCGGGCGTGGTGGCGCACGCCTTTAATCCCAGCACCCGGGAGGCAGAGGCAGGCAGATCCCTGTGATTTCGAGGCCAGCCTGGTCTACAAAGCGAGTCCAGGACAGCCAAGGTTACACAGAGAGACCCTATCTTGAAAAACCAAAAAAGAAAAAAGAAAAAGAAAAAGAAAAAACCAAATTAAAAAATCACCATCCCATAGCCTTTGATGAATGTGGCTTTTTTTAATCATTCATCAGAAATATAATATAATATAATATAATATAATATAATATAATATAATATAATATATAATTCTAGGTTGGGGGTAGTACAAAAGTACTGAGTAAAATTTGAAAGCAACTGTAATTATTTCCAAGAGCTACTGTTTACCTCAGTTCATATTATTCATGGTCATAACAGTAAAATTATAACAAACCAATTTAGAAAATATGTCAGAAAACACATTGTTTAGGGGAATTTCTCTATAATGCTTATAGTTAACCAAGCTAAAAATAGTTTTTTAACATTGTTCCAAAATGAGTGAAGGCCCTGTACAAAATGTCATTCTGCCACTTACTGACAGTAGAGGCAAAAGTGCATTTAACTTTAGTAGCTACATTCAGGATATTGGATAAGCAACACAGGAAATAAGCCACCAGCTTGAGCTGTTGTCTGAATTCTTACAGATTTACTTTGCATCAAAATAAGTAATCAAGTAAAAAGATTAGATCTGTTAGATGAACTACCAAAAATTTATTGGCAGGTACTTAGAATTAAATTAGAATGAAATAAAGATATTTTCTAAGAAAAAACAAAAGATGAAATTCATTCATTTAACTCCCTCACCCCCAAAACAAGGTTTCTCTGTGTAGCCTTGGCTGTCCTGGACTCACTTTGTAGAGGAGGCTGGCCTCGAACTCACAGCGATCCCCCTGCCTCTGCCTCCCAGTGCTGGGATTAAAGGCGTGCGCCACCACTCCAGCTCTCGTTTAACTTTCTTGTTGTTGCTTTGTGTTGGACGCTTGGTTGTGGGTCTGTGTGGGGATAGGGTATGTACTCAGGCTGGCCTTGAACTATGTGGTCGAGACAACCGTGACCCAGATCCCCCTCCTCTCCCCGAGTGCTGAGATTACAGGTACACGTATGATCACCTTCATGCCCAGACCTCTCGGTGACATTTTGTTCCTCAGTTCCAGGTTTTGTAAAGTAAACTACAAAATGTGTCTCTAAAACTCTTCCAGTTCAAATCCTCCATGAAGTCTTAAAGTAATGAGAGTAAATGTTAACTAGGAATATTTTAATATTACATGGTATTTTTAAATGAAAATGTCTCACATGTAAAACAAACACAGAAAAACCACCTGCGACCCAACAGCACGTCCCACTTACTTCCAGGTTTTGGCACTCCTGAGCAGAATTGGTAGGCAGGCCAATCCACTTGATCTCTTTTTTTTCCTTTGAAATTATGTTCATTGCCATTAGCACATTTAAAGCATCATAAACTCTTCGTCTAATGTTCTTCTGATCATAAGCCTGCTAAAAATATTTTTATTAAGTGATAAGTTGTAAAGGTTATTTTTCACATGCTGTTGATGTTAACAATAGTATCTCCCAACTGCTGGAAAAATAAATTCTATGCCTATTAAAACATTTTCAGAATTCAATGTAGTGAAGACACTTTGAAACTTTTTTTTTAAAAACAGTTACTTGTGTGTGGGTAAGGGGTGAGTGGACAGGCACATTCCCATGCAGAATTCAGAGGACCACTTGTGGAAGCCCAATCTCTTCTTTCACCACGTGAATCATCTGACTGACCTCAGCTCATCAGGCTTGGTGGTAAAACGCCTTTGTCAGCGGAGGCATCTGACCATCTCCAGACATTCCCCCTTCATTTTTTTATTTGTTTGTTTTTAGGTTGCTCTGAGCGTTGAACCCAAGGCATTGTGCATGCTAAAAGGGTGTTCTACCCCTGAGTTATACCTCCAGCCCTGAAGACAATTCTAACACAAAATAACTTCAGAAACAAATACCGTACTACCACTGGATTGACATTTAAAAACACTGCAGGGACTTCAGGTGGGAGAAGATTACTAAAAATGTAAGCTTGGAGATGTAGAGAACGTGAATATATGGGTAAATCTCAGCTGCATAAAGCTATGTTAAGTCCAGAATATATAGAAATTAAGATGCCTGAATTATCTGGAAGAATTTTATACTTCAAAAACATCAAGGGCTGGGGAGATAGCTGAGTGGGTAAAGTGCTTTGCTATGCAAGCATGAAAACCTAAGTTTGGGCCCTGGTCCCCCACGTACAAGCCAACTCTAGCAGCGTGTGCCTGTAACCCCCGTGGTGAAGGGTGGGGAAGACACGTGGACTCTAGGTGCTGGCTGGTCTCCTAGCTAGCCAATCAGGAAGCTCCAGGTTCAGTGAGAACCCAGGCTTCAAGTGAGCATGCCAGGAGTGGTACCATACATCTTTATCCCAGCACTTGGGAAGCAGAAGCACTGGGTTCTCTAAGTTCAAGGGCAGTTTGGTTTACACAGTGATTTCCAGGCCAGTCAGGGATGCAAACGAAGACCCTGTCTATAAATAAATAAGTAAATGAACAAACAACACACAAATAAAAAATAAGGTGATGAGTGACAGAGCAAGACACCCAATATTAACCTCTGGCATTTCTCACTCATGCATGAGCCTCCACACACATGTATACAACACAGACAACATACATGTACACATCAAAGATGCATGTTTCAAGGTCTATGTAAAACTGTGCTTCTTACAATGGACCAGTGCTTAACAGCTGTTTTCAATCTATGAAACCAGAAACTTGACCCAAAATATTTCTGTATTCTCAGCACACTGATTGGTTCAGCTAACTTTTCCTTTCTTTTGGTAATAAGACTAATACATTTATATTGATTTGTATTATAAGGTTCTTATCTTATTGTACACAGGAAGTTCTTAAAGAGAAAACTGAACCAGTGAAATGTTCTGATAAAAAGAACTGTGGGGAACACTGAACTCTCAACCAACAGAAAATTTAAGTTATGAAACTGAATGTAAATACTGTATTCTTGACAGTACAGGCTACATCTAACGTCATTTTCTGGGTAAACCACTAGTACCCCAACTTTTGCCCTTTTGTTTATTTGACATGGGGGGCATCTCACTCTGTAGCCCAGGTTAGTGCTGAACTCACTATATACTGCAAGCTGGCTTCAATTTTGTGGATGTTCTCCTGCTTTAATAATATCTTAAGTGTCCCAGAATTTACACGGCCCCAAAATTACATTTTAAAATTACTGCCCAGCAGTGGTAGCACACACTTTTAATCCCCACACTCACAAGGCAGAGGCAGGCAGATCTGAGTTTTAGACTAGCCTGATCTACAGAGCGAGTTCCAGGTTAGCCAAATCTACACAGAGAAGCCCTGTCTTGAAAAAACAAAAAAGCAGCCAGGCGTGGTTGCGCACACCTTTAATCTCAGCTCTTGGGAGGCAGAAGCAAGCGGATCTCTGTGAGTTCGAGGCCACCCTGGCTACACAGAGAAACCCTGTCTCAAAAAACAAACAAACACACAAACAACAACAAAACGGGGGGGGGGGGGGGGGAGAGGGGGGGCGGAGAACGACGACGACAAAAAGAGCTCATCTTTGGAGACTACACATGCGCCAGCTGGGTAAAGCATTTCTTACATTAGTTCTGGAGTTTGAATTCCAGGTCCCAGGTAAAGGTAGAAGGTGGGAACTGAGTCTACAACATTGTCCTGACTCCTGCATATGGCATGGCACACACATCACACACACAAACACACAAATAATACATAGGAAACACTCAAGGGATCCCAAGCTTCCCCGGTTCCTCAGGTCTACGACACAGGCAATAGGTAAACTGAATGCAGGTCTCCCAGTCCGTGTGAAATTCGTGATCCACCTACCGAATCAGCTGCCAGATGGTTACTTGAATTGGTAAATTCAGACACCAGCTCATCAGCTACTTCATTGTAGGATGTCGTGCCTTTCCGCTGAACTTTCTCACACACTTTCATTGAAAAGTGTCTCAAGCCTTTCCCATTTTTATCTCCTTTTTTGCTTCGTTTACTAGAAGAGAAAAAAAATTATGAAAAAATTCATATTCCTTTATACTCAAGATTTCCTTTACAAAACTATGTAAAATAAATAAATAAATAAATAAAGCCAAAAGACAGTCATTTAGTTTCTGTTTCAAGTGAAAAAAAATTGAAGAGAAAATGTCTTCAAATTTAATTTTTAGATTAAGAGTTTAACAATACAGTGAATGGTTTTTCTATAATATTCATTCAGTAAGCAAGTATTGACAAATAAATGTTATGTGCCAGACACTATTAGATGCTGGAAATAAATCTATGAAAACTGTAATAACTCTACCTTCTGGAGATAATGCATTCGTAAATATTTATCTTTTCTTTGACATTAAAACTATCACTATCTCAGTTCTTACCTATTAAAACTTGAGGGGTCACTTTGGTTCTAACAATATATGAACATCAAGTATATGTAAGACCTGTTTCAGGGGCCAGAAGTATAAAAATTTGGTGAAACTCTTTCCCTGAGTAAGTCTTAGAGCATAAAGATAAAACACATACATAATGGCAGATAATTCCAAAGGTAAAAGTGCCAGGCCACAGTTACCCACAGTGTTCTGTGGGAACAGGCAGCTGTGCTAACCTACAGGAAGATGACTTGCCGGAGTCGCCCACATGGAGGAAAGAAGTGAGGAGCGCTTTGTCAGGAGAAGCAGCAGCCAATCAGGATGGAGAAAAGGAAAGACTGAAAACAAGTATGGTGATGTCATCAGACTGTGCCTCAAATACAAGCACACAAGTCTGACTTTGTCTCATCATGTTTATCAGCTGACTTATTAATAAATTATTTATATGTTCTATATTACGTACAAAACAGCACTAAATATGCTCTTTTCAAAAGAGCTAGATCAGAACACGCGATCCTTTCTTTTCCCTACATTCCTGATGTGGTTGTCAGCCTGACTACATCTAGAATTGACTAAAGCCCAAGCTGCTGGGTTTCTTTCATTAAAAGGGCAGGAAGGAGGAAACTTCGCCTGTCCTTGTTATCGCTTGCAAGCTCATTTACCCTGCTGCTGAGGCATTCCTCCAGTGGTTTTAGAACACAACTCCTTCAGGATCTCAACATACACCAAAGACCAGTAGCTCTCCAGGAATCTCCAGGACTCCAGCTCAGACTGGAAATGCTGAGACATGCGGCCTCACGGACAAATAACTATTGGCCTCTTGGCCATTGCTGGGCTACCCAGATCACACCCTGTAAACCAGTCTAAATTGCCTTTCAGTAGTACACGCCTGTGTGCATGCGTGCATGCGCGCGCGCGTGCTCTATTAATTCTAATAGTATTTTGCAGCACTCATTTTATGATTTCTGTTCCTTTAGAGAACCCTGACTAATACAATGAGCAAAGGCTCAGCGACATGTCCCCGGGCACAGGCACTGTGTCTCACAGGCTACTCTCGGAAGGCAGTGGAACCACTCAGTGGGTTGCCCAACGAAACACTGCAAGTTCTTGTGTTAAATTGGGAAGTGAATTTATGGGGAATAGGAGGTGAACAAATAATCAGGTGGACTGATGACCTGGAACTGGGTCCCTGGAAGGGAAGAGGGACAGACAGAATTGCAAAACTTGAAAGGGAAAAAGTAGTAAAACTAAGCATCTGATTGCTACGGAAAGAAACAGAGAAGAAGCAGAGTCTGGACTGAGTATTTGAGTAGTAGTAGGTACACTGAGGGGCTAGAGAGATGGTGCAATGGATAAAAGTCCTTGCCGGGGCTGGAGAGATGGCTCAGTGGTTAAGAGCACTGTCTGCTCTTCCAGAGGTCATGAGTTCAATTCCCAGCAACCACATGGTGGCTCACAACCATCTATAATGTGATCTGATGTCCTCCTATGCCTGCAGATGTACATGCAGGCAGAGTACTGTATACATAATAACAATAAATAACTAAATCTTTAAAAAAAAAAAGTCCTTGCCTATAAGCCCAATGGCCCAAGTTAGACCTGAGCCCCTGCAGAAAAGAACTGATTCTATCAAATTGTCCTCTGATTTCCATATGCATCAGTGGCACATGTGCACCAACAATGATGAACACATGATGGTAATATAATATAATATAATATAATATAATATAATATAATATAAGTTTTCAAAATGCTAGAGGCTAGAGAGATGACCCAGCAGTTAAAAACACAGAAGACCAGAGTTTGGTTTCCAGCACCCACACCAGGCAGCTTACTTCAGCTCCAGGAGATCCAACGCTCTCTCTGGCCTCTGAGGGCACTCACATGTATGTGAAACATACAAGTGTGTACACACACACACACACACACACACACACACACACACACACACACACACACACACACCCCCCATCAAATAATCTCAAAAACAAAACAAACCCTCTTTAACTGCCAAGTGCGGTGATATACTTGGGAGGCTCAAACAAGAAAAAAACAAAGCCAATAACAAAACACTGAATTCCCCTTCCAAACAAAACAAAACAAAACAGCTCACTTCACTAAGAAACCTTTTTGTGTGTTTGTGTGAGGCTAGAGTGTTGGCTCAGTAGGAGCCATTGTTGCTCTTGAAGAGGACCTGGTTTGCTTTCTAGCATCTACGTGGTAGCTCACAACTATCTGTTAACTCCATCACCAGAAGATAGACGTCTTCTCTTTTCCCTGGGCACTGAATGCATGTGGTACATACACATATATGCTAGCAAAACACTCAGATGTGTAAAAATAAATACATTTAAGAAAACTTTTAAAAGTGTTTTGTTGCTGTGGTGGTTTGAATAGATACAGGCCCCATATACTCGTGTGCTTGAATGCTTGGCCCACAGGGAGCGGCACTATTAGGAGGTGTGGCCTTGTTGGAGGAAGTGTGTCCCCTATGTGGGACAGGCTCTGAGGTCTCCTGGGCTCAAGCTACACCAGTGTGGTACACAGTCTCCTTTTGCTGCCTGCAGATCAAGATGTAGAGCTCTCAGCTCCTTCTCCAGCACCGTGTCTGCCTGCGTGCCGCCAGGCTTCCCGCCATGATGACAATGGACTAAACCCCTGAAACTGTGAGCCAGACCAAATTAAATGTTTTCCTTTATAAGAGTTGCCTTGATTATGTCTTTTACAGCAATAAAACCCTAACTCAGACAGTGGGTATGTGTATAAATTCCTGTTCAGAACATACTTAAAACACTGATAAGTCAGGGTTTATCTATGTTTAGTCTTACAGATAATGCCAACTTCCAAAAATTATTGTGATAATTTTATACTCCCCTCAGTAGCTATTTGGTAGATATAGAGTAGTACTGCGGTTTTTATTGATTTTTTAAAAATATTTATTTTTAATGACTAATGCTGATGAGTATTTCTATTTGCTTCTGGAATAAGAGTTCTATTATTTTGTTTTGTCAGTTGAGGACAGAGTCTCACATTAGCCTAGGCTAGCTTACCATTTCCTGTGAGCTGAGGCTGTTATAAAAACCACTGGCAAAGCTTTACTAACAGAACAATCATCTTATAGAGGTAAATGGACTCTGAGGTGCGGACTCTCATTTTAATATAGTGTGATGCTAATACGGTACCTACTACAGTGGCCTGCATGACATCTTGAGCTTAGGCTCATATAAAGGATCTGTAAGACAGTAGCTCTTTTTTCCCCTCTTGTTGGGAATGGAACTAGGACTAATGAATGCTACCCAAGCGCTCTCCCACGAAGCTGTACTCCTAGCTTCTAAACCGACAGACTTGCTTAAGAGAGACCGCAATGATTCTGATTTACAAGCAAGAGTGAGAACCACTGTGCTAATAATACTCTAAGAAAAGATGGTCTCATACGCCCAAACGGTCTAGAGAAAAAGTGTTTATTATGATCTAGAACTATTTAAAAAAAAAACTCATTTAAAACTGTGGGCAATTTAGAGTACTATGGAGTATTCATTTTGGAAGGACACCTCCCCAGAGGAGGGAGAGGCCTAAGTGACTAATATCACAGGGTATCTATTGAAACCGCAAATAAGTGGATCAAAAACCTCAGTGCAGAATGAAATAATGGTAGAAACTAAATAAAGTTAAAGTTATCCAAAGGACAATCCCCTCTTTTCTTAGTGGAATGTGAAACAAAATACACTGATACTCACCTTTCTGAAAAATCAGAGTCTATAAATTCTCTAGCTCGTTTTCTATCACTAAAAAGACAAAAAGATAGCTTAAGCACAACACATAAACACAACTCTATTTCTTAAGTAATTTACTATAAACTGTCTCACTCTACACTAAATGTACACATACAAAAACTATTTTTACGATGGGATAAAGACATGACAATACAATATCCTTAAATTGGAATAAGTTCAATGAATACTTGGGGGAGAAAAACAGTACAGATTCACAAATTAATTTTTATGAAACTCTTGTCTTTATAGCATATGAATGCTTGCCTGTCAATTTATATATGGCATAAAGCACTTAAATGGGCCGTTTCTTCATTAACTTATTTATCCTTGAAGTAAGGTCATTCTTAATGAACATTTACTGTTTGTTTGCTCCGCACTCACCTAGGCTAGAAGCCAAGCAGTATATCACCAGGTCTATAATGCCTCAAGTAATAAAATTTCAAAAATGATTTTTTAAAAAAGGTTGGGGTTATTATTTTAATATTTTCCTTTTGTCCATTGAATTTTTATTTATGTGTATGTGTGTCTATGTATGTATATGTAACATGCATGTGGTGGGGACCCACAGAGGCTAGAAGGTGCCAGATGTCTTAGAGCTAGGGTTAGGAGGTTGCTTGTGAACCACCTGATGTGGATGCTGGGAACCAAGCTCTGCTCTCTTGGAAGAACAAGTGTTCTTTACTACCCAGCCTGCCTCCAGTCAGCCTGCCTCCAGTCAGCCTGCCTCCAGCCCCTCCTTTTCTTTCTTGCATGCCTATGCTGCCCCCACTTACTCCATCCCTGAGAGACAAGGTTTTATTATGCCACCAAGCTGCCTTGAACTCTCTCAGTGGTCGTCTTGCCTCAGCCTTTCAAGTACTGGGATTGCAGTAATGTACCAACCACCACATCTGGCTCCGTTACCTTTTACAGAAGATGGGATAGGGGGCGGAAGTAACGGAGGAGAAAGGCTAGCAAAAAGCTTTGTCTCATAGACAAAGAAGAGACCCAGAGGGTTTGATAATAATGGTGGTAAAATGATAACAAAGAGAGCTATCCCATTACCTAGTATTTATTTATGTATTTTTGCATTTACTTTTTAAAATGTAAGCTTTTTGTCTTGTTTTTGTTTGGTTGGTTGGTTTTGGTTTTATTGACAGAGGGTGTCTCTGTGTAGACTTGGCTGTCCTGGACTCACTTAGACCAGGCTAGCATCGAACTACAGAGATCCACCTGCCTCTGCTCCCCACGTGCTGGGATTACAGGCATGCACCACTGTGCCCAGCTATGAAGGGAAGTTTTAATGAAAATGTTAATATTTTGTCCTCTTTTTCTAGTTTCTTTTCTGACTTTTAAGTAACTCAAAGGGAAAATTATGAGTAAAACCAACACTTAACACAATTCCTTTCATATATATAAATATATACATATATGTGAATATATGAAATCATTTTTGAAATTTTATTACTTGAGGCATTATAAACCTGGTGATATACTGCTTGGCTTCTAGCCTAGGTAAGTGCGGAGCAAACAAACAGTAAATATGTAAATAAAATATAAAATTGGGCTGGAGAGATGGCTCAGAGGTTAAGAGCACTGACTGCTCTTCCAGAGGTCCTGAGTTCAATTCCCAGCACCCACATGGTGGCTCACAACCATCTATAATGAGATCTGGTGCCCTCTTCTGGCTGTAGAAGTACATGCAGGCACAGCACTGTATAAATAATAAATAAATATTTTTAAATATATATAAAATTAGTTTTTATATCTCTAAAGTAGCTAAGTATTATAATCATGAAAAGTCCTATTTCAGAGTTTTGAAAGTCAGAAGATGTAGTTAAAAGTTGTTAAACTGATTTTTCTCAGCATAAATAAGGCTATACTCACTGAACATAGGCTACATACAGAGTCCAATCATAACTGGTGATTTTAAAACAATGTATGAGTTTTTAAAGGCATGAACTAGCTGGGTATGGTAGCAAATGACAGTAATCTCAATGCTCAAGAGACTGAGGCAAACGGATCACTAAGAGTTCAAGGCCCATCAGGGCTACGAATCAAGTACAGGTCAGCCAGAGCTATTGCCCAAGACTTCTCAAACAACAGCACCACACTCAAAGCAACCTGTAATCCCAGCACTCAGAAGGTGGAGGCAGCCTGATCAGGAGCTCAAGATGCTACTTTAGCTGATTTAGTGAGCTGGAGGGCAGGCTAAACTACATGAGATCCTATCGCAAAACCTCCCCAAACAAATAAACACCCCCTCCCCCAACCAAAAGAACCAGACTAACAAAACAAGGGAGGGGGGTACAGAGCTCAGAGTAAGAAACACTTGCCATGCAAGGCGGCGGACCAGACCCCAGAACACATATAAAAGATAGGAATGTGGGGTGACCTGCCATTAATCCCAGCATTTACTCAGGAGGCCCAGTTAGGGGATTATTGGGGTAAACTGGCAAGGTCTGGTGCTGTGGAAGTTTTGGTTTATGTTTTTGCTTTAATCCCAGGCGTGGGATATGGGGGCTGCTCCAGTTTGTCCACAACTGATGACTGCCTCATGAGAGGGCGCATGGTGTTTTTCAGCTGGAACTACCTCATGTGAGGGTGTGGTCTTTGTCAGTGCGGATAAACGCCAGACCCAAAGAGAGACTGCTGGTGTTCCTCCACCCCACCCTGCTCCTGGGTGCTGTGGATGCAGTGTGACGAGAAAAAGTCGTGGGAGAGGACTGGACTTGCCCCAAAGAACCCGATGACACTGAACAGCAGGAAACAGATAAGGAAAACTAGGCCCCTTCTCCCCACAAACCTTCCTTCTCTCCTACCTGGTGTTGGGGTGTTGGGATTGGGGTGGAGTAGGGAGAAAGAGATTTAAGGATCTCCAAATAAAAATAGTTGCCTTAAAGTACAATGGTCTGGCTTCAACAAAAGCCCTCCCTTCAGTAAATAAAATGGAGAGTGGTCAAGGTAGACACTCTATGTTAACCTCTGGCCTCCGTATGTACAGATGCATACACATGTTCAGTCACAATACATATGCCCAACACTGAACACACAAACACTGAACACATACATCACACACCCAGAGACACAGAATTTTGAAAAAAGTTCTGGAGACAGCCCTGCAGATAAGAGTGCATGCTACTCTTTCGGGGAGCAGAGTTCCTTAGCTTACTGCATCTACCTCGGGTGGGTCACAATTGCCTGTAACCCCAGCTTTAGGGAGCCAGTGTTCTCTCCTGTACTCAAGAGGCACCTGCACCCACAGTCACATGCCACACACCCCCATACACATATATACATAGTTTAAAATCTCTGGGCTGGTGACATGACAGATAGAGGCACCTCTGGCAAGCCTGACAACACTGAGTTTCATCTCTAGGACTCACACAGTGGAAAGAGACTGACTCTCAGAGTTTTCCTCTAACCTTGACACATGCTCCATGGCTTTATGTGTGCACACATAAATAAATGTAAAATGTAAAAAAAAAAAAAAAAAAAAAAAAGGGAGGTAGGAAAAAGACAACAACACAGTAAGACAGTAAGGGGTGGGGGGCTTAGAAACAGTAAATTCTGATACTCTTACCTGGGAACCCAGCCAGTAGCCTCAGCTATGTGCGTCTGGGTGACCATTGCTGGTGCAGGGGTATATGGACTCCCAATCAGAACACTTCCTGAATTGGTGATTCTCTGTGGTGTGCTTATAATCTGTAGAGTTGGTAACAAGAAAATAAAATTTAGTGTCCACGCCTTTAATCCCAGCACTAGGGAGGCAGAAGCAGGAGGATCTCTGTGGGTCTGAGGCTAGCCTGGTCTACATAGAGAGTTTCAGGCCAGGGAGGGCTACATAGTGAGACCCTGTCTCAAATAAGAAAGAAACAATTTTTAAAAGGCAACATTTAAATTATAACTTAAAAAAAAAAAAAAAAAGAGGGAAGGGGGAAGCTAGAGATGGCTCAGCAGTTAGGAGCCCCGGCTGCTCTTCCAGGACCTGGATTTGGTTCTCAGCACCCACGTGGCAGCTCACGACCACCTGTAACTCCAATTCCAGGGGATCTAATGCCCTCTTCTGGCCCCTTCAGGCATGAGGCACATCCATGGCGCATGTGCACATGCAAGTAAAAGACCCACGTATTAGATAGAGAGATGGATGCACAGACAGGCAGGCAGACATGGTGTTGCTGGCTAACGTGAGAGGCAAGTGCTGTGTGACAGCTCCGACTACCAATCATCTAGCCTACCAGTAGCACTAAGAGTCATTTCCATTCTAATACCTTAAAATCCTGGTTCCTGATATAACATCACAATGCAGATTGGAGGAAATGAACAGCAATTTAGAAGGATTAGACTGGCAAATGACAATTTCTTACCATCAGAAAAATGAAAAGCTCTGTCTTACATGGGGAGCAGTTTGGGAGCTGGAGAGATGGTGCCTTGGTCAGCAGTGTTTGCTGTGCAACTGTATGGACTGCAGTTTGATTCCCATCAACATAACAAGCTGGACGCACCATACACACCTGTAACCCAGCTCTGAGGGAATGAGGGATGGAAGGCCTTTTAGGGCTTACCAGCTTGCAGTCTAGCCAAAACTATGCACCCCAAGTTCAGGGAGATACCCTGCCTTGTATGAATTCCCAGAAAGAACATAGGAAGATAATGAATGTACACTCCTGGTCTTCAAGCACACACTGTGTACACAAATCAATCAATCAAGTTATTTATTTATTTAATGCATACGAACACTCTGTTTTTGCACACCAGAAGAGGGAATCAGATTCCATTACAGATGGTCATGAGTCACTATGTGGTTGCTGGGAATTGAGCTCAGGACCTCTGGAGGAGCTCTCACTGACCCATCTCTCCAGCTCCCCACAAATCAATCTTTAATTCGAGCACTTGGAAGGCAGAGGTAGGAGAATCTTAGCAAGTTTGAGGCCAACTAGAACCACCTTAAAAGGAAGCAAACAGAGCCAGGCGTGGTGGCGCACTCCTTTAATTTCAGCACTTGGGAGGCAGAGGCAGGTGGATGTCTGTGAGGCCAGCTTGGTCTAAAAATTGAGCCCAGGGCAGCCAGAGCTCTGTTACACAGGGAAACCCTGTCATGAGCCACCCCCAAAAGCAAACAAACAAAGAAAACTTCCAAACTTTACCCCTGAGAAAAAGAGAAGTAAAGGCTTTACTTAGAATTAAGTATGCAAACTATAGTAGAGCCTGATTTACGTGACCTAGGACAAGGTCAGCCTGGTTTATCTACATAGCAAGTCAAACCTAGTCTGGGCTACTCAGTGAGACCCTGTATCAAAAAACTACATACGTACGTACGTACATATATACATACATACATACATACATACATACAATGAGGATGGAGCTAAATTTAGGTAGAGTGCTTAGTTGCTGAATTGATAGTAGACTCTAGAAGGCTTATCTACCCCAGCTAGTTCCCAAATAATCAAGACAGAGACCTTTTAGAATTATAAACACTTCAAAGCACAGTAACTGGGCAGGTATTAACTCTTGAGGCTATTTTGCTATCTCCCAGTTACATGTACCCCAATATTAGCTGCCATATGCTCTGTTGGGCTGCTTCTGTTCCATCAGGCCAGCCCTCATGGCCACATGCTCATGGTCCATACTGCCCCATGAAGCTTCTTTCTCTCCGGCTTCCTCTCCTGCTTCTTCCCTCCTCCCTTCCTCCTGGCCACATACTCCCTCTAAGCTCCCCTCCCCGCAAGCCCAGGACCATAAACCCCACCTCCTACTCTTCTTCCAAATTACACTCATCTGGGTGGCAACCAGATCCTGGGGGCCAGTAATTAGCACTAGAATCCATAGCACCAGACCAACCCCAAGTCCTGGGATTGACCCCTACCACCGCGATGGCCACGCCTGTAATCCTAGCGTCTGAAAGGGAGCACCTGGAGGATCAGAAATTCAAGGTCATTCTTGGCTACAAAGCAAGCTTGAGGACAGCCTAGGCCACAGGAAACCATTTTAAAATACATAAAGCACTGTACCGTGTGAATTTATTATCTCTAATTATTAGATGCATATGAACTTTAAATTATTCAGTGATGGATAGTTATTAAATTATAAATAACGTTAACCATTTCTGCACAATGATCTTGGTCTTAATATCTTTTTCCTTTTCCTTTTGTGCCCCCTCTCTGTGTAACCTTGGCTGTCCTGGAACTCACCTGCCTCTGCTTCCCAAGTGCTGGGATTGTAGGTGTGTGCCACCACTGCCCAGCTTTCCCTTCCCTTTTGCGTTTTAGTGTGTGCTTTCTCTGAGGCAGGATCTCATACAGCCCCAGCTGGCCCCGAACTCACCATGCAGCTCCTGACCTTCTGCTTCTACCTACCAAATGCTGGGAGGCTGCTTACTGCTCATCTGTATTTGTCCTAAATTTCTTTCAGCTATTAATTAAGTTTAAACCTCAGAATGTGTTTAGTGCCTCACTAGCATCCACCAACCCCAAAACTAAGGGTATCATCACACAGCATCTGAAACCTATAGCAGAACGCCCCCTGCTGGCTGATGTTCCCGCCAACGTATCATAGAAGAATTGTGTTCCTGCACCATGGTCACTCATAGGATCCTCAAAACAAAATGTTTATTTCTTTTCAGGTTACAGCTGTGTTCCGTGTCAACTTTTACAACTAAAACTGCTTTCTAGGGCTTATCATTTTTACTGGTCAAAGAACATACTTTGTAGCAAAAGATGAAAAACAGAGCATCTGTTACTAGGTAATTTTTTTCAAAGGTCTTTCCCCCCTGTCTTTGCATAGACTGTCCCCGCCCCCCAACCCCGGGTTGGTTTTAATGGGCTGTCCACCATAACCTTGGGTATCTGAATACTTGGGCCTCAGCTGGTGGTGAAGGAGGTTCAGGAGCTGGGGCCTTGCTGGAAGGAGCACGGCAGGAGGGGTGGGCTTGGAGAGCTTAAAGATTCCAGCCACTCCCAGTCTGCTCTCTGCTTCAAGCTGTGAACTATCAGCTTGATACGGTAACTGCTAGTGCTTCCCCACCATAAAGGATTCTTATTCCTCTGGAACCGTAAGTCCAAGTAAACTTTCTCTATAAACTGCCTCACTAGAGGTGTTTTACTACAATAGAAATGTAATTAATACAACATTAAAAAAAAAAAAGACTAGTGTGTGGTACCCAAGTGGAGGTCACACAACTTGTAGAAATCACTTTTGTCCTTCTATCATGTAGTCTAGGCATTGAATTCAGGCCATCAGATTTGGTGACAGATGCTGAACCATCTCATGAGACCTCGAAGGAATTGCTAATAATAATTTTAAAAAGGAAAGGAAAGGAAAAAGAAAGCCAGGTGTGGTGGTGCACACCTGTAATCTCAGCACGAAGGAGGCAGAGACAGAAGGATCCTCCACACGCTTCAAGGCCGGCATTCATGTATGCAGCAAGTTTTAAACTAACCGGAACTACACAGTGAGGCCCTGTCTCAAAGAAGCATCCTCCAGTGAGTGGGAGTTTAATACAACACTGACCCCTCAACGGATAAATGATGTGCTGGGTACGCAAGAACGCTCCCTATTTTCATAAAAATTTGAAAAATTCCATACTAGTAAGATTTCGGTGAAGCCTCAGGAGGAAAAAAAAAAGCAGTATAGATTGTATGTAAAAGAAACAATTTTATTTTCACTGTCTCCTGAAAGCTGAAATACTAATCTGCACTGTCTCCATGCTCAAACTCTGGCTCCTTATTTACTAAATATTTAAGAATCTTTTCTTTCCCCCTGGGACAGTGTTTCTCTGTATAGCCCTGGCTATCCTGGATCTCATTTTGTAAACTAGGCTGGCCTTGAATCCAGAAGTCCATCTGTCTCTGCCTCCCAAGTACTGGGATTTAAGGCATGTGGCCACCACTGCCTGGCTGTAAGAATGGTTATTATTTGCTTGGATTTAGCAATTTTTCATCTAGCATTACACTGGCTTGAGCTTAGGGAAATGTTTGTAGATACATATGTTTGGCAAATAATTTTAGTATACTGATTCTATAATTAAAAAATAAAAAACGAGACTATAACCTGACAGGTATCTGAAAAATTCCATCTGCAAAATAAAAACTGTTAAGAATGTATTAAGAGCTGGATACAGGGGGCTGGAGAGATGGCTCAGAGGTTAAGAGCAAGGTCCTGAGTTCAATTCCCGGCAACCACATAGTGGCTCATGGCCATCTATGATATGATCTGATGTCCTCTTCTGGCCTGTAGGTATACGTGCAGGCAGAGCACTGTATACATGATAATAAAAAATAAATAAATCTTTTTAAAAATCTACATACTATTAAACAAAGAGAGAGCTGGATACAAGCACAGTGGCACACACCTGTGAGACAGAGGTAGGAGAATCAGGAGTTCCAGGTAGCCTTGACAGGAAGGCTTGACCGGAAATCTTGTTTTAAAAGCAACAGGGTAGTGAGATGGTTCAGCCAGTAGACACTTGCACAAACCCTGATAATGTAAGTAAGTTAAAGCCTGGGAATTCACATGTTTAAAAGAAGACAACTGATTCCTGACATCTATACTATTACTATGGCACTGGCACGTTTATATACATGTGTATATACATGTATACACACACACGTACACACACACACACACACACACTGTGGTGGTTAGATGAAAATGGCCCCTATAGGCTCGTAGGGAGTGGCATTATTAGGGGTATGATCTTGTTAGAATAGCTGTGGTCTCGTTGGAGGAAGTGTGTCACTGAGGCAGGCTCTGAGGTTCCAGAAGCTCCAGCCAGGCCCACTGTCATTCTCTCTTCCTGCTCTGCTGCCTGCCAACCCAGCTATGGATTCATCACCATGTCTGCCTGCCATGGTGACACGGACTTAACCTCTGAACTGTATGGCAGTCCCCAATTAAATGTTTTTCTTTGTAAGAGTTGACATGGCTGGCCGTAGTATCTCTTGGCAGCAACAGAAATCTTAACACACGCACACCTTACACATTCTCTAAATGTTCAAAATACCACAACAACAAAAAAAAAGAATACTAAGGTGTTCAGAAGCTTGCTTCATGAGAAAAATATGAAATTGGCCATGTTTGTGCCTCTCATAAAATTCTGTCTTGCATTCAAAATACATTCATAGCCACCGATCCACACAAGTCACTTACTTCAGTGTAACACCTCACACGACAAGAGAATGTGTCTTATGGACCACAACTGTCTGCAGGGCCTATACAAATGCCAGGAGCCATTCACAGAAAAGCTGGAAGTGGTGGTTCTAATTTGTAATCCCCTCCCTGCCCCTTCTACCCTCAAAAGCCAGGCAGTAGTGGCACACACCTTTAGCCCCAGGACTTGGGAGGCAGAGGCAAGCAGATCTCTGTGAGTTCAAGGCCATCCTGGTCTGGTCTACAGAGCGAGTCCAGGACAACCAAGGCCAAGGCTACACAGAGGAAACCCTGTCTTTAAAAAATAAAAAATATGGGCTGGAGAGATGGCTCAGTGGTTAAGAGCACTGCCGGCTCTTCCAAAGGACCTGGGTTCAATTCCCAACACCCAGATGGCAGCTCACAACTGTCTGTAACTCCAAGATCTGACACCCTCATACCAAAACACACAAATTAAAATTAAATAAAAATTTTTTAAAAATAAAATAAATAAATGAATGAATAAATAAATAAATCTGTAATCCCAGAGCTTGGAAGGCAGAGAAACAGGTCTCTGTGAGTTTGAGGCCAGCCTAGTCTATAGACTGAGTTCCGGCCTAGCCAGGGCAGCACAATGAGACCCTATCTCACAGAACAACACCCTGTAACACAAAGGACATAGTTCTCACGAATTATATCATATATCACAATGCTCTCTATCAAGCAGAAATTGGCTATAGATAGCTTAGAAAATAATGGAGGTTGAACATGAGGCTCACAGAGCATTTGTCTAGCAAGCATAAGACCCCAACTTTAATTCCTAGTACTAACAAAGGGAACCTGGAGTATTATAAAGTTTAGCGTCAACGGTTCCTCAAACCTCACACATCTTTAATATGATCTAATAGTAATTACACCTCTTTAAAAAGAAACCTGGCCGCTCAAGCAACACATCAGAAGTACTACTGCCACCTACAGTCAGAAAAGCTGAAGAAGAATTTTCATAATTATCAAGTATTATATTCAATCAATATGACATGTTTGCCTCACTATGTGAGTAGTTTCTTTTCTTCTGGACTAAAATAGCCAGGAGATCATCATAATATACTCACGAATATTCATAAGATATATATCCTTTATATGCTAACCTGTGAGAAAGGCAATACTAAAGCAAGGACTGCTAAGCTAGCTTCCCAGATTGAAGGGATGGGTCCGCAGTTACTTGCTGCTCTTCTAGAAGACCCGAATTAGGCTCTCAGCACCAGTGCCAGCATCTGTAACTCCAGCTCTGGGGGTCCAATGGCCTCTTCTAGCCTCTATTGAGACCCCCACATGTGGGACACACAAACAAGTAAAAATAAATCTAAATTAACTTTTACAACCAATGACAATTCTTTTCATAAAGCCTTTTAAATTTATTTGTATGTTTGTGAGTGTACGTGTTGGTGTTTATGTTGGGGGTGAGCGCATGTGCACGCCATAGCACGTATGTGGGGGCAGAGGACAGCGCTCAGGAGCTGGGTCTCTCCTCTCCATCATGTCAGCTCCCGGAAGGGACCTTGGATCACAGTCTACAGCAAGTGCCTCTACTTTCCGAGCAATCTTACTCATCCTTGGCTTGAAATTTCTACCATCAGTGACGATCTGGTTTCCAAGAGCTCAAAAGGGCAGGGCAGAAACAAGACTTTAAGAAACTGATGAGTCTGGAAGGAGAAACTGTAACCAGGAGAGATTATGTGAGGAAAAAAACTATTTACAATAAAAGAAAGAAAGAAGAGGTTAAAAAAAGAATAAGGGTGATAAGCAATAGTCTGGCCAAGAATTCTCTGAGCAAATACAAAGTTTTATAAAACGTTAGATCATGAACAGAGGTGAAGAACAATGTTGTTTTTAATTCTGGCTTTCTTTTCTTTCCCCCTCCCTCCTTCCCTCCATCCATCCATCCATCCCTCACTCCCTCCCTTCCTCCCTTTCCCGCTAAGTTCTGGGGACTGAACCCAAGACTAGTGCATTTGAAGTGAGTATCCTATCAGCGATCTACATTCCCTGACGAGACAATGATTAAAAGTGACAAGAAGAGGGGTAAATGGCCCAGTACGTAAAGGTGCTCGCTGCCAGGCCTGAAAGCAGAGTTCAGTCCCTGGAGACCACATGGTAGGAGAAGACTGACCCCTACATAGCACACTCACCTCTACATGTGCACCTGAGCACAAGTGTGTGTGTGCACATGCGTACATGCATGTGTACACACACACACACACACACACACACACACACACATTACATAAATGTTTTTTTTTTTAAAAAGGTGACAGTAACAAGCTAGGCAAATCTCTGAACATTTGAGAGAGCCCCAGACCAGCCAGGGCTACATAATGAGACCCTATCTTTTAAAAAAGTATGTATTCATTCATTCATTCATTCATTCGCTTATTTAGTATGTATAGGTGTTTTGCCTGCATACACGGTTGTGCACCATTTGCATTCCTGATGCCCATGGAGGCCAGAAGAAGACTTCAGATCCCCTAGACCTGGGGTTACAGATGGCTGAGTGCTGCCATGCAGATGCTTGGAATTGAACTCGGGTCCTCTGGAAGAGCGGCCAGCGCTCGTAACTTCAAGGCCACATTTGGCTACTTAGTAAGGAAGGAAAAAGAGTAATGAAGAAGGGGGCTGGAGAGATGGCTCAGTGGTTAAGAGCACTGACTGCTCTTCTAGAGGTCCTGAGTTCAATTCCCAGCAAACACATGGTGGCTCACAACCATCTATAATGTGATCTGATGCCCTCTACTGGCCTCCAGGGGTACAAGCAGGCAGAGAAATGTATACATAATAAATAAATAAATCTTAAAAAAAAAAAAAAAAGAGTAATGAAGAAAAGGAGACCCAAGGAATGATGTTCCCGGATGTTAGTCTACTCATGGTATATGACAATACTTCAAACTCAGTAATTAATAAAACAAAAACAAAAACAAAACAACAACAACAACAAAAAACCAGACATGTATAGCTCATTGTGATATAGGAAAAGGAGTCTGGCTGTAATGGCAGGCAGGTGTAGGGCATCGACAAACAGGAAGACTACTGGACACCTTATGGTAACAGGCAGCCAGCTGCACTTTTTATAAGTGGGCAGAAAAACAGGTAGCTACAGGCCACTGCTAAGACCAGTGACCATCAAGGCGACCATCCACAAACCTCCAGAATAGCTTATTGTAATGTTAACACACAGTGAAAACTCTGCTCAGAGGAGGAGCTGGAACATGTAAATGCAGGCCCATTGTGAGCAATATTAAAAAACGGCACACACGAGAATTCAAAACCTTTCCTGGAAAAAGCATGAATACTTCATCCCTTTGCAATGAAGTGAAAACTCTATCTTTGTTCCTGGCTACTCCGCCCTCACGAGGGCACCTTGTGTTTCTTTTCATCTCATGGCTACTCTACTTCTGGGGCAGCCCTACTGCACTTCTTTTCTGCAATAAACTTTTCCTTTTCCTTTACTTCAAGACTAGTTTGTATCTAATTTCCAATCTGTGAGGAGCCTCATAGCCAGAAAACAGCTCTAGCAAATGACAAATTCATTGGGCGTGGTGGCGCGCACCTTTAATCCCAGCACTAGGAAGACAGAGGCAGGTGGATCTCTGTGAGTTCAAGGCCAACCTGGTATATATACAAAGAGAGTCCAGGACAGCCAGGGGGGTGGGGGGAAGCAAATGAGAAGTTCCACATCAAAGCACCAGCATATTCAATGTCTGGGAAAGGCTGGATCTCTGCTTCTAAGATAGTTCTTGAAGCATCCTTTGGGGACAGAAGGGGCCAGGGTTCCGATGCGGTAGTCAGACATGTATGGCAGGTGTGGAGCCCACTAAAGACAGGCCTCCCCTGCATCAACTTTGAACCCCACCTACTGTTTCCCTTGAAAGACCACCAAGGACATCTCTCCTTAAGATTTTAAAAAGTGGAGTTATCATGGCTGAGCCTATTAAAGGAAAGCTACAATATTCTGGTAAAAAAACAAACTAGAATATGACTTCTAGTTCACCCTGGGTGAAAAAATGCTGCCCAAATCATTACATACTCTTGTCCCCAATCTTAAGAGTTAGCCCAGCTCGGGGCTAGAGAGTGGGATCTGTGGTTATCTATCAGGGGACCCAGGGTTCAATTCGCAGCACCCACACAGCAGCTCACAGTTCTCTGATGACTCCTTACCTCCATGGGTACTGTACACAGATGGCACACAGACATATATGCCAAAGCACCCATACACATAAAAAGGATGACATATAATGTAAAGAGAGCATTAACCCAGCTGGACCTGTCAGTCATCTGAGCAGGAGACCATTCCTTAGGGTAGCAGGTTAATGTGAAGACAAGCTAAGAAGAAAGAATAATTATTATTTTTTTCTTCTTCCTTTTTTTTTTTTTTTAAATTCAAGATAGGGTTTCTCTGTGTACCCCTGGCTATCCTGGAACCTGCTTTGCAGATCAGGCTGGCAACAAAACAGAGCTTGGCTTGCCTCTGTCTCCCGAATGCTGGAATTAAAGGGGTGTGCCACCATGCCTGGAAATAATTATATTCTTAATGAAGTAATGTATGTGCACATCTCTAGAGCCTTTCCTTGCATATCTTCACTGTTTCATCCCCCACCTCCACGTATCTCTAGCCAATAGCCATGTGGATGATATAAATCATGCTAAGCGTGCCTTCCGGGCACCATCACTCACAATTTCCCTCACTATTGCCATCTGTTTAGAGCCGGAGAGACCTTGAACTAAATTAAGGAAGGAAGGAAGACAAGCAGAGCAGCTTAGTAGAACTGGACGTAGACTTCTGGCACCAGCTCTGCCCTGAGCAGGTGTGCTTCCGCATGGCTGGGTATAATTCCAGGGCCTCCAGGTAGCTGCTGTGCAGTGGGGCAGAGGCACTACTGAAGCTTTAAACCAGGGTTAGCTGTTTTAACAACTTATTTCTGAGGAGCTTGATGTCCCACCAAACAGAGGGTAATAGACCTGTCAGGTCTCGGCCCACTGTCTTCACGTGAGGCTGCAGGGTCTATACTGTGGAGGGCTTTTTCTATGTCCTCCTGAGGCAGGAGAGAAAGGCAGGGACACATGGGGCACATGAAGCGGCTCCCATGCAGAGCTCTGATTACAGTCCGCTGCACAATCAGCATTTGCTATGAAGGTTGCTCGTACAGAAATACTATTTCCTTCATGTGCAGACATTTTCATTTCAAGGTAACAATAAATTAGGCTTAAAACGTGAATGTATATGATCTCGGGTGGGTCCCCTTTCCATTCCCCAGATACTGCCCGAGAACCTCAAATGAAACTGTTTCCTGTATTTCTGTGGGCTGGGATTTTCTCTCTAATCACCCAGTGGTAAATCACTAACTTCAAATCCCACAAACACTGTGTCTAACTACTGTAAAATCCAGGAGCTGCTAATCACAGAAAATCGCTGAACATACTGTCCAATATGCCTTTCTTTATTCTGCACACCTCTCTCCTGACCTGATGCTTACACCTATCTTAGAATATCTTTAATAACAGAGCTGGAGAGAAGGCTCTGGTTAAGAGCAGTTACTGCTCAGAGGACTCGGGTCTGACACCCAGGATCCTACATGGTCACTCACAACAACCTGTTAACTAGTTTCTGGAGATTCCATGCCCTCTTCCAACCTCCACAGGCACTGCTTGCATGTGATGCACAAACATACATGCATGAAAAACATCTATCTACACAAAATTAAATCAATATACAATATCTTTAATAAAATCTCCAATTCTGTTTCTTGAGCTGGGTAGGCCTGAAATTCTTTTCAGTGTGGAAGCCACAGACTCAGGTTTAGCCAGAGTGAAGTCCTTAAAACTCCAGGGGCCCTGCTGAGGGTGCTAAGGGTGGTGGCCCTATTGTGGGTGGCCCCTTTACCATAGCTCCCCCAAGCATTCTAATGAGGTCTCTTCAGAGGCCATAACCCTGGAATAGTCCTCTCTGGTCCCTGAGGCTCCCTGAAGGGTTCTTTGAAATCTAAGTGTTCTGTCTTCTGGTGGAGACGGACACATGGACACCGCTGCCGAGATCCCCCAAACACATGCTCTCCTCACTCTGCCCTTCCCTCCGGCTCTGTGACACATGATAGAAAGGCAGCACATACGATCCTGGAATGCCTCCAGATCTGTTCTCCTGTTGTGGTAATTAGCAGCACCAGGTTTTTATATAAAACCACTCAGCATTTTATACCCAGTATCAAGAGGTCATTTGGGGCATATCTTAGTGCTGTGTTCAGACAATCTTTTTAATTCTTCAGATTTAAACTATGGCCAGTAGGGTGGTGTTTCAGACCTGCACTCACAGCACCCTGAAGGCTGGAGCAATTGGCTGGCCAGGGCTACACAGAACCTCCTCCAACCTCCACCCCTCAACCAACAAAGCACTAAAGTCTGTAAGAAAATAAGCCAAGCATCATGAGGCTCAAATCTTCCAAATCCTTTAAAAAAAAATAAAAATAAATAAATTTTATTTTCAAGGCAGGGTTTCTCTATGTAGCCTTGGCTGCCCAGGACTCACTTTTATAGACCAGGCTGGCCTTGAACTCATAGCAATCTGCCTTCCTCTGCCTCCCAAGTGCTGGGATTACTGGCATGTGCCACCACGGCCCGGTTTTTCATATCCTTAAATTTTTGTTTCCCTCTGATTATAAATTCAATATATAACTCTTTCTTCTCAAATATTGGCCAGAAACGACAAGTAATACACCACCCCTGCGTATGTTATACTTTATTTCACTACTCGTAAGTTCTTCCTCTACACAACACCAGGGCTTATAGACTTTAGCCAAGTTCTTTGCCTCTCTGTAATAGGATAGCCTTTCTTTCACTTTCCAGTGATCTTCCCTCACTTCCATGAGGAGCCTTATCAGAATGTTTTCCACCAAGCACCCAGGAGGCTGCAGAAGGAAAATTAGGAGCTCAGTCATTCTGCAAGTACAGGCATACTCTAAAGGCACTGTTTGCATAAAAATTAAATTTTTAGTTACTATTTAATTTTAGTACTTACATAATTCCATTTCAAAGTACAGGCTTTAGCTAAGAGTGTTATCTCATCTGTATCGACTATAGTGGCTAAACCCCTGTCGGATGGGGACAACTTATCTGAGTCTGAGTCTCTATGGGGTGGAAGCTGGATTACATTCTTCAATGCTTACAGTAGATCATGTTTCATCTTTAACTCGAATTCTACAGATGATTAACAGTCTTCAACCGACAAAAAGAAATGTCATGTTTATAATACCTTAAAGACTTGCTGAAACCAGAAAGAATTAAAAGACAGTTCTACCTAAACTCTGAAGTCACATAGTCCACAGAATGCTCCGTGTGACAGACAACATTTACCAGTACTGCTCTATAAATGAAAAGATATAAGCACTGACAGTGAAGAATTATTCTTTAACATTTCAGTAGAGTCCCTTTGAAATGGCTCAGCGGGCACAGGCATCTGTCACCAAGCCTGACCACCTGAATTCTGAGCCCCAGAAACTGCAGTGGAGAGAGCTGACTCCTGCAAGGTGTCCTCTGACCTCTACACATGCCCTGTGTTTACACATGCTGTGTGTTTACACGCACATGTATACATACAAGTAAATGAATAATTTAAAATTAAAAATGTTTGTTTAAGATTTTAAATTACACGGGCTGGAGAGATGGCTCAGTGGTTAAGAGAGTTGTCTGTTCTTCCAAAGGATCTGGGTTCAATTCCTAGCACCCACATGGCAGCCCACAACTGTCTGTAACTCCAGTTCTAAGGGATCTGACACTCTCACACCAATCTACATAAAATTAAATAAAATTAAAAACAAAAGATTTTAGGCCGGGTAGTAGTGCCTTTAATCCCAGGACTCGGGAGGCAGAGGCAGGAGGATCTCTGTGAGTTCTGTGGCCAGCCTGGTCTACAAAGCAAGTCCAGGACAGCCAAAGCTACACAGAGAAACCCTTCTCAAGGAAAAAAAATTTTTTTATTAGGTATAAGTTTTTTATTTTGTTTTTTAACAGTAGGCATTTTACATGTATGGGTATTTTGCCTGCATGTATGTCTGGGCACCACTTACAGACCTGGTGCCATGGAGGCCACAAGAGGTATTAGGTCTCCTGAAACTATTATAGACAGTTGTGAGCTCCATGTAGGCGTTAGAATCAAAGCAGGATTCCTGTGGAGGAGCAGCCAGTGCTCTTAAGTACTGAGCCATCTCTCTAGCCCCCTATAGTAGGCCTTTTGAGACAGTCCTCTCGACTTCAAATGTACTAAGATGCTCCTGCCTCAGCTTCCTGAGTACAGGGCTAATAGGCAGGAAGCAGCTAGTTGGCCAAAGTAATTTAATGCAATTCTGATTATAAACAAGGTTTCCATATTTCAAGCTCTAACAGAATTAATAAATGCCTTTAGAGGAAAAAAACCCACATATTTATCTTTCATCTATTATTTTTAGGGTAAAGGATTTTTTTAATGACTTATTTATTTATTATACAGTGTTCTGCCTGCGTGTACTCCTGCATGCCAGAAGAGGGTACTGGATCTCATTGTATCATTGTAGATGGTTGTTGGCCACCATGTGGTAGCTGGGAATTGAACTCAGGACCTTTGGAAGAGCAGCCAGTGCTCTTAACCTCTGAGCTATCACTCCAGGCCCTGGGTGAAGGACTAAAATGTTAGCCAGGAAGTGGTGGCACATGCCTTTAATCCCAGCATTTGGGAGGCAGAAGCAGACAGATCTCTCTGAGTTTGAGGCCAGCCTGGTCTACAAAGCAAGTTCCAGGACAGCCAAGGCGACACACAGAGAAACCTTGTCTTGGAATGTTGCTTCCCTGGCTATTCATCCCCAGCCCTTCCTCTCTTCTTGTTCTCACTCCCTCTCTACCTGACCCTCTCTCTCCATCCTCTCTTCTTGTTCTCTCTCTCCAGACAGGGCCTCACTATGTAGTTCCCTGGATCGCTTGCAAATCACTAAGTAGACAGGTTATCCTGGAACTTGTGGTGATCCTCCTGCCTCTGGCTCCCAAAATGTGAAGTTCAAGCATGAGCTTACCTACAATAATATTTTAATAGAAAAAACTAAGATTTATAGTTCCAGGTATAAGTTCAACTGTTTAGTTATACTTTCAATTTACATGAGAACACATGGCTTCCACAAAAGTTATTATTTTTTTAAAAGATGTACTTATTTTTTATTTATTGCATTTGAGTGCTTTATCTGCAGAAGAGGGTATCAGATTACATTATAGATAGCTGTGAACCACCATGTGGTTGCTGGGAATTAACTCAGGACCTCTGGAAGAGCAGGCAGCGCTCTTAACCACTGAGCCATCTCTCCAGCCCACAAAAGTTATTTTATAGATAAAAGAAAGCAGAAGACAGATTGACCAAATATCTTCAGCTCTATAAATTAGTCTTGCCTAAGCAAAGTGTCAATTCTGAGATTTGATAATTCTCTTACCATTTGGGGTCCAACATTCACATTTATTGGCCCTAAGGTTTTTGGTAAAATCTTTGTTGGTGAGTTGGTGCTGGAAACTGGATATGCAACAAGTGAGATGTTACCTGAAATGACAGCAGAAGAAAGACGTCAGTGCCTGCAGTTCATACACATGCCAACGGGCCTACCCCACTAACATTTAGAAACATACTGTACCTGGGGTAGCTGTGCACACTCTCTCTGTGTAGCACTGGTTATCTGGAACTCACTCTGTAGACCAGGCTGGCCTCAGACTGACAGATCCACTTATTTCTGCCTTTAGTGCTGGGATTAAAACACAGTAGTGACACAAGCCTTTAATCCCAGCACCTGGGAGGCAAAGGCAGGTGGCTCTCTGAGTTCCAGGCCAGCCTGGTCTACAGAGTGAGTTTCAGGACAGCCAGGGCTACACACAGAGAAGCCTGGTCTGGAAAATACAAAAAAAAATACAAATAAACCAAACCAAGAAAACCAAGAGGTCTTAATTAAAAATACACACTAACCTCTTTGTTGAAGTAAATATAATCAGTTCTTTTAAATAATCGTATTTGTATTTAACAGGAAATTTATAAACTAGTTTGTCTACTTAACAGCAACAAAAAGTTGCAGCATCATAAAACAAGTGTTTTATCCAGGTACTTTACATTTTTTTTCTGTGATGCTGCTATTGTACCAAAAACTGTTTCTTTTGTTACTTGTTTTTTAAACTTAGCCACGTTAAAGAAAGTCTGTTTATGGCCAGTTTGCCTCAAATTCATTCCAAGTTGTGTATTTGTTTTGCAATAAAAAATTAAACAAAACCAAATAGATCTTTATTACATGTATAGAATATAAAAATGTATGAAGTATAATATTAACATAAAATAAGTAAATTTATAGTATGTAGTATAAGTATATATATAGTATATAGTAAAATTACATAGTATAGTATAGTATATATAGTATACTATATATAGTATAGTATATAAAGTATAAAATATAGTATATTTATAATAAAACTTAGGGCTTTATTAGCACATATTAATTACATATAATGAGTTTCATTATATCTTCTTACATGTACATACTGTACATGTACATACATGTACATACATGTACATACATGATCATTCCTCCGACTACTACTACAGACTCCCTATTTCATTCCGCCCCTAGGGGGGTGATCCAATGAGTTTCATCATAGCTGAGAGGCTAGGAGCATGGGCACCTAACCAGAGTTCGGCCACTGAAGAAAAACATCTCTACCTCCTCCAATAACCTTCAATAACCTGCAGACCCTCGGGCAGGGGCACACTAATGAGTCCCTCTCCTACTCCACGATGAGATGCTGACGGGCCCCACCTCGTGCGAGTCTTATGTAGCTAATAATAGCTGCAGCGCGTTCAAGAGTGTCGTAGCTATGTCACACCCAGAAGACAACATTCCCCAACACTCTGCTCCAACCTCTGGCTCTTATACTCTTTCTATTCCTTCTAAAATGTTCCCTGAGTACCAGAGGGATGTAGGCGCTCCATTTATAGATGGAGGTTACTTGTTCTCCGCATTTTGACAAATTATGAGTGTCTGCAGTTACTCTTACTACAGCGGAAGCTCATGTTTACGGAATGCCAAATGGATAGATGTGGAGTATTTTCAATATTAAAGAAAATATGTAACTAGTGGCCCTTTGGCTGTTGTTTTGAGATGCTGTGAGGAAAGCAGAAGGTTCACATGTTCTACACTAGTGTTCTCCTACTGAGCCCCACAGCGACTGACGGTCGAAGCAGGGAGGCTGGTGCGGGGATTCCAAGTGGCGTTAACATTTTAAAATTGCAAACTAGTTTAGGAAAGTCATTCCAAAATAGAAAACAAAACCAAAAACATTTCTCCAGAACAAAAACAGTCAATTAGATTCCAAATCACAATTACTGAGCTTCCTGGACTAACAGTTTCTCGGTGTTTTACCTGGGAGATAGTGACATAATCGGAAAAAGCTATCACCCGGGAGGGCTGTGAACAGAGGCCAGCTCTAAATGACGCCTGAGGGCAAAGCAGAAACCAACACTGCAGATCCAACCTAAAGACGCCTCCCACGGTGTCCCTCTGCAGATGGCCTGCCTCCTCACACTCCCAAAGCCTGATCAGACGCAGACACCAGCACACACTTTTCATCCCAGCACTCAGGACCTCTGAGCTCAAGGTCAACCTGGTCTACAATGTAAGTTCCAGGACAGCCAGGGCTACATTGGAGACCTTGTCTCAAAAAAACCGAAACCAACAGAAGCTGATCACACCCCTTAATCTCTTTCCTACTTCTCAGTCCTCAGCAGACACTTGCCAGCCATAAATCAGACCAGGTAAAATTATACCACGGCCTCTTTTGTTTGTAGATTTATTTGTACTTTCACACATACTTAGTTACTTCTCCCTCTGAACTGCAATATTCCCTGTTCCTTTTTATAAATTTAGTATTTTTTTTTTTATGTGTCTGGGTGTTGTGTCAGCATGTGTATCTGTATACTACACGCATGCCTGGTGCCTGCAGAAGCCTGCAGAAGGTGCCAGAGTCCCTGGAACGGGAGTTACAGAGAATTGTGAGCCACCATGTGGGTATGGAGAATCCAACCTAGGTGCTGAAGAGCAGCCAGCCCTTACCAGCGGAGTCACCTCTCCACTCCCCCAGTTCTCTCTGCTGTATGCATTTTCCTCAGGGATCTCACTAATGCTTAAGGTAATCCTGTAAAATAGCTTTTACCCACAAAGAAGCTGAAATTCAATTAAATTAGTACTCTGTACACTATCTCATAGATGTTCCATCTAAGAGGCTCGACACTGCGTCACCTCACCCTAAACACTTGTGCCCAGCTTGTCATCTACGTCCTGGATATCCCTCCAGGCTTCTCATAAAACCTGTTTATTTTTTACTGTTTGTGGCATAAACTTGTGAGTCAGTGGAATTGAGGATTATGAGCATTTGGTTGTTATGTGAGGTCGTTGTAAGGAAAACTTGTCAAATTTGAGTCTGGAACGTCAGAACGTCCCTGGAATAAGTTCAAAGTGAGACAGCATACAGCTCTTCATTTGGGTACATGAACACAACATGTGACTTCAGAGTCTGGGTACTTGTGTTAAGAATTGAATTGTTGGGGGCTGGAAAGATGGCTCAGCGGTTAAGAGCACTGTCTGCTCATCCAAAGGTCCTGAGTTCAATTCCCAGCAACCACATGGTGGCGCACAACCAACTATAATGAGATCTGATGCCCTCTTCTGGTGTCCAGGTGTACTCCTCAGCCAAATCTCAGTTGTGCGGGGGGGGGGGGGGGGGGAAGAAAAGAAAAGGAAGCCCTGACTCAAAATAGAGAAAATGGTGTGAGCAAATTCATGCTCACTAGTAAGAAGTTTACTATACATCATACATTTCTCTGGGCTTTTCCTCACCTGGTACTTCAACCAGCTCTTTTATTTTTTTAAACCAGGTAATTTATTTACTTGTTTAAATTACATTACTCTAGCCACTGTCCCTTTAAAAGTCTCCTGTAGTGGTGGCACTCCTGGGAGGCAGAGGCACTTTGAGCCCAGTCTGGTCTACAAAGAGAGTCCAGGGCTTGTTACATAGAGAAACTGCCTCGAAAAAACAAAATAAACAAACGTCTCCTGCATCAAAATCATATTTCTCTTTACTGGATCAGTCTCATTATCACATAAATATGCATTATTTCTTCCATCTTGAAGTCAAAACAAAAACATCCAATTTTCTTGATCATGCACAGTACTACTGTTACAAGTCAGACACTCCACCAGCCTGCCTTTCAGCGACTCGGTGTTGGCAGCTTGTGCCATTCCCTGCACTGCCAGGTGTGGTGCATACACAACACACACTCCCTTTGAGAGGTGCCTACTGACATCACTCACTCTGCTGCTCAGTCCTGCAGTCTCTCTCAAGTCTCCACTCCTGGACAGCCCTTCACACACACACACGCTGCCCCCAACAAACCTGTTGTGTTAGATCTGTTGCATGGTGTGGTGTGTAGCATCAGGATCCGCCAAGCTACTTTCTGCTGCTTAATCCTAACTGCTACAGCTACCAACTCATTCCTGCTGGCCTCCCCAGTAAATTACTCTCAAAAACTATGGACATTTGCTGTGTGCATAGCCTCCATGCTGGTTCTCTAGAACCTTCCCATTTTCCTCTTTAAAATTTCACTTAAGTAGCTCTTAACAATACCCGCTCCATGTTGCTGAATTGAGGGTCACATCTCAACTCAAGTTAACCTCTCAATAGCATTTACATGTTTTGACGGTGTTGTTTTTCTTTTCTTTTTAAAGATTTATTTATTATGCATATGAGTGCTCTATCTGCAGGCACACCTGCACACCAGAAGAGGGCCCCAGCTTTCATAATTGATGGCTGTGAGCCACCATGTGGTTACTGGGAATTGAACTCAGGACCTTTGGAACAGCAGCCAGTGCTCTTAACCTCTGAGCCACCTCTCCAGCCCCAAGGCTGCTGTTATTCATTTGGCATCTTAGCCACTCCTCTTTTAAATTTTCTCTTAGCCAACTGGCTCTTCCAGTTGTCGATGGCTGATTCTTGCCTCTGAACTGCTCTGAAGCCTCAGCTTTAGAGCTCCAAGCTCATTTGTCAACCTTCCCTTATTGGATAAACTGGTCCCAGCCTCGTGCCTTTACATACATGAAAAGTCTGACGATCTCTGGATTAAATTGCTGAACTTAGATTCAAGTACTGGTTAGCTTGTCAACTTGACACGGTTCGAGTAAGCAAGCCTCCAGCGCAGTTTCTTGATTAATTACAAAGGCGAACGGGCCCAGCACACTGCTGGGGCTGAGCTGTGTAAGAAAGCAGACTGAAAAAGCAAAGGAGAGCAAGCTGGTAAAGGGCATTCTGGTCTCTGCTTCAGCGCCTGTCTCCAGGTTCCTGCCTTGAGTTCCAACACTGACTTCCCTTCATGACGGACTGTGACCCAGACATGTAAACTAAAATAACCCCCTTTCTCCCTAAGTTGATTTTGGTCATGGTATTCATCATAGCAATAGAAAACAAACGAAGGTAATTCACATCGACAGCTGTCTCCATTTTGATGCTGAGAGTATCCGAAGAACATATTTAAAAAGCTAACTCCTGAATACTACCTCCTCATTGTACCTTCCCACTTAAATGTCCAGATAGAAAAGGTCACTGCTGAGTCCTCTCCCATGCCCCACACATAATCAACAAATAAATCCTGCTGACTAGATAGTTACAATGTATCCTAAATACAACCATTTCTCATACCCTCTACTATCACGGCTCTGATCCAATGCATCATCTCTTGTTGACTGCTGTAATAACTTGTCATTCATCTCTTGCTTTTCCACTCCATAACTCACAAGACCATTTCCATTTGAGTATGGAAGTTACCAAACACATACAGGAAATGTGGTTAGTGCAACTCAATACACGAATCTTGGGCTTAAGGTTAATTCCAACTAAAAACCTCAACCAAGCCAGGCATGGCAGTATACACCTATAAGTTCAGCACTCAGGAGGTCAAGGTACAAGGGTCAGGAGTTCAAAGTCACCCTCTGCTTCCACAACAGCCTGGGTGACAAGAAGCCCCGTCTCAAAACAAAAAGACATCCTAGCACTTAGGAGGCAGAGGCATAAGAATCTTTGTGGGTTCAAAGTCAGGCTGGTCTAAAAACCAAGTTGCAGGCAAGCCCCAGCTACATAGTAAGATCTGTCTAAAAAGCAAAATAAATAAACAAACAAGCAAACCAAAAATCCCAGAAAGACAAAAACGAAAGCAAATTAAAGTCTTTTCTCATTAAGCACAAGCTTACTATTATGTAGTATTATATTTCATTTCACTTTAAATATTCAGCTATCTAAATTTAGATGTGCTCTTAGTATAAAATATACCTAAACATTTGAAGACAGTACAAAAATTTATAGCTATATAACATTAATATATTAACATATTGATAAAATAGCAATATAGCATTAACTATAATGGCATTAACATTAATGTCAATTTCATGTTTGAATGATGCTTTAGAAAAATGTATTGACAATATGTTGACTAAATGTTTGGCTAAAAAAAATCTATCCTGGGCCATCGGGTTGGCTTAGTGGGTAAAAGCACTTGCTCCAAATCTGTAACATGGGTTCAATTTGCCACATAGTGGAAGAAGAAAACCAACTTTAAGTTGTCCTCTGACTTCCACATGCAGTAGCATCGCACAATAACCAAACAAACAAGTGTAAATTTTAAAAAAGATCTATCCTTAGCTGGGTGTGCTGGCATATAGTTTAATCCCAGCACTCGGGAGGCAGAGGCATGCAGAAATCTGAGTTGGAGGTCAGCCTGGCCTACATAGTAAGTTCCAGGACAGCCAAGGCTATGTACAGAGACCTTGTCTCAAAAATAAAAGCAACAACAACAGCAAAAAGAATCTATTGTTGAATTCATATGACAGCCAGGCGTAGTGGTACATGCCTTTAATCCCAGCACTTGGGAGGCAAGGGCAGGTGGATCGCTATGAGTTTGAGGCCAGCCTGGTCTACAAAGCGAGTCTACGACAGTCAAGGCTACACATAGAAACCCTGTCTCAAAAAACAGAACAAAACAAAACAAAATTCATATGACTAAAACTTAAAGTTGAAGCTATAGACCCCAGATGGGGACCTGAGGTGACCCAGGGTAAGGCCCACAGCCAGGAAGCTGCAGACCAGGAAGGAAGCTGCATCCCTGAATTTCAGTCCCACAGAGCAAAACTACCTCTCCTGAACACTGTAATCTCCTCCACCAAAAGACAGTGATTTGAATTTTTACAAAGAAAACAAAAACAACAAACAAATTGCAAATGCAAAGTGCAGAAACAAAAGCAACATTACAAACAAAATAACATGCCTTTTCCAAAAATTACTCCTCCCTTAGTAATGGCTCCCGATGAGTTATTTGGAAAACCTTCCTAAGAATGCAAGAGTAACCATGTGCAAACAGCTCAAAGACGACACAAATTCACTCCAAGAGAACAAAACTAAAAGAGCTGAATGAGATAAAGAATCCAAGATGTGAAATTAGGAATTTCAATTCAAGATGTGGAAACAGATTTTGATAAAGGGTTTCTGAAGACCAAACTAAAATGATGCTAAGTATTTAAAAAGTATTAAAAATAAAAAGTTCAGTGGGAAGACTCAGCAAGAGAATAGAGCCAATGGAAAACAAAGCTTTAGGACCAGAAGACAAGGAAGAAGAATTCCACCGTTTAGTAAAGATAAATGACCAAAAAAAAAAAAAAAAAAAAGGTTTTAGAAGCCATGAAAAGAACAATTTTTTAAATTATGCATACAAAGGGAAGAGAAGAATACCACACTAAGGAAGTATTTTCAGTATAACCATGGGAGGAGGACCATCCAAGTCTAGAAAATATCCAGGCATAAGAAGCTTACAAAGTATCAAATAAACAAGAGCAGAAAAAAAAGTCCCCTTAACTAACTCTCATGGTACTGGAGGGTTACATTCTGAAGGAGGGAGGCACCTAACAGTCATATTCAGCTGAGATACCTATTACCCACATCAACAACCAGCACAGCATAACACCTAAGGATGCAGTAATGGAGCACACACCTTGGTGACAACCAACAACACTTTAATTGGTCTTACGACCCACTCAACAAGTGGGAAATCATGCCTGGTACTAGAAACCTAGCAAACTACTCAGTGCTAGTGAAATCATGGACACTGGAGGAAAATACAATTTACTATTAATTTGTTTACTAAATCAGCATAATCCTTAATAATGATCTATAAACATTTGTCCTCATTCCTCAAAAGATAGCTGTACTCCTCACCCAAAATCAAGGAAAACTTTTTGCAATGGATGAGAAACACTATAGAAACCACAACCAATCAATTCAAAGAACTGTGAAGCCCAGTCCCAATAGACACATCTAAAAAAAAAACCACTCTCACATCTAAGGCTCAGGGAACATTGGGGTGGGGTTGGGGAAGAGGACTCTAAGAGCCAGAGGATCAAAGAGTTTGCTAGGAGATTATGTTTCCTAGTAATGTCAGAAGCTACACCTACAAAGTCTCACCAACATGATTTCCAAATGTGAGGGGAACAGGACAATACCAGTCTACTGGGAAATACCAAAGTGGACTGGGAAAAGCCTGGGGCCTCAACCCTACACAAAGAACTGTAAGCAACTGAGGAAAGCTGGGAGTACAAGAAGTAGAAGTTAGACCAGTGCAAACCCATCGTCCTTGAAACCACATACACGTAACATCATATGGGCTGAGCATGTTATATTTAGGAATAAATATGTATATAATTATACACATATACATGCACTAACAATGAAAAAGGAGGCCCCGAATTTGAAGGAGAGCAGAGAGGGGTACAGGGTTTACAGGGAGAAAAGGAAAGAGAGAAATGTAATTACATTACATTTATATATATTATATATCTCAAAATTAAGTAGAGGTCATGGTTGTGGTGGTGGTGGTAGCAGCACACGCCTTTGATCCCAGCACTTTGGGAGGCAGAGGCAGGCATATCTCTGAGTTTAAGGCCAGCCTGGTCTACCGAGCGAGATCCAGGGCAGCCAAGGCTACACTGAGAAAGAAAGAGACAGAGAGAAAGGGGCACAGGGAGGGAGAGACAGACAGACAGACAGACAGACAGACAGACAGACAGACACACACACACACACACCCTGGCTCCATGACACATTAAACTTAAAACACTAAAACCAGATTAGAGAAAGTTCTGAAAGCTGTAAGGGAGGAGGGAGAAATCACTTATAAAAGCAGGCTCACCAGAACCACAGCTGATCATCTGAGAGAAACACCTGAAGCCAGGAGAACCTGGGAAGATATACTCCAAGCTCTGAGCGACCACAACTGACAGTGAAACTGGCCAGCAAACCAGTGTGTTACAATCTGAGAAGAAACGAAAACTTTCCACAATAAACAAACCAGATCTACCGAGGATACTGGAAGAACTATTTCAGACTGAAGAGAAGAATACACACATCCACGAGGCCGTTCATCAAAAGAAGTCAACTCAACCAAGTGGCAGGAAGTAATGTACATTTAATAACTCTATCAATGGCCTCAATTTTACAATAAAAACGCGGACTAGCAGACTAGATTACAAAACCAATCCATCTTTTTCTTATCCCCAATCTTCCTGATAATACATCTTACCACCAAAGATAGGTACCACTATAGGGTGAAAGGATGAAAAAGTAGTTTAAGGAAAATATATTCCAAGCAAATGGAAATAAGAAGCAAGCAGGCATAGCGGGTTCTAGTAGCTGACAAAATAATTGTCAAACCAAAATTAGTCAAAATAGACAAATCTTACTTTATATTCAAGGGACTAATCCACCAAGAGGGCATTACACCAGCGCTAAAGGCATGGATTGGCAGTTAAGAGAACTGGCTGCTCTTCCAGGACCCAGGGTTGGTTCCTAGTATCCACAGCTTATAACCATCTGTATGTAAATCCAGTTCCAAAGGCTATCACACCCTCTTCTGGTTTCTGTGAGCACCAGGCACATGTGGTGCACAGACACACATGCAGGCACATACTCATGCACATAAAAATTTACAAAAAAAAAAAAATCACAGAGCCAGAGGTATGGTTCAGTGGATAAAGACACCTTCAGCCAAGCCTGGGGAGAAGAAATGGAGGTGCACATGACCGCAATACATTTATACATAGACGGGATTCTTAAAGAATGAGTTCTTAAAACGTAATTTAACCATGTTCTTTTCAAATGTAGCTACTAGGGCTAGCAAGATGGCCCTGAGCGGAAAGTGCTTGCTGCACAAACCTGACAACCTGAGCTTCACCCCTAATATCCCTAGGCAGAAGAAGGGAACCCACTCCCGGAAGTTGTCCTTTGACCTCTACACATGCCATCCTTTCATATGGCATAGATAAAAGTTAGTATTACGGTTTGGAATACAATCCAAACTGGCTTATAAAGAAAGAAAGATGTCTTTTACCTGCTCAAACAAAGAGCAGAAAATATTTTCAGCTAAATTGTGTATACTGCACATTCCATACATGTGTCTATACAAAAGTGTATATTACTTGTAAAAGTTTATATGTTTACAGGACAAAAGGACCAGACACCAGTGAAGTTGGGAGTAGCCCTGTCAGGATTCATCCTGATGGATGCTGAGACGCTGGTATTTCTAGCATCCTGCTTGATCCAGCCTCAGACTGCGTCGATTCCTGTTGCACTGCAGCTTGCTTCAGGACCGCTTCACAGAAAGCTGCTGATCCCAATTGATCCAGCCTTTCAGACTGTTCAAATCAGGACTGTCCCAATCACTTACGCCTGACTTTTTACTGCATGTAGAGACTGGACAAATATTACAATTAGTACTCTTTGTTTGTTTTTCAAGACAGGGTTTCCCTGTGTAGCCTTGGCTGTCCTGGACTCACTTTGTAGACCAGGCTGGCCTTGAACTCACAGAGATTCACCTGCCTCTGCCTCCCAGAACACTAGGATTACAGGCATGAGCCACCACACCTGGCCTACAATTAGTATTCTTAAGACTTAGTCATCTTTCCAATTTTCTTGAGCACCCAAAAAGGAAAATGACACCCAAAATCAACAGAAATCAATTTTAAGAGAACTATGCCCCGTTCCCAAGAGGAGGGGTGGATGGTTTTTGGTTGTTCTATGGGTGATGGATGTTTGTTGTCATTTTAAGGAGGTTGGCTAGAGGAACAGGATAAAAGAGTAGATTACTGAAGAGAAATAACAGGTTATAAAAGCGTAAATTAGTGCATCCATTCTTTTTTTTTTTTTTTTTAAGATTTGTTTATTACATATACAGTGTCTGCCTGCATGCACACCAGAAGAGGGCACCAGATCTCATTATAGATGCTTGTGAGCCACCAAGTGGTTGCTGGGAATTGAACTCAGGACCTCTTAAAGAGTAGACAGTGCTCTTAACCACTGAGCCCTCTCCAATCCCAGTGCATCCACTCTTAAATTATACAGCTATTACTATTCGCAAACATTTTTACAATGATACAGATTTTATATATTGATACAAAATTAAGGTTTACATTGGCTTAGATTACTGCGTGTTGATACATATTTAGCTATTTTGGATACACATAATGTATGCATGTTTCAACTCTTGTATAAGGTCCTGTGCTACACATCTCATTTTAAAATGCAATGTGAAGTTCTAGTCCTTTTAAAAGTTGCTATTACAAATGGTTTAGGATAATTAAGAAATGCAAATTAAGTCAGACAATCAAATTCATGGTCATGTTAGATACTAGTCTAGTTTATTACAGAAATATGAATCCTAGATTGAACAAGTAATCACTAAAAACAAGCTATGTTTGCCTACTCAGATATACTATAAATTAATAGGTGGTCTTCAAAAACCAGAGACCTACAGAATACAGCATTTTAAAAGGAAAACATTTTAAGGATTTTTTTGGGGGGACAATTAAACCTGTCAGCTCCTGGTAGCACCCTCAGCCTACTTAAAAGAAGCTATCAGCCATCAACGAACCTCTTGATAGAGTTTGCTTCAAAAGTAAAAGGCTGTCACTAGGCAAAAACTGTCCTTGCCTCACACTGTCCAAGCTATGGACAAACAGGACTTGAAAGAGGTCGACTGGCAAACTTAGGCCAAGACAAGGTAGGTAGTCCTTCATATTTCCCACCTCACAATAGCGTTTGTCGGATACGCTGGGCCAGAAGGCTGAAAATGATGCCCCAACGCTGCAGAAGGAAGCTGGGCAACCGTCCAGGCCTCCCGCTGCCTGTCATTTCTATATTTTGGAAGCTGCTTCTCTACACTTCCCACAAACTCAGTTAATATTTATCCTTCTAGGGCCTCTGACGAGATTGAAGACTAGGTAGTCCCAGTCTCACAATTAAGTTACATTGCTTAGAATAAAAAATGGTTTTCAAAGATATTTTTAAGTCTAAGATGGATTCTTAGGTTGTTAAAAAGAAGCTGTGGTGGAAAATGATTTGGGTATACTACTCTGAACTCACCAAGATAGGATAGCAGAGGACTTTCTCCTCAGTTGCCAAATACAAACGGACTGTACATTGTGAATATAATTATTATATGATAGTTTTCATAATTAGTTCATATTTGCTCTTACTATATAAAGTTTATTATTGTTTAAAAAAAGCCTTTTTATTGACACAAAAAAGGGGAAATGTTGGTCTGGTGGTGCTGTGTATTCAAATGTTAAAATACTGGCTCCCTAGATCTGGCTACAATCTCACATTACAACAAATGATGTTGTGTGAACTTTGCTCCCTTATGATCGCTGATGGACTAATCAAGGCTAAAGCCTGCAGGTGGGCAGAATACAGGTAGGCGGAGCTCTGGTTCCTGGAACAGGAGTCTCAGGTGGAAACCAGGAGGTGGGAGAACGCAGAGGACGTGGCCTGATGGAGCAGACCCAGCCCAGACAGGACGACTCATCGGCAAGTAACTTGGGAAATGCAGCTGGGAGATAGCCAGACTAGCTTAGAAAACTAGTTGAAATCATACCTGCCCAGTTATTATACTAGGTTTAAATAAATCTATAGGTCTCTGTCTTAATTAAGGGGGGGGGGGTAGCCATGTCATAGAATAGCCCTCTAGAATTAATAAATATTCTACAACAGTTACAAAAAAATTGAAAGCTATGTCATTAGAAGCTGGATCTGATGCGCATGACTATAATCTCAGCACTCAAGAGGTGGAGGGAAGAAAAGGGAGTTCAAAGCCGTCCTCAGCTACGTGGTGAACTCAGATCAACAACAACAAAAAAAAAGCTATGCAACTGTTCGTTTTAAGAACTATTCCTGTCTTTCTAGTGGTTAGTCACTTATTGATAGGACCTCTTCAAATAATGAAGGAATAAGATTTTTTGTTGTGCTTGCAGCAAATTTTTTTCCAATTTGATAGTTTTTGCTATTTGTTTTTGTTTTCCTTTGAGACAGGATCTCGTTTTCTAGTTTACTCTGTCCTGGAACTATGTAGCCCAGTCTGGCCTCCCAGGAACCCTCCTGCCTCAGCCCCGTAAGTGATGGTTCTGCATGCCATATGCTACCAGGTCTGCCTTTTCTTTTCTTTTCTTTTCTTTTCTTTTCTGAGACCTGTCTTGTCTTAGCTCCCAGTAATTCTCCTGCCTCAGCTTCCCATGCACTGGAATTACAGGTATGAGTCACTATGCCTGCAGGTTTTGATTTTATATTTAATTCTCCACATTTGTTTGGAAGTAGTCAACTTTATAAATTTTTTTCTCTTAAAATTTTTAATATTAAAATGAAGGAGGTCAAAGTCACGCTGATTCACTTCTGCTCCCCAGCCTGAAGTGTAATATTCTATCTGGGTGTACAGACGGACGGAGCCACAGACGACCACACACACAGTCGCAGCCTGCTTACCTTAACCAGCTGTGTTTCCAGTGTATCCCAGTCTCATCATTTACCCTCAGTACAGGCACTAGAGTTTATTTAGCACCACAAGGTACACCTCTAGTCCTCTCTTTTAATATTTTAAAGATAGTCACCTCCAAAATACTTGTCTCACCTACTAGCCTCCTCTACTTATTTTTTCACTTGATTCTATATACGTAGATTCTACCTATGTCTATATAAAACATGACGTTGGGCTTTTTCTATTATCTATTCAATCTTAGAAACATCTAATTCTTAATTTTCTCATGTCTCTTCCACTCAACCTAACTAATACTTATTTTGGTACAACCTAACTTTTGACAAATAATTTGGTAAGTTTGGTATAAATCCTCAAGCAATCTAGTTCACCTTGTCCTTTATAACTGTCCTTCGCAAGGTGTCTGGTTACACTGTGCACCGCGAGGGGAGAGGCAGCAAGAGTTCTCATTCAGAACGCACTGCAGGGCTCCACTGGACACCTACTGAGTCAGAAACTATGTGAAAATTCATGTTTTTAAAAGTGCCTCAACTGATTCTTGTAATCAGGCAAGACTGGGAAGAACTCCTTTATACCCCGTCCTCCCTTCTCTGTTCTGTTTCAAGTTAAGAAATTAGTTATTATAAGTTAACTATGTCTACCACATCGGATTTACCTTTATACAAGAGAAAGTGCTTAGTAACTCATTTCTATAATCTCTTTGTACGTGCGCCAATGTCTTAATGTTCAGCCCTCTTCAAGCACGACCGTCACCATCACTGATGTATCCACCAGATGGCAAGTAAGCCTGGCTCACAGGCCTCAGGAAGAGAATGAGCAGAAAGCGGCACATTTTATCTCAGACAAACAGGCACTGAGTGGCTGAAGTAGATGGAAGTGGCTGGGTGTGACCACAGGATCAGAATTATGATTGTAAAATAACTCCCGTACTTAATTGGAAATTAATCTCATGAAGCTTATGAATTCCTCTCAGATGGCAGGCAGACTGTATTAACAAATAAATCATTTTTAATTTACATTCAAGTAAGATATTTTTTACTATTATAAAAGTTAACAATAATTGCAAATAGGTCTTAACAAAGCTGGGCTCTGAAGATTTTATAACTTTAGGACAGGAGCAGAAGCAGAACAAGGATCATGCATGAATGAAGAGCCGCAAGGCAGTTCTAGTCCTTAGCCTTAGAAAAAGGGGGCTACTATGTTCCATAGCATCATCTAAGGAGGTCACTCAGAGCCGCTGGACGTCACTCATGTTCTCATCTGACAAGAAGACCCACAGTCCAGGGCTACATGATGCTTCCTATATTAGCTCATTACATACACTCTTGCTTTCATTCATTCTCTCTCTGTGTCTGTCTGTCTGTCTCTGTCTCTGTCTCTGTCTCTCTCTCTCTCTCACACACACACACACACACACACACTTGTTTATTTGTAGGTACCGTATAAGCATGGAAGTCAGAGACAACTTGTAGTTTTTTCTCTCCTCCCAGCACACGGCTTCTAGAGAGCAAAGCTCAGATCATCAGGCTTGGTGGCAAAAACCTTTAGCCACAGGGCATTCTATCAGCCCTGTAATTTCAGAAGACTACAAAAAGCCAGAAATCTCATAATTAGATATCAACATCAACAAAAATTTACTGTGTACTAAAAACTTACTCATGGCTAGGCCTGGTGAGAAAGACCTGAAATCCTAGCCCGAAGAGAAGATGAGTCCAAAGAAATTTCCAAGGTCAGCCTGAGCACTTCCTGCTAGCCTTTCTCAAAAGGTGAGAGGTTAGCAAGATGGTTCAATAGGCTGAAATGCCTGCTGCTAAGCCTGCCATTCTGAGTTTGATCCCTGGGAAACATATCTTCCTCTGACCTTCACATATATGCAGCAGTGTGCTTATGTACATACAAGACAAATGTCTAAAAATACTTTTGTTTTGTTTTGTTTGTAGTCCTGGAATTTACTATGCAGACCAGGCTGACCTTGAACTCAGAGACCCATCTACTTCTGCCTACCAAGTGTTGGGATTAAAGGCGTGCCCACCAAACCCAGCGTGTGTGTGTGTGTGTGTGTGTGTGTGTGTGTGTGTGTGTGTGTGTGTGTGTGTGTGTACAGGGTTTCTCAATGTGGCCTTGACTGTCCTGAAACTCACTCTATAGACCAGGCTGGCCTCAAACTCACAAGATCCACCTGCCTCTGAGTGCTGGGATTAAAGGAGTGCACCACTAGTGCCTGACTTTTTTGTTTTGTTTTTCCAGACAGGGTTTCTCTCTGTAGCCTTGGCTGCCTTGGACTCACTTTGTAGACCAGGCTGTCCTGGAACTCACAGCGATCCGCCTGCCTCTGCCTCCCGAATGCTGGTATTACAGGCGTGCGCCACCACACTCAGCTTTTTTTTTTAAGTGGAAAAGGCAGATAGGGGTGTATCTCAATGTTTGGAGTGCGTGAGCAGATACACAAGGCTCTAGATTAAGGAGAACCCCACACACACCATATCTATTAAAAGACATTCTAGGCAGGGTGTCCCATTCCCACAATCCATCTGTAATCCTAGTATTTAGAAAGCTAAAACTGGGTCATGAGTTTGAAACTAGCCTTGAGGAAATAACAAGATCCAGGCCAAACTGAGTTACATACTTGTATTAAAAGTCCTGCCGGGCGTGGTGGCGCACACCTTTAATCCCAGCACTCGGGAGGCAGAGGCAGGCAGATCTCTGTGAGTTCGAGGCTAGCCTGGTCTACAAAGGAGTCCAGGACAGTCAAGGCTACACAAAGAAACCTTGTCTGGGTGTGGGGGCAGGCAGAGTCCTCTCTCTGGGCCTGGAGAGATGGCTCAGAGTTTAAGAGCAATGGCTGTTCCTGCAAAGATTTTTAGTTCAATTCCCAACACCCACAGGGAGGCTCACAACCATCTGTACTGGGATCTAATGCTCTCTTCTGGTGTGCAGACAAAGCACTCATACACACAAAAAAAATCTTATTAAAAGTTCTGTTCCCTCATCCTTCCTTGAAGATTTGTACACAGTTAATGGTTGATAAAAGAAGGAGAAATGTTTTATTTCAGTGACACGGCCTTTTTGTAAGGCACATCTTCCTATTAAACAAACTCCCACTTTGGCCTCTATGGATATCCCTGAGGAAACTCATGGGGTCGCACACACAAAATCAAGAGGAGGCATGAAGAAGGCAGGCAAACTGGGAAGAGGAAGGTGACTAGAAGCAGCAATAGAAAAAAAAAAGATGGGCTGGAGAGATGGCTCAGCAGTTAAGAGCACTGACTACTCTTCTAGAGGTCATGAGTTCAATTCCTAGCAACCACATGGTGGCTCTCAACCATCCACAGTGAGATATGGTGCCCTCTTCTGGCCTGCAGGTGTACATGCAGGCAGAACACTTTAGACAGACAGACAGACAGACAGACAGACAGACAGACAGACAGACAGAAAGAAAAAGAAAAAACAAAGGCAAGTAAAGAAGGGGTGACTATGATCGGGATACATTATATACACAGGTAAAAACATTACAGTGAAATCCATTATGTGTAATTAACAAACCCTAATAAAACTAAGAAAGAAAGTGCTTGTCTTCCTGGCACATAATAAGTACTACAAGTCAGTGGGTTTTGTAGTGTCATAAATCTGCCAGATTTTCACCACAAATGAGTAATTCACCAAAACCAAAGTTCTGTGCTTTTTCCATGTTTAGAACTGTTACTGACATTCACTTGAAAATCTGTTGCCTGAGATGTGGTAGAAAACAATGTCACTGCCGGACAGTGGTGGCGCAAGCCTTTAATCCCAGCACTCTCAAGGCAGAGGCTGGTGGATCCCTATGAGTTTGAGGCTAGCCTGGTCTACAAAGCAAGCCTAGGACAGCCAAGGGTATACAGAGAAACCCTGTCTTGAAAAACAAAAACAAAAAGAAAGAAAGAAAGAAAGAAAGAAAGAAAGAAAGAAAGAGAGAAAGAGAGAAAGAGAGAAAGAAGGAGAGAGAGAGAGAGAGAGAGAGAGAGAGAGAGAGAGAGAGAGAGAGAGAGAGGGAATTTTTCTGGATCCTCACTAGCATGGCAGCACATACCTGTAATCCCAGCATTTGGGAAGCTGAGGCAGGACGATTATAGGGAGTTGAAAGCCAGCATGGGCTATATAACATCTCACTCACTCACACACACACACACACACACACACACACACACACACACACACACACACTCACTCACTCCATGGATACATTTTAAAAGTTACTTGAAACATTCACATATTTCTAAACAACGTAAAATGTTTTTCCATAAGAAATATAAGGAGCAGCAACTTTTCCCTCTTAAGCCGTACTCCACAGATGACAAACTCATAGGTAGTCATCGGGTATTCCAAGCTGTATCTGCCTATGTAAGACTGTGAGAATAACTACATCGATTACTCTCTGGGTGTATTGACTTCCCTAAGGTTTATGCTGAAGAGCTCACAATGAAGACAAATGCCCAAGTACACCTTATTCCTAACGTCTTCTATCATTGCATGCTTTGAGCAGTATATTAACTGTGGTAGAGTTTATTGGAAATTAAGATATGATGACATATGCCTATAATCTCAATCCCAGTACTCTGGAGGCTGATACAGCAGAACTGTGGCAAGTCAGAAGCCAGGCTAGACTGTGCGCGTGTGCGTGCGTGCGTGCGTGCGTGTGTGCGTGCGTGTGTATATGGAGGGGGAGGGAGAGAAGGAGGGAGAGAAAGGAGAATGAATATAAATGAATGTAAATTAAGGAATACATGTGTATAAAGAAATTACCTCTGGACTACACAGTAAGTTCAAAGTCAGCCTGGGTTGTAGAGAAGAGCCTGGCTCAATAAACAAACTGCTGTACATTGCTTGTTTAGCAAGCATGTAGTCCAGGGTCCCATATCCCAACCACAGAAAGCTGTGAGTAGCAGCCTGTAACCCCAACGCTGACAAGGAAGCAGTAGTATTAGATATTCAAGGTTGGACTTGGCTATACAGCTTGAGGCTCCCCTCAACTATAAAAGACCATGTCATATAAGTAAATAAGAAAGTATAACTCCGGGGGCTGGAGAGATGGCTCAGAGGTTAGAAGCACTGCTGCTCCCCCAAAAGTCCTGAGTTCAATTCCCAGCAACCACATGGTGGCTCACAACCATCTATCATGAGATCTGGTGCCCTCTTCTGGTGTGTAGGCACACATGCAGGCAGATATTGTACAAATAATAAATAAGTCTTTTTTTTTTTAAGTATAACTCTGTAGTATAATAAAAATTGGTTTTTATATAGGGTGTGTTTTGTGTGTGTGTGTGTGTGTGTATCCTGTATAAACAGATATATAAATATAGGGTATACACAGATATAGAGATATAGGGCACAAAAGATATAGTATAATACACAGTATAAATATAATATATACTATATTTAGTATATTTACTATATAGTCATATGATATATGTACTTAATATAATATATATAATATGTAGCATGTTATATATAATATACCCTATATAGTATAAATACATAAAAAAAAAATGTAGGCTCAGCATGTAAAAACATTTGCCACACAACCCTGAAATGTTGAGTTCAGTCCCAGGAACACACACAGGTAGAAGGAAAGAACAACCCCACAAGGTTCTCTAAACACCATATATATGGTTGATGTACACATCCACATATCACACACATATACACATAATATATTTATATATTCTATACAATGATTACATAATTTACTCCTATGGAGATACCAGGTCTTAAGATAACCCAACTCAGCAGTTAATACCACTGGATGCTCTTCCAGAGTTCCAAGACTGCCAAGCAGTAAACAAAAATGCATGCAGGCAGACACTTACACATTTGACATTTTTAAAAGGTTTGGTGCTCAGCAGCAGTTTTGAAAAGCTAACTCTGCCTGGTGTGGTGGTGCACGCCTTTAATCCCAGCAGTATGGAAACAGAGACAGGCAGATCTCTATGAGTTCAAGGCCAACCTGGTCTACAGAATGAGTTTCAGAACAGCCAAGGCTACGTAGAGACCCTGTCTTTAAAAAAATAAAAAATTAAAAAAAAATAAAGACCCAAACCAAAAACCAAATCAAATCAAGCCAAATAACCAAAGAAACAAACAAAAAGGCAAATCTGGAAAAGTACAAAGGGCATAGCTAAGTGGGTAAAGAGCTTGTTCTCAAACCTGATGACTGAGTCCAATCTCAGGATTCAGGAGTCACATAAAGGCAGGGGAAGAGAACTGACTCCACATGTTGCTATGGCAGTCACAGTGCATCAGACTAATGATAATACACTTTTAAGAAAAGCATAAAGACTGAAGATACAGCTCAATGGTAGCATGCTTTATGTCAATCACCCACACTACCAAAACCAAATAGGCGTGGTGGCCTATTTCCATCATCTTGGCACTCTGGGGACAGAAGCAGGAGAATCAAAAGTTCTAGGCCAGGCCCAGAATGGTGTTTACACCTTTAAAACCAGCACATGGGAGGCAGGGAGAAGTGGATCTCTCTGAGTTCCAAGCCAGTCACCTAGTGAGACCCTCTACGCTGCAACCCCCTCCCAGAAAAGTTCTAAAACTCTGAGCTACATATAAGACCCTATAGCTCCCCCTACCCCAAAATAGCTTTAATATGTATAAGTGCAAATTATATAAGAGCACAGAACTCCCCTTTGTGCTACTTATAAAAGGAAAGGCTTTTACTGTACTCACAATGAATTTGATGAATACAACTTTTTTTTTAAAAAATGTGACTGCTCTCATTGTATTATCTTCCCTCCTGTCCTTTCCAGCAAATAAACATCACCTTTTCCCACGAGCAACCAACCTAAGCTTATCACTTCAATTACACTCAAAACATTTCTCTCACATTTTTCATCCATAAAACTTGTGAAGTAAGTCTCATGTTTCTTATAGAAATGACCTACCAGCCTGGACAACTGATGGGTCCTATTTCATTTTAAGCCTTTGTATCTATTGTGCAATTACAAACTTTTACAACTAAGCATTTTCTATATATTTTGATTTGGGGCTTGGAGAGTTATATCTAATAGAATGGTCTATTTCCTCTAACTTAAATGCACTAGAACTTTCTCCTATTTTCATTACACAACTTTTGAGGTTTCTTTTAAAAAACATCTTTAATAAAAGCTTATACTCATTTTTGTTATGCTGATTCTCAAATCCTGAATAGGAAGGATAAATTTTAAACAAATTATAAGTGATAAATGGCTGTTTTATTTATTCACCATTTAGGTCGGATTTATGACCCCTCTCTCCTCTTTCCAGCTACTGTTGAATTTTGAATGAAACAACTTCAATTGTAACAGAAGAAACATCTGTTGCTTTTTTTTTTCTTCTTCAGGGCTTTCCTAACTGAAAGAGAGGCTCTCTGCCCCTCTCCACCTCCTCCTCCTTACCCATGCTAAGTCCCTTAAACTTCTTTCCTTAAACTTGTTTGAAGTAAACTATTTAAAACATTGCCATATCCGTTAAAATATTATAGCTTACAAAAACTTATTTCCTTACTAAAGCAAATAGAATGATGTTAAAAAAAAAAAAAAAAAGCACCACCAACAAGCTATGTGCCTCACAGAATATAAATTGTAACCACAATGCAGACTTCATTGGTATACTTGAAATGATCAACTCAATCAAGCTGTTACACATTCCTGGCTCACTAAGAATTGTTTAGGAATAAGATCTTCTTCGCAGTATCCAGACTCTCTGTATAGCATCTTGCATGCTATATTTTCTTTGCCAATCCGAAGCTAACATAATGGCAGTCACTACCCCAAGAGGCAGACACCAAATGGTGCCACCCACTCTCACACTGTGCCTCATAATAAACCATCAAGCAGTGGAATGCACCGGCTCCTTTATGAGCAAACAATGCCGGAGCTTCATTAGAATACAGCTGACATTTTCAAAGCACAAATACTTTTAAGAAAATTGTACTAGGGGGGGAAAAAGGGAACAAAATAACTACAAAGGCTGATTTTTTTTCATGTGTCAGGTTGATTTCTAAAGATTCTGAGAAAGCATACTTTGTTGTTGACAATTTAAAAGTTTTCATAAATGAAAAAAAATATCTAATAAGGGGAAGCCTTATTTTATTTATTGGGAAAAAATGAAAGTAAAAACTACCAGTAGAATTGCTTCCACGAGGAATAACTGTGAAGTACCTTTAAAATTACTGATATCTTCAGCTGCTTCTTTAACTCCTAATGGGGAAAAAAAACTGAATTCTGGGATTATTTCTGCATTTTAATTAATTTATATAAATAGCTGAGGATAAACTAGACTGGCTCTACCCCTCCCCCCACCCCTCCCCCCAAGCTCTGTAGTTTTTCTATCTGTAACCAGCAAGGACGTCTTGAAATCAGCATGCTCCTGGATACTTTTCTATTTAGCATTGCAGCTGCCTAACAAATATAAACACAGTAAAAACTCACCCAGCTGAGAAACAAAGTGGTCTCTCTTACCTGGTCTAAGGAAGCATGCCTCTCACTGCAGTACCAACAACACTCTACAGTCTTTGTTACCATTCAGTGGAAACTTGAGACTGTGTCAGACGTAAGCAATCGAGCTCAGACAAGCTCAATTTAAAACACTTCTCAATAAAACTAAAAAGATGCTCAAGAAAACTGGACAAGTGGCTTGTACAGATGTGTGCGACTGCTCAAGTAAGAAAGACACATCCACAGACACACTCAAAATACAAGTGCCGAGAAAGCTTTTCTGAATGAAGCTTCTCTTTCTTGCTAAATTACAAAAGCTTAAAAAAAAAAAGCTTAAAGGTAGAAAGTGATAAAATGCCTAACTCCAAGCTATCCTTTTTCTAAATATCATCTGAATTTTAAATCATTTAAAAATAAAATTAACTTACTCACAAGACCTGCATAATTCGAATTATACATGTCCAGCTGTCTGCTAGCTCCAAGTCACAAAGAAGACCTTAACGCATTTTAAAAGCAGAGCAAATGCACCATGAATTTCCGAGAGAAAAAGGAGGAGAAACTCCAGAGAAACTGCTCAGGGCTTTCTGAGCCTGGAGAAACTGTCCTGCCCTTGTGGGAGAAACTGTCCTGCCCTTGTGGGAGGGGAAAAAAAGTCCTCATCCTGCCCCCTAGATAGGCCATGCTTCAACGCCAAAGTGAATGACAGGCCCGTTTCTGATATCAACAAAGAGCAGCTTAGTTGTGCCCTATTTTCCCTCCCACTTTCCCGCACCGTTAGAGTCTTAGACTTTCTGGGTTAGTCCTTTTTTATCTAGGGTTAAGTACCTCTCTCCATTGTCTCAAGAGAGGGCACAATTATGTTGTCTTGTTTGTTTGTTTTTTTAAGTGATAATTAAAATTGCATACCTAATCATCTTACTCCATTTCCCTATGCAGAAAATTTAACAAAAGATGACCTTTTAAGTTCATTTCCAAGTCTACTCTTTGCAATACCAGATAACTATAAGATTAGCTACCAATTTTAATACACTTTTGCGTAATAACATTACAAATAAGGCAACGGAAATACAATTTCAACTGGCTACATGTAAAAGAAATTACTGCCACTGTGTAACTTTAAAACAAGCACTTTCATCAACATGTATTTGCCAAATATTGATCATAAGCCAAGTGGTATTTTGGAGCTGGGGATACAGTAGAAGTGAAAACAACAAACAAAATCAAACAAAATCCGTCTCCAGCGGGCTCAGTTCCCAGGGAGTACCACCATCTGCAATGACTAAGGTGCCTTTCCTTATCACTCATCACCTACACTGGAAAAATTCCCCTTTGAAAACAAAGTTTCTATGGTTTGTTTGCTTGCTTGCTTCTTCTCTCTATCCAGAGCTGGAGCTCTGGGTAGTTGTATATGTTGCTTGAGACAGCCTCCTACTTTGTAGCCCAGACCTGCCCACAACATGTGGAAATCCAGTCACAGCCTCCTAAGTGTTGAGATGATAAGACTTGAGTCACCAAACACATTTTTAAAATGTACTTCTTGACAACAGTTCCAGGAAGGCAAGACTTTTGTGCTTTGGTTTTAGCACTGCACCCTCAGCATCATAAACATACCTCCAGTCAGTACTGACGGAAAGAGACCAGATGACTTTTCTTATTCAAACTTTTCTTTTGCTAACACATATTATACTAACAAGCATATAGACATGTACCAACAATGATTATAATAAGGGGTGTGAATTAAGTTTGTTTGTAAACACGCTAAAAAAAAAAAAAAAAAAAAAAACACAACCCATAGAACCCCAAATCTTCATATCCTACTTTCTTGAAGTATCAATGGTGAGCCTACTGTATAATCTATTAAAAGCCAATGGCCTGGGAATAAAACGATGACTCAGTGGCACAGATGCTTGCTGCACTCTCTAGGGACCCAAGTTCAGTTCCCAGCATCCATGCTGAGCAGCTCACACGTGTCTGTAACTGCAGTTCCAGGAGATACAGGATCCTCACACAGATATACATGCAGGCAAAAATATCAATGCACATAAAAATAAATCTTTTTTTTTTTTAATCACCAGGGCTGGAGAGATGGCTCAGAGGTTAAGAGCACTGTCTGTTCTTCCAGAGGTCCTGAGTTCAATTCCCAGCAACCACATAGTGGCTCACAACTATCTATAATGAGATCTGGTGCCCTCTTCTGGCCTGCAGGCACACATGTAGGCAGAATATTTACTGTACAAAAATAATAAATAAGTAAATCTTTCAAAAAAAAAATCACCAGGCAACGGTGGCACACACTTTTAATCTCAGCACTCGGGAGGCAGAGGCAAGAGAATCAGAGTTCAAGGCCAGCCTGGTTGACAGAGTGAATTTCAGGAACACCAGGGGTATACAGAAAAATCCTGTCCACCCATCCCTACACACATTTTTAAAAATAATCAGCTAATATGTTAAGTTGATTTCAATTTTTTTTTTTGAATACGAGATGGAAGTTACACAAAGTCCATATGTGCGCTCCCCCCTCTGTCTCACACATACACACACACACTGCATTTTTTTTTTTAATTTAAAGCATCCTCTTAAATTATTTTCTCAGTCTTTTATATATAAACTCTATTTGTGGGTTAGAGAATTGGCTAGGTGGTTAGGATCACTAACTGCTCTTCCAGAGGGCCCAGGTTTAGTTCCCAGCACCCACAGTGGCTCATAACCGTCGCTAACTGTAGTTCCACAGAATGGGGCGCCCTCTTCTGGCCTCTGTGGGCACTGCATAGATGTGGTACACACACATACACAGCCAAAACAGCAACACACACAAAATTTAAAAATCTATTTATGCATTACTCATTATAACTACTTACTAGACAACAGGATGGGGCTGAGCATCCTGTTTCCCCGATTTACATATTGATTTTTTTGAACTGGAATCTGCTATGTTTACTAGCAACCTGACCAAACATTCAGATTTAATGACAGACTTATGGATTTAGAGGTAAAAATGATACTGGCAGTACAATGATAGCTAGTTGGTCACATGAAAAACGGCAATTAGTAAACTTGAACTTGTGTTTTCACACATTAAATGTCTTGGTGCACACCTTTAGTCCCAGGCAGCGGCAGGCAGATCTCTGAGTTCAAGGCTGGCCTGGTCTACAGAGTCAGTTCCACAGCAGCCAAGGCTACAGAGAGAAACCCTGTCTCATAAAACCAAAAAATAAAAATAAAAAAAATAAAACAAAATGTCTAATCTTAGCTAGTATAAGAACAAAGTAAACGGTCCCTGAAACCACTTGCTTGAATAAATATTTATGTTCTTTTTTTCTTCCTTTCTCTCTTCTTTTTTTGCTTGTTTGTTTGGGTTGTTTTGGTTGACACAGGAGGTTCTCTGTGTAACCCTGGCTATTCTGCAACTCTGAAGACCAGGCTGGCCTCAAACTCACAGATCTGCCTGTCTCTGTCTCCCAAGTGCTGGGATAAAGATGTGCAGCAGCACAATGCAGCTAATATTTACTTCTTACAATTTCACACAATAAACACTTTTATCTTTGTTTGCTCACGTCCCATTTTTAGTGTAGACATCCTCCAAGGTTCTACCATGGGTGCCTGCTACAGTCTGTATTTATATTATCCCTCAAAGGCACGGGTGTTAAAAAGCTTTGGTCCTAGCTGGGCAGAGTGGCACACACCTTTAATCTCCATACTTGGGAGGCAGAGGTAGGTGGATCTCGGTGAGTTTGAGCACAGGCTGGTTTACACAGTGACTCCAGGGCAGCCAAGGCTATATAAAGATATCCTGTCTACAACAACAATAGTCTTGGCTCTCAGCCAGTAATCCTGTTGGGAGGTAGCAGAGACTTTGAGGTATAGAGCCTGACAAGACATGCAGGTTTTGGAAATGATGAACCATCAAGTTGGGTTTCCAACCATGAGGAAAGTGGGCTTTCTCTGCTATGTGCATCTGTCATGATGTGTCTGTCTGTCCAAAGCAATGGAGTTTATCAATTATAAACTAAAACCTCCAAAATTATGAGCCAAAACAAGCTTTTCTTCTGTTTAAGTTGATCTACCTCAGATACTTGTTACAGTAACGAATATATGGACACTAAAATCAGTAGCTTAAGCTATGTGGAACAGCCACTTAAATAGAGAAGATAAATGATCTGTCAGCAGTCTATTCTGAGATAACACTAAGATTTGGCTCTGTTTTCTGATTCCCAACTATTCTCTTTTCATTAGAGTATCTCCCTACCTAGCTTAGGGTGGCCTTGAACCTATGCAGGCTAGGCTGACTGGCCTTGAATGTACAACCCTGCCTTAGCCTTCCAAGCGCAAAATACATAAGAGTATGCACAGTGATATGTGAGTACACACATATCGAGGAAATCATTGGTGTGTGCCCATTTGGCCACAGGCTTTTCAATATACATCTTCCAGAGTACAGAACTTTGTTCTCCAATTCAGTTTGTAAAACCCAGAAGTCAATTCCTGTAATTTAGGTTTCCGGATCCTAATCTGCTATAGCTCTGATAAACTAAGATGAACCAATGTGGCCGTGTTTTTACATGTGTACATACATGACTGGCAATTACAGGTACTTTGGAACTGAATATAATCTATCCCTAGTCAAAACAAGAACCTAGCCAGTATGGCTCAAACTAGGAATTAGTGCAACGTAACAGTTCTCTTAGGAAGGCCCTGTAACATGAGCCTCTACTTCCAGGTACTCAGAATGTCCAGGCAAAACAAAAACAAACAAACAAAAAAAACCAACAACAACAACAAAACACAAGAGCTGGGAAGTCAGAGGACCAGCCTGGGAAACATGTATTCCATGACAGCCAGAACAACAGAGAAATTCTGTCTCTAAAATCCAAGATGGAAAAAAAAATCCAAAATGATACATTTTTGAAAAATATTTCCCCACCGGGCAGTGGTGGCGCACACCTTTAATCCCAGCACTTGGGAGGCAGAGGCAGGTGGATTGCTGTGAGTTCAAGGTCAGCCTGGTCTACAAAATCGAGTCCAGGACAGTCAAGGCTACACAGAGAAACCCTGTCTCAAAAAAAAAAAAAAAAAAAAAAAAAAAAAAAAAAAAAAAAGAAAAAGAAAAAGAAAAATATTTCCCCTATGTTTTAGTCCATTTCCATTACTATAATGAAATACAAGAAGCAAACCAGTTGTATGACAGAATTAAAAAGGTTTATTTGACTGGAAAGTTCTGGAGGTATCAAGAAGCTGGCAATCAGGACTCGGTGGGGACTTCAGAGAGAAGGGAAGTGGTGAGGCAGGATAGAAGGTTAAAAGGATATTAAAGGAAAAGGAGCTCTTCGTTCCAGAGTCTAGCTAACATCTGTCAGCAGCCAACAGTGAAGACTTCCACATGGGCTAGGAAGATAGCTCGGTGAGTAACGTGCCTGCTGTGTAAGCATGAAGACTTGAGTTTGAATCCCTCCACAAAAGCCAGACGGCAGCAGCAAGCCTCTGTAACCTCAGCACGTGGGGGTGGGGGTGAGGGTCCCAGGCGTTCCCTGGCCAGTCAGTCTAGCCAAAGCAGCAAGCTCTGGGTTCAGTGAGAAACTGTATCAAAAAACAAACCAGAATCCCAGCACTGGGGAGGCAGATTGCTGTGAGTTCCAGGCCAGCTAGGTCTACAAAGCGAGTGTGGGACAGTCAAGGATACACAGAGAAACTCTGTCTCGAAAAACAAAAAACAAAAACAAACAACAAACTAGAAAGTAACTGAGGAAGAAAGATGTAGTGAGACTCTTGGTTTCTTTAAAAACCCAGTTATGTGAATGTTATTTTAATCCCAGGTATGGGATATGAGCTGCTTCAGACTGTCCACAGCAGCTGGCTATAATGTGCCTTGTGCTCTGGCAAGGGCATGATTTGTGCCAGCTGCAGCTGGTTTAATTCTGGGAAGTCTTGAGGGGGTATAAATGGGGGAGCCCAAAGAGGGCCTGAGGTAGCAGCTGCTTCCCCTGGGGCTGTTTGCTACTGCTAGATTGCTGAACTGCTGGATATTCTGACAAAGATTGCACTTGCTCCTAGGAACCCAATGACCCTAATCAGCAGGAAGTAGTTAGTCTAAAGATGGCTACATACCCTTTTCCCTCTAACCTATGGGCAAGGATGCCTACACACACACATGCACATAGCTAAAATAATTAAAAAGAACAAATTCCAGTATAATTAACATTTTCTCTGAAGATGGCCTACATAAAGACAATATTCCTTTTATAAATGAATATTTTTCAAGTAAGAGGGTTAAAATAGTTATGAACCATACATACTTAAGGCCTAAGCATATAATATGACCTCATCCTTTTGCTAATCGAAAACCAGAAATTTCTGGGATACTCAAACAAAATTATAAACTTTCGATTACACTCACAAGCATGTCTAACACTTAACTGCCACACTGTGATGTTATCTTCAAAGTTCATGCTCAAGAAACACACAAATGAATCACAAGTAACAAGAACACCAACAAAGGGCCGGGTGTGGTGGCGCACGCCTGTAATCCCAGCACTCAGGAAGCAGAGGAAGGCGGATTGCTGTGAGTTCAAGGCCAGCCTAGTCTACAAAGCGAGTCCAGGACAGCCAGGGCTACACAGAGAAATCCTGTCTCGAAAAAACAAAACAAACAAATGAACAATAACAAAGCCCTCATAATGATAAGCACAGCATGAAGCAGGAAATTCAGAATATCAAGGTGTTCTTCAGCTACTCAGTAAATTGCAGGTGAGCCTGAAATACACTTGAAATCAAAAACAAAATGAAACAAATGAAAATCTCATCATGTTTTAAGTAGACTTACCATTTGTGTTAAACTAGATGACAGCAAACCTCCACTGTATACAAGACATGCCTGCTACACTGAATTATCTTAACTTCTTGCATCATATTCTGACCTATGGTTTTACTTTATCAACTGCAATTCTATCCAATATACCTCAGCAACCATTTTATCTTTTAAGTTCCTTAGCAACATTTTGACATTTCAAAACTTTTAAAAGCCACCAAAATGGTATCTATGAGTACTGTACAAACATTTAGGGAAAAGTCTCCCTTGAGAAGCCCACACTCACACTTGCATGTGTCTTATGTTTCCCCTAAGCACCTTTCTTTTCTTTTTTTCTTTTTTTAAAAATTTATTTATTTATTGTATATGAGTGCTTTATCTGCAGAACAAAGCATCAGATCACATTATAGATGGTTGTGAGTCACCATGTGGTTGCTAGGAACTGAACTCAGGACCTCTGAAGAGCAGGCAGCACTCTTAACCACTGAGCCACCTCTCCAGTCCCTCTTTTCTTTCTTTAATTTGTTTTTCGAGACAAGGTTCCTCTGTATAACCTTGGCTGTACTGAAGCTCACGCTGTAGACCAGATGGACCTTAAACTCAATAGCGATAGCGATCAGCCTGCCTCCGCCTCCCTGAGTGCTGGGATTAAAAGTGTGCACCACTACCACTTAAGCATCTTTCTTTTACCTCTGTCAGCTGTGTGTGTATACATACACACATAGATGTGTAGATATATTTTCTTAGACTCTAACTCTGCTTCATACCGAATCACCAGGAAACTCTTGTGTGATGTAAAATGAAGGATGCCCATTTCACCTGAGCGGAGGACTCAGAAAAGAACTCTTTAGGCTGAGCTCTCAACATCCTACACCCTACTATCCATGACAATGGCAGAAACATGTGCAAGAGCAAACAGTCACATAGTAAGCCATGAAGCCAGACACAGTCAAGGTTCACTCTCATGAGAACATATTTCAGGAAAGCATATTGCTTTCAGAGGGAAGCACCTCCAATGATTCAAGGACCTTTATCAGGTTCCAAGTCTTAAAGGTCTGCTATTGCCTTACTTAGGACTAAATTTTCAACACATGAACTTTTTTTGTTGTTAAGATTTATTTTGTTTTATGTGCATGGGCATTTGCCTGTATGCGCATCTGTGCAGCATGTGTATGCAGTACCCACGGGAAACAGAAGAAGGCATCAGATCCCTTGGCAATAGACGTACAATTGTTAAGTCAAGCCTAGTCTGAAAACAGGAAGAACAACTAAGTCATCTCTCTGGGGTCCCTCCATACCTTTTCTTAATGAACTCATGCCAAAGACTTTTGCGCGCGCGCAAGAGAGAGAGAGAGAGAGAGAGAAAGAGAGAGAGAGAGAGAGAGAGAGAGAGAGAGAGAGAGAGAGAGAGCGCGAGCGAGCGCACACACAAGAGCAAGAACATGCTGTGCCATGGCATGGATCTGGGGGTCCAGAGGACACCTTCAGAACTCAGGTCTCTCCTTCCACTAAGGATTTCAGGTACTGAACTCAACTCTGTTACTAGGCCCTTGCAATAAGTGTTTTTACCCACTGAGGCATCTTACAGGCCCCTAAAAGATGAACCTTTGAAGAACAAACAAAATCCATTTGTTGTAACACTACAGTGAAACGCTTTTGAAAGTTAATATTATACAGGACTTTGCTATAGTTTAGATATGACTGTGTTCCCAAAATGCTCATGTGCTGAAGGACGGCTCCCAGTGTGGCCCCGGGAAGAAGCAGCAGAACACTTAAGGTATGGAAACTCAAAGCTGGCCTCAGAGAACACTTAGGTCTTTATTCCTGGTGAGCAGACTATTATAAAAAGCTGACACTTGGCCTCCCCTACTCCTTTTCTTCCTATCTTACCTTGTGTTCATATTTTTTCTCTTTCTTTCCTCGTCCATGTCATGATGCTACTGCCTGCTATACTATTATTGCGGCTGGGAGAACTTAACAAAAGGTCGATTTGATTTTGCCCTTGTGCCCTCTAAAACTATTACCTAAACACCCGCTTGATTTTATTGAGTATTTAGGTATCTTGTTACAGCCACATGAAATGAACCAGGACATAGCTGGGGGGGGGGGGGGGAAGCACTGTTCCTACTGACTGTCTCCTCTGCTGCTTTGTACTGGTATTCTCCTTACATGTCAACATAGACTGCTGCCCACAGAGAACTGTGGTCACTGAAGCAATGGCTATAGAGAGGCTTTGCAACACAGGGAGCAGGGCAAGTAGCGAAACAGGAAGAATAGCACTTCCTTAAATTCTCAAGTAAGACACTACATCCCTGCTATTCTGTCTTGAAATCTTTAGTTTGGTTCATGAAAGTATCTTCTGGGGCCTCACCTTTCTGTTTGTTTGAGGCAGGGTCTTCTTGTGTAGTCCTGGCTGTTCTGGAACTCGATATATAGACCAGGCTGGCCTTGAACTCACAGAGTTCCACTTGCCTTTGCTGCCCTGCCCTGATGTCTGTCTGTTTTGTAACGCAGGGTCTCACTCTGCAGCCAGTCTGGCCTTGAAGTGACCCTCTTGCCTCGGCCTCCCCAAGCTCTAGAATTACAGGTAGGGCTGCCACACTGGTTCGGCTTACTCTTTCTTCCTTTCTCCTTTTCCTTCCCACCTCCCCAGTCCCACTGCCCCAGCAGTGTCGCACACAGTCTGGGCTAGCCTTAAACTCATTATACAGATAAGGATAACCTCGTGCATGAGAGGATGACTAGCAGCACCCCTAGCCTCCTTCTCCAGCTACCAGGAAACTTTTCTACCTCCAGTTATAAAAATTTTAAATATGTCTCTTAGATTGCCAAGTATCCCCCAGAGGACCAAGCGGCTCTTAAACAAGAACCAGTGTAGCCTCCGTGGAAGACACGGATCAACAGAACAAAGTCTGAACTCAATCTTCAATTATAATCACCCGCTGTGACAAAAGCACAAAATAATTGTATGATAAAGTATAGTGTTGTCAATATATGACACTGAAGTCATTAGATATTCACATGCAAAAATAGCAACTGTATCCTTCATCTCATTCCATATACAAGATTAGTTAAGTTTACTGGGCTTAAATTTAAGAGTTATAATTATAAAACTTCTAAATGAAAATGCAGGGAGAAGTTTTAGTAAAATAAGCCTATATTTTCTTTTGTTTTGAGACACAATCTAGCTACCCAGCCCAGACTGTCCTAGAATTCACTATGTAGCCCAGGCTGGTCCTAAATTCTAGGACTTCTTGTGTCTGCCTCTAATTACAGGAATGTGATACATGCCTAACTTAAAACCATATCCTAGTTAGTAAAGTTCATAGTAACATGTAAGAATAACTGCTCTTCAAGAATGCAGTTAAAAAATTACACTAATAAGGTAGGAGATATTGGCTATACACACACGATAAAAGATTCATATCCAGATTTAAACAGTAAGACAAATAACCCAATAAAAAAGTTAGGCAAGAGGGTGGAGGATGTAGCTCAGCCAGTGAGAGTGCTTTACTAACATGCACAAAGCTCTTTTCACCTCCACAAACTGCACATGGTGTCATCTGCATGGATTCCCAGTACTCTAGAAGTGGATGCAGAAGAATTAAAAATTCAAGCTCATCCTCAGCTACACAGTAAGTACAAGACCAGCCTAGGATCTAGCTATGTGATCTTATTTCAAAGAGAAAAGAGATTGGGTATGGAGAGATTAAAAAACGATTTAAATAACTACTCATTGAAAAAAACATACACTGATGGCAAAAATAAACAAACCCCTCCCACACCACAAAAACATTCGGTAACATCATTAGTCCTCAGAGAGGTACAAATTAAGATCCTGAGACAGGGGCATTGATATGCTTTAGCATATAAAGACACACGTCGCAAGCCTGATGGCCTGGGATACATTCCTGAAACCCACATGATGGAATGAGAAAATTAACTCTTGAAAGTTGTCTCATTCTCTACCATACCTGTGGTGTTACACCCTGATGCACACCCTCTCAAATAAATACGTTTGAAATTTGTTTATGTGTGAGAGTTTTTTTTACCTGCATGTGTGTCTGTGCACCATGTGTGTCCCTAGTGCTTGTGTAGACTAAGAAGAAGGCACCAGACCCCCTGGAACTGGAGTTACAGACGTTTGTAAGCTGGGGTGTAGATGCTGGAATTTCCTCTGCAAGAACAGCCCATGCTCTGGACTGCTAAACCATTTCTCTAGCACTGCTCAAACCAAACAAACAAGCAAAAAAAAAACAAAAAAAACAACAACAACAAAAAAACAAGTAAACAGTTCAGTAAGCCTTGAGATGGCATACAAATTCACTTCAACAGAACAAAGAAAGTAAACAAAATCAAGCCCTGTGGCCATTCAAAGTACTGGAAAGGACAGCAAAAAACATTGCTAGTGAAAGAAAACGCACCCTTTATTGAACTAAAATAGGGGATTGTAGAAGGAATCTCTTGTGTGTTGTATGGATGCAACACCTGCCAATTAAAAAAAAAAAAAAAGAAAGAAAAAACTATGGCCAGGGCTGGAGAGATGGCTCAGGGGCTAAGAGCACTGACTGCTCTTCTAGAGGTCCGGAGTTCAATTTCCAGCAACCACATGGTGGCTCACAACCATCTATAATGTGATCTGATGCCCTCAGATGCACACACAGGCAGAGCACTGTATACATAATTATATATATATATATATATATATATATATATATATATATTTTTTTTTTTTAAATCCCAAAAACCTATGGCCTACAGCTGAGGCAGGAAACAGGTGGGACTTCTGGCAGGCAGAGAGGAATGTGGGATACAGACAGGTACAGGAGATTGAGCCAGCAAGGTGAGAGGAAGATGGGCACATGGTGCTTGTGCTCAGGTGACCAGCCACATGGCAGAATTTAAATTAATATAATGGACTAATTCAAGTTATGAGCTAGTCAGAGAAGAGTCTAGCTTTACAGGCTAGGTATCTGTATAAAAAGCACTGCTAGTTGAGGATACCAATTTATATAGATACTCTGTGATTTCTTAAAAAGTTAAACACCTACTTACCACATGACCCAGCAATTCCACTTCTAGGTATTTACCTTAGGAAAATGAAAACGTGTGTCAACACATAAACTTTTATTTGAATGCTTTCAGCAGTTTTATTCATAATAGTCATAACTGTTGGAAACAAGACCAATGTTCAACAACCCATGAATGGATAAACAAATTGGGTACACAGTCAAATTAAAAGCTAGTAGCACAAAAAATTCTGAAGTCCAGCAATGGTAGCACTTGTCTGTAACCCTAGCACTGAATTATACAGGAGTTCAAGGCCATCTTCAGCTACAAAGTAAGTCTGAGTCCAGATTAAGCTATAGGAGACCTTGTGTTGAAAGAAATGAAAAAGATAAAGACAAAAGACAGCATAAGCCAAGGTGGGCATGGTGGCACACGCCTGTAATCCCAGCACTCGGGAGGCAGAGGCACGCAGATCACTGTGAGTTCGAGGCCAGCCTGGTCTACAAAGCAAGTCTAGGACAGCCAAGGCTACACAGAGAAACCCTGTCTCGAAAAACCAAAACATAAAATAAATAAATAAACAAAAAAGACAGCATAAGCCTTTAATTTCAGTACTGAGGAGGCAGAGGCAGATATATCTCTATAAATGGCAGGGGAAGAGCAGCCAGCCTGTCATCTTATTGTGGATCAGGCATAACATGCTACATTACCAAAGTTCCTTAAAGGGCTATAGAGATGGCTCAGCGCATGTTGCTCTTACTGAGGACACAGGTTCAGTTCCCACACCTACACGGTGGCCCACAGTCATCTCGAATTCCAGTTCCAGGACATTAGACACCTGACTTCTGTGAGTACCATTCAAATACACAGTACACTTATGTACATGCGGGCAAAACACCCACACATAGGGTAAATAAATAAATCTAAAAACAAACAAACTCTACCATTCGTGCCTTTAGAATATGCAGCTGAAAACTACAACGTTATGTAGTCCTGCCCACCCTGAACACGCCATGAAAGCAGCTAAGAGAGAGGATAAAGATGTGGGGCCCACTCTCTTCCCACTTTGGCCTTTTTCCTTTATCTTTTGTTTTAAATGGGAAACTCCTTGGATCTTCTCTTATTTTATTTTATTTTTTGCTGTACGTGTTTGTTTTGTTTTTTGAGATGGAGGTTTAACTGTGTAACCCAGGTGGCCTTTGGACACTTGATCCTCCTGCCTTAGACTCTTAAGTGTAAAATTACTAGCACCTGCTCCTACATCTGACTCTAGATTTTCATTTCTAAAAGTGAATTATCATTTATTCTATTATTTGGTTATTTAACACGACAAACTTAGCATTGTTATTTCAATATACTTTATCTTGTAGATAAACAGAATATACAAGCAAGAGGAAATTATTTGGTAGCTCACTTCCTTCAGAGAAAAGTGAATAGAGTGAATAGGTCCATAAATAAACTACTTACAGAACAGTTTGCAAAAGTCTATGTTCAGATCATTGAGATATTTTAAAATATCTCGAAACCAAATTACAGACTCAGGGACTAAGAAATCCATTCACCATGTTCACTAAAATCCAACCTCAAGCAAGCCTAGCCCAGTAAGAAAGGCCCTCACCCTAACATGACCTCATCTTCAGAAGTCTGCCATGGAACTATTATAGAAATAGCAGCCATATGCCCTTTCCCTAGTCCTCAAAGTAGTATGAAATAAAACAGAAGGTTTATTACTAATTATCTCAGAGCTTGGGTTTGTCAAGTAAATGACAGAAAAGAATATGGTGCTGGGAGAGATGTTTGTTAAGACTTTGAACACCACCACACCCATACTCCTTGAAACAAAAACCTCAGAACACGCTCTCCAGTAAGTGCATTCACATTTTGTTTCAAAAGTGAGTGTTTAAGGCACTTCCCTTCTCAAAAGTTAATTAATTTGAAAACAACTCTGAGTAGGCTATAGCAAACAGGCTTTTACAGCTCAATATTTACTAACTGTAGACAGTTAATGAGACTCGAAAGTGAAAGTAAGAGGTGGACCCTGCCCTCAAGGAGCTCCCAGTCTAGGAAAGAGAATCCGACTGAAAATGACAGTCACGTGATGAGGCAGTGACAAAGTGTGCACAGGGCCAAAGGTATCCTACACAGCACACAGGATCAAGGAGGGACTGGGAGATTCCAGTCAGCTAGATTTTAAAAGTAAACAGGAACTTAGCCAGTGTCAAAGTATCTACAGGTGGATACCCTAAGTTCTTTCAATGTTCCCACTTTGAGAAAGATTCTGTAAAACTTCATCCTCTAGGACAATGATGAATGCAATAATGAATAAAAGTCTCTGACTTCCTAGCCTTGCAGCCAAGTGACAGTGACCAGCAATTCTATTAAATTACTGCAGCCTGGGATGGTGGAGAGCACTTGGGGTAGAGGCAGGAAGGCCAGGAGGTGAAAAGTCAGCCTGAGCTACACAGCAAAATATATAGAAGACAGGTGCGTACACACACACACACACACACACACACACACACACACACACACACACACAGAGTGTGTAGTATTAGAAGCTATCTTAGTTAAGGTTACTATTGGTGTGATAAAACACCATGACCAAAAGCAACTCAGGAGGAAAGGGTTTATTTCAGCTTAAGTTCCACATAACAACACATCATGGAAGGAGGTCAGGGCAAGGACTCAAAGCAGGAACATGGAGGCAGGAGCTGATGCAGAGACCTTGAAGAAGTGCTGCTTGCTCAGGCTGCTTTCTTACAGATTCCAGGACCACCTGCCAAGGGGTGGGAACCATCCACAATGGGCTAAGGCTTCTAGATGGATCACTGAGAAAATGCCCAACCAAGGACAATACAAGCAGTAAACATCAAACCCCTACTCTGACCTAGCCAATGGACAGGACATTCTCCACAGTTGAGTGGAGAGCGGGGACCGACTATGACATGAACTCTGGTGCCCCCATTTGACTACTTCCCCTTTGGTGGGGAGGCCTGGTGGCACTCAGAGAAATAAGCAGGCTACCAAGTTGAGACTTGACAGCCTATGACCACATAGTGGGGGAGGAGGTCCCATATAGGGTGAAAGCAGGAGGGAGGGAGAAACGGAAGGGTACAAGTGATGGGATAACAATTTAGATGTAATCTGAATAAATTAATAAAAATTAAAAAAGAAAAGCAAATACCCTAAAGACTTGCCTATAGGTCATTATTATGGAGGAATTTTTCTCAATTAAGTTTCCCTGTTCTCAGTGGTAAAGCGCTTGCTTGCCTAACCAGCACAAAACTCTGGGTTCAGCCCTCAGCTCTTATAAAAAAAAATATTCCCTCTTCTCATGTATGCCTCTAACTTGTGTCAAGCTGACATAAAACTAGCCAACTCAGAAGCTCTAACACGACTGAAGTTTAAATGTGAAAGAAACAGATAAAAATGTGTATGTTTGTGTATGTGTATGTGTGAGGGGGGAAAAGAGAGAGAGAGAGAGTGAGTGTGTGTGTGTGTGTGTGTGTGTGTGTGTGTGTGTGTGTGTGAGAGAGAGAGAGAGAGAGAGAGAGAGTGAGTATTGGAGTGACTTTCCTTACATTGTGTGAAGCTGTGTCTGTATCTTCAATTGTTAGTTCTCTATTGGCAGAGAGCTAAGGGCTAACAGGATGTGGTATTGCTGTCTCTATGGACCATGACTGGCTTTTACTTGTCTTTCCACACCTGCTCAGATACCAGAAGGTCAGACAGCCCTCTATGCCTAAATGCAATCTAAGAGATGTGTCAGGTGTTGTTTCACTGCTGGCTGGTTATACTAAAGAGCTGCTGGCCGAAATATGGGGCAGGAACTGAGAGAGCAGAACTTCCGGGCTGAAAGAGTGCTGGAGGAAGGGGCTGGAGAGATGGTTTAGGGGTTAAGAGCACTGGCTGTTCTTCCAAAGGTCATGAGTTCAATTCCCAGCAACCACATGGTGGCTCACAACCATCTGTAATGAGATCTGGTGTCCTCTTCTGGCTGCAGACACACATGCAGACAGAATACTGTATAAATAAATGGGGGGGGGGGCAGACAGACAGATGGGGGTGGGAAGAGTGTGTGCCAGGAGGAGAAAAATGCTGACGCAGCTTAATTGAGGAGGACAAGGAAGGAAATTGGAGGTAAAGAGCTAGCCAGGAAGTCTGGTTACGTTAGTTAGGAGTAACTGAGAAACTTCCCCAGCGAAAGGCCAGTAGCTTTAAAGTATATAAGAAGTCTCTGTGCCTTATTTAAATTGCAGGCCGGTCACAAAAGTCCTGCCATATGTACATGTGGGTAGCAGTCATAGCAAGAATGATTTTAAGAGGCCAGGGGAAATGGCTCAGTAGGTAAAGTGCTTGCCTTGTAAATCAGAAGCAAAGGACCTGAATCCAATCTTCACAACTCATGAAAAAAAAAAAAAAAAAAAAGACAGTGCATGTGTTTATAATCGCTGAGGTTCTCTGGCCTACCATCCTAGCCTACACCAGCTGAGTATGAGAGATTGTTTCAAATAAAGAAAGACTGCACCTGAGAAAAGACACTTAAGGCTGAGTTCTGGTCTCTCTGTACACACACACTAATGTGCATGCAATTCCACCATATGTATCCGTGCGCACTCATGCGCACTCTAGATCAACTTGGTAGGCTCTAGAATCACTTACAAGACAAGCCTCTAGGCATCTCCCTGTCCCCTGCTATGGATGCTATGATGCTTCAAGCGCCTGGCACCATGATTCCCCTCCACGATGGCCCATGCCCTCGAACTATTTCGCCAGGGTATTTTATCACAGCAACAGGGAAGTAGAGAGCACAAACATGCACACAGGACACACAAAAAAGAATGGTGCCAATACGGCACTGCATTCAAAGAGAACAAAGAAAGGCTATACGAAAGGAGTAAGAATGGAGAATAAAGAGTAGTTCAGTGTGGTGGAAGAGATGTATCTAAAATAAGACCAGAGAAGCAAGCTGTAACTATATCAGAAAAAAAAATTTTATATATATATATATATATATATATATATATATATATATATATATACACATATATATACATACATACATGTATGTCTTGCTTTTTGAGACATAGTCTCTTTTTGTAGTCCTGGCTGTCCTAGAACTCACTAAGTAGATCAGGCTGGCCTTGAACTCAGAGATGGGCAATCACATTCAGTTATAAAGTCTTTTAAACTAGAGTTTGAATTTTATCTTGAGGGCAATAAGGAACTATTAAAGTTTACATAAAAAACATGGAACACCTGGCTCAGAATTGTGTTTGAAAAAAAAAAAGTGGACACCCAAATGAAATCGAGCAAAACAAAACTAAAGGCAAGAGGGGGCTAGAGAGAGAACTCAGAGGTTAAGATCATTTGTTGCTTTTGCAGAAGACCCTGGCTCCATTCCCAGCACCCACATGTTAGCTGTAACTCCAGCTCCAGGGATTCAGATGCCCTCTTCTGGCACTAGGCACACATATGAGGCACAACATACATGTAAACAAACACACATATTTTTTTTTATCTTGAGGGCCAGCGGTAGTGGTGCACACCTTTAATCCCAGCACTTGGGAGACAGAGGCAGGCAAATCACTGTGAGTTCAAGGCCAGCCTGGTCTACAAAGCGAGTCCAGGACAGGCAAGGCTATACAGAGAAACCCTGTCTCAACCCCGCCCCCCCCCCCAAAAAAAAGGGATCCTGGACTTAGGATGTGGATGTGTGGGAAGACCCTATTGAAGTTGAGAAGATTGAACTCTCAGATTCTTTTTTTTGGGGGGGGGGGTTCAAGACAGGGGTTTCTCTGTGTAGCCTTGGCTGTCCTGGACTCACTTTGTAGACCAGGGTGGCTTCGAACTCACAGTGATCCACCTGCCTCTACCACCCGAGTGCTGGGATTAAAGGCGTGTGCCACCACGCCCGGCGAACTCTCAGATTCTTAAGGGTTTCTCTCACCTGAGGAAGTCGTCTCTTATGGGAACCCATGCTAAATTCTGCCATGTCAGAAATCCAGTGCTTAGACTGTATTCTGTGACTTTCGAGTTGCTGACCTTTGCCTCACGAGGTCTTGTGTTCCAGGCTATCCTTGGACTATTTACCTCTGAAAGAAGTAGGGAAGTCCCAACTCGGAACCACCCAGAGGATCAAGGAAGTTCTTACAGGGAACTACTCAGGACTAGGACGTTTCACAGGGAGCGATTCAGGCTATTGTATTCTCGCCTGGGGGCTAGGGTGAGTGAGATTAGAATAGATCCTACTGACCTTGCCCTATATATGTTCTTACCAGTTGGGCGTTAAAGTGAATCTTGATCAGAAATGTCCTGACTTGACTCATTAGTTCTCATGTTTCTGTATCCTCCTTTCAATCCCCACTCCCTCTTTCAGGTGAACCCTGATTCGATTTTTCCAGCGGGCCGGGACCCGACAGTCTCTCTACCCTGAGCAGATGATGTCCTCACACGCCCTACCCTCTGAAATATTGCCTTTTCCACCTTTGACTGGGAAAATTAATCCTTTGTTGTCTGCTAAACCAGCAGTGACTTTCTCCAAAAAAGAAGACAGACAAGACAGCACTGATGTCCCTCGGGGCCACCAACTGTTGCCTCTAGACCTGTAGCTGGACGCAAGGCTAAGCAGGCATCTAGAGGGGAAACACAAGTGTGGTCCGTGAGAACGTCTGCTACACTACAGTAGAGCTTCATGAGTGTGCTAATTCATTCAAGCACAAGTCTGAGGAACATGTGTGGGAATGGATGTTAAGTGCTTGGGATAATGGTGAACAAACATAAAACTGGTCAAGCTGAGTTTATTAATAGGAGTCCTCCGAGTGGAAATTCTGGAATTAGTATGGTAGCTTGGACAAGTAAAAAAAGTATCAAAAATTTGTATAAAGAATTTGTCAAAAGATGGCCTTCTGAAAAGGACCTGGAGATGCAAACCATCCGTGAGTCGGTGAAGGGATGTTTGTCTGTCTGTCTGTCTGTTTGTTTTTCGAGACAGGGTTTCTCTGTGTACCTTTGGCTGTCCTGGACTCACTTTGTAGACCAGGCTGGCCTCGAACTCACAGAGATCCACCAGCCTCTGTCTCTCAAGTGCTGGGATTAAAGGCCAGTGCCTCTGAAGAGATTCTTAAGGCCCCGGAAACTGCAATGCTAGAGTGGGTACTCTGTGTAAAACCTAATCCTCCACATTGAAAAGGCCCAAAAAACACATCCTTCACTAATCCTAGAAGATGCAAAAGGTGAGAGAGGGGGTCACCAACGCTTTTGAGGAACCTTGTTGTCGCCCTTGTCCTTATGCCAAACCTTAGGGTTGGAGGCAGTTCTGCTTGGTTGGATGATTTAAACACAATGGCTTTATAATTGGGCCTGAGGTAGCAGGGGCCAAGTGGCAGCATTGAATCACCAAAGGCAAGGTGATGGTAGCCAGTGTCGGACTGCAGGACAGACAGTGTCCATAATGGTCCGACCTATAGTGGTCAGCACAGACAAAGTGAATTTTATGGTAGCATAATTCATATGGACCTCTAGTACTGGCTAATCAGTCATGGTGTTTTCTGGAACCCTGCTTTTGAGGGTTTTGAGGTCAAAGCCTGGAATTCCTGGATTGCCTCTGAGCTCAGTATATGATGGTGGACTCCTTTTCTCAGCGGGTTTCCCTCTTTGCCTGGTCTGGAGAATCCTAGTTTCCCTAAGAAGCACCACACAGCCCTCAGGGAAGATTCTTTTCTGGTAAGAAATCTGTTCATCCAGTACCTGGGGAGATACCCACCCATGCCAATAAAATATCTTCGTGTCTTGGCTTTCAACCAATGACCTTTAATTGTACCTAGAGATTCTCCCCTACCCATATAATAATTAAATACTGCTTTTCTCTCTTATGATAGGGCTGTTTTGTTACATGTAGATCAAGTATCCCTGGCACCGCTGGACCCAGCAAATCAAACACATTCACCCTCAAAAGCTCAAGGCTTATAATGCTCTCTCACTCCACTCCTCCACCGCAAGTCTGAGCTTCATTACTTATTCTGTAGACTGCCTCCTGAGGGCAGAACTACCCTGGCAGCCACTAAAGCCCATTCCATCACCTTGAAAGACATGCTGACCGCCAGCAAAACACCCACCAGGCCTACATCTTACTGGACCTGCCTTTTGGCAGGTTTCAAACACCTGCGCACTTCCTCTGCCATGCTTAGCACAGCAGCTTAACAAACACTTTCGATATCCTGGGCTTTGGAACTCCCAAGTTTCCACTGCTGTTTGACACCAACAATCTCATTTTAAAACAGCTAACTGTTAAACACCCAGTGGGAAACTCATCTCCACCTCCCCCAGTGAGACCGGAAACCTCACCTAGCACACAGCCTCGCTTTGAGCTCGGTACGCAGCTTCTGAGAAAAAGGACCTTTGACCTCAAGGGGTCCCTCTGTTCCCACCCATAAGCAAATCGCATCTGAACCAACCTGCTGGATGCAGAAAGACAGTGTTTCCAGGCATGAAATAAGCAAGAAGCCTACTGAATTTTTGTTTGATCTGTGTAAGTGGAAAAGTTCTCAGACAAATGAAAGAAAAGTTACCTTGGATCATGGCAAAAGGGATTCTCAGCCTGTGACCCAATTGCCAGACTTGAGCCAATATGCAGACCCAGAACCCCTAGACTGAAGGATGTGTACTAGGGATAAATAAACTTAAATCCTATTACAGTGATGTAGCAAATTTCAAGATCTAGCAAGATCCTACCTCAAAGAAGAAAAAACAAAAACAAAAACAATAAAAAATGAAATTAAGATTTGAGTTGTTGGGGGCTGGTGAAATGGCTCAGCAGATAAAAAGTGCTTGTCTTCAAAGCTGACCACTACCTGGGGCAAATGAGATCACGGGCTTTGGAGGAGAACTAATTATGCTGGCCACGTTACTAAGCCAGCACAACTCCTAACTTATCCGTATACCCATAGACAAGAACAGCTCCGGCCTTTCATCAAAGAAGCTTCTCTTTGCAGTGCACAGAGACCATTACAGAAAACCACAACTGGTCCACGAACAGACAACAACTAATTGTGTGGTGCCCAACTTCAGTAGATACATACTCAGCACAACTCCTGCGCCCAAGTCTCAGGACATCACAGAAGAGAGGACAGAAACATTACAAGAGTCAGAGGACCAAGAAGTCTGCTTTATGAGTGTCTCCTAGCCAGGCAGTGGCAGCACACGCCTTTAATGCCAGCTCTGGAGAGGAAGGCGGAATTCTATGAAGTCAAGTCCAGGCTGCTCTACAGGATAAGTTCCAGGATATCCACGGCTACACAGAGAAAACTGGTCTTGAAAAACAAACAAAGATCTGGGCGTGGTGGCAGTGCATGTCTTTAATCCCAGCACCTGGGAGGAAGAAGCAGGCAGATCTCTGTGAGTTCAAGGCCAACCTGGTCTACAGAGCCAGTTTCGGATCACCAAGATAACACAGAGAAACCCTATCTCGAAAAACAGAGACAGAGGGGGGGGGTGTCTTCTAGAAATGACAGAGAAGCTACATTCACGATAGCTCAACAACATGGCTACCTAAACAAGACCTCAACGACGACACCACCAATCAACACAGTAACGTGGAAGGAAGAATTCTCACAGAGCCCCAATCCTAGACCAGCCCTGAAATAATATACATATACATACAAGTAACAGGTTGTATTTATATATTTAGGAACACACACACACACACACACACGGATGATCGCAGCACAGGCCTTTAATCCCAGCACTCAGGAAGCAGAGGCAGATGGATCTCTGTGAGTTCAAGGCCAGCCTGGTCTACAGAGTGAGCTCCAGCAAGAGCCAGGGCTACACAGAGACCCTGCTTGAAAAACCGAAACATAAAAATAAAAATGACTTCCTTCTGCCCATGACTTGGGATTGCTATAGCTCCTAGGTATCGTACTTATGACCTTCAGCAATCCTTTTGTTTTTATAACACATCAACTCTCAGAGTAAATCCTATAGACCATTAATATTACTTATTAAGCTAGACATTTTTATGCAAAGTACAGAATTCAGTATCCTCTGTGGCACATCTTATATGGTACACAAAATGATTTAGGGAAGCTGGTGTTTTCTGAAAACTGGAATACAGTGGCAAATGTTTTGTTCCTACCTTGTACAATGGAAAATGTCGAGCATTTACAAACCAGGGGGAAAAAAATGAAACCCTACATAGCCATCATTCACTTTAAATACTTAATCACCGTATAGCGCATATCGCTTTATCTGTAACGCCCATATATCCTACCTCCTTACAGAAGATTATTCTGACTCCAGCTGCAGACACCCTATCACTCCATCCATAAATATGTCATCATGTATGCCTACATGTTAAAGATACTGCAGAAAAATTTATATAAAGATGTTGCAAGTTTTCATGGAAGTTCTTATGTTGGTGAGTCAGATTTCTGATATTAAGCATACCCCAGCAAATCATGGATTAGAGAAATTTATCAATTAGAAAGCACATATATATTACATTTTTTCTACTGCATTTTCTTACAAGTTAAACAACTTAAAAGTAGAAAACTGGACAAAATCTTTTAACTTTTAAATGTTTTATTAGCATATAGTAATTATATACAATAGATTTCGCTGTGACAGTCTGTACACATACACAATGGATTTCAATCCCATCTGTCTCCACGCTGCACTCATTTATCCTACCTCCACTTTTCTTCCCTTCCCAGCTAGCCTTCTTTCTACTTTCAGTTTTTGTTTTGGTTTTTTTTATCCAATAGCTTTCATTAAGGTTATTTCAGGAGCGCAGGCACCTTACCAGTCACTACACCTCTGAAGAAACTCTTTCCTTCCTGTATCAGCCAATAACTCCATACGATGAGGCGGGTTAGCCCACTGAGCCCCAGGATGGCCAGCCTAGTTCTGTTTTGGTTTGGAGACAAAGACTCGCCCTATAGTCCAGGGTAGCCTGGAAGGCAATCTAAAGCCCATACTGGTCCCAAACTCATAGCGATCCTCCTGACTCAGCTCCTTGAGCATTAGAACTATAGCTGTGTGCTACTATACATCAAAAAAAGTAGAGTTAACAGTGTCAATTGGAGTAAGATCATTGGTTAAGGGGCTTTGAGACTTCTAAGGAAGGAGATGAAGAAAAATTGTACACAAAGAGCGTCTACCTTAGAGACAATTGACATTCGTGTGACTCATTTTGTATGTGACAACACCCGAACATTATACAACTACTGTACTCAAAGGAGTACTTATAACTGCATCTGTTATAGAAATGGGACAAAATTAAATCCAGAAAATTTTTATTCATTAATCCTTACCTTTTGTTGGACTGAAATTCTGATCTATAAAACCCCTCAGTTCTGCATTTGTGGATGTCAAACCAACCTGAATAAAAAAAATTAATATTCAGATCTGAAGTATTATAGAATTATTTAATATACTATTTTATTCCTTCCATGAGATATCTGTATCAAGTATTATATATAGTCTTATGAAATGAATTAGTTTTTATCACCCATTGGAATATGTTACTAAAAAAAAATGTTGCCATATTGCTTGAAATGAGAAAACTAAGAATTTTAGATTAGATTAAAAATTAATGGAGTGTTACTTATGAGTTAAATCAAAATACACAAATTTTCTAAATATTTTGAAGGTGAGTAATATGGCAGTTGCCAACAGATGAGTCACAATGCCACCCCTAGGGCCGGGAGCTTGGCTCAGCAGCAGAAAACTTGCCTAGCATGTACAGTGTCCTGATTTGATCTCTAGCACTATAAAAGTAATAGTATTTTTTTTAAAAAGTCACTTCCACAGTGTTTTTAAGAACTACCACATAAGTACCACGAACGCCCTAAGTATAATGACAGCAGCCTCACGTCCATTTATTTGGTTCGTACTGGCTTACAGAGCCCACTGTTGTGTGCCCTGGTTAAGCCATTCAAGTTAGAATTTTGCAAATCAGAATGTGCTGCCAGTACTTACCAATGCTGGTTGTTATAAAGACCCAAAAGATGCAAAGCAGGCAGCACAGTACATGGCATACGCTCTTGAATATGTCAACATTCATTATTAGTTATACTATGTATCAGCAATCTCGACAGAAGGAAGTATGTTTATAATATGACTTCAGATGGTTTATTTCACTTATAATACCTACAGGGCTACCTGGTATCATAGATAAGAAATATGTGATTTTTCACTTTGGATTTTGGGCCTCATCTACCCCAAGCTGGCCTCAAACAATATAGCTGAGAAGTAATCTTCTGATCTTCCTCTATCTCAAGAGTGCTGAAGCTACAGAAATGCACGACCATACTCCGTCTTCAAAAAATCTTTTTTCTTTTCTTCTTTTTTTTTTTGTTTTGGTTTTGAGACAGGGTCTCTCTGTGTAGCCTTAGCTGTCCTACACTCACTTTGTAGACCAGGCTGGCCTCGAACTCACAACGATCTGCCTGCCTCTGCCTCCCAAGTGCTGGGATTAAAGGAGTGCGCCACCACACCCGGCTTCATCAAATTTTTTAAATCTGTCTCAGAGCCTAGGAAAATTCCCATCTTGAAAACATAGCACAGGAGCCATCAAATGGCTCGGTAGGTAAAGTGCTTGCTGAGGAGGCTAAAGATCTGCTCCAGCCTGAACTCACACAAGGTAAAAAGGAGGATCAATCTCACACCGCTGTCCTCTAACCTCCACAAGTGCACTGTGCCTTACAGGCAGTCCCCACATCACATACACACAAATTATTAGTTCAGGGCTGGAGAGGTGGCTCAGAGGTTAAGAGCACTGACTGCTCTTCCAGAGGTCCTGAGTTCAATTCCCGGCAACCACATGGTGGCTCACAACCATCTGTAATGAGATCTGGTGCCCTCTTCTGGCCTGCAGGTGTACCAGGCAGAGAATTGTATACATAATAAATAAATCTTTAAAAAAAAATTAGTTCAATCTCTGAGTTCGAGGCCAGTCTATAGTCTACAGAGCTATTCCAGGGCACCCAGAGCTATACAGAGAAACAACAAAACAAACAGCTCAAAACAAGTTATAATAAATGGACTCATTATTACTATATATTATAGTTTTACACATCATAAAGTGTAAACTATAAAGTGTACACTATATAGAGTTGTAGTCTTGCAACATTACAAGCTTAAAATACTCTACAAATTTCTAACAAATTTTAGTTTGGTAGATATCTTTTCAAAGATATCTTTTAAAGGTATAATATGGTATTATATGGACTTAAATGACTGATCCTTATCTTGATGTTTTGATACATGTCTATGTTATTTTTTTTAATTTTTTTATTTATGTGCATTGGTATTTTGCCCAAATGTATGTCTGGATGAGGGCGTTAGATCTCCTGGAACTGCAGTCACAGATATCGTGAACTACCATGTGGGTGCTGGGAACTGAATCTGGGTCCTCTGGAAGAGCAATCACTGAGCCATCTTTCCAGCCCTTGTCTACAGTAAGAGTAGGAGTAGTAGTTTCGTCATCATCATCATCATCATCATGGTAGCCTTTGTAGACCAGGCTGCCCTCAAAGTCACAGAGATCCATCTGCCTCTCCCTCCCTGAGTGCTGGGATTAAAGGTATCTGCCACCCCACCAGGCAACTTAAAAGAATTTTAAAGAACACAAAGCTTTGAAACATTGTGGATTTGACTTTAATTTTTTTATTATTATCTTACATGTATGTGTGTTTTGTCTGCATGTGTATCTATGAACTCTATGCTTGGTGTCACAGAGGCTAGAAGGGAGGACCAGATCCTTTGGAACTGTTGTTATACAGACAGTTGTAAGCTGCCATGTGGGTGCTGGAACTCAAACTCAAGACTTCTAGAAGAACAGTCAGTTCTCTTAACTGTTGAACCATCCCTCAGGCCCCACACGGAACTATTTTTTTTTAATAATTTAATGTTTTACATTACATATCCTCCATAGGTCCTCACTTGGTCCTTTATAATTTAACAGTTTAAGAACTACTGGCTTCATTATTCGGTGGTTAAAATCCTTTACTAAGTGTAGTTCCCTTTTACCAAAATATTTCTATATATCACTTGACACAGCTTTTCAATTCTATGTATTGGTGTAGATACTTTGCACTGAGATTTAAGTTCAGTTACCTTTAAAATAAAAATAAAAAACTGCAACAAATCGCTACATCATGGCTCTCGCAGATTGCTAATAAAGACAGCATTAAACATTCAAGCGACTGAACATTTGTTGAGCTGTGTGCTGTCATTACTAAGGAGCCCAGCCCACACTGTGAGTGCTTCAGCTACAAAGAGAAGTCAAACTTTAGTCTGCCCTACTGTGAAAAGAAAGAGTGACAGACATCTTTTAAATATGTTCATCCCATGACTAACATAGGACTGTGTAATACATATAATAACTTCAGGAAAGTCATTTTACATTTTTCTCATTTTATAAAAATAACAGTTAAAAAAAAAAAAAACCTCAACAAAACCCACATGGTCACAGTAGAGCCGTCAGTTACTGGGTGACTGTTAAGTTTAAACACCTGCTCTTCAAGTCAGTTTCTGCAGCAAAAGCAGCAAACATATCCACAAACCTATACCCACATCTTAATTTACATTTAAAATTTAGATAAAGGTCAAATGTGTTTCAGTATAAAAGCCTAGTTTTAATCTTGTTTGTTTGTTTGCCTGTTTGTTTGTTTTCAAGACAGGGTTTCTCCGTGTAGTCTTGACTGTCCTAGAACTGATTCAGGCTGTTCTCAAACTCAGAAATCCACCTGCCTCTGCCCCCTGGGTCCCAGGATTGATAAAAGGCATGAGCCACCACCACCCACCCTAATTTTAATATTAGAAGGAAGGTATTTTAATGTAAAGTTCCTAAAAATACTGCCAAAATCCATTTAATAAGTTAAAGTACATATTAAATTCTACTTTTTATACTTTGTAGCTTAAAGACTCAAAGTACATTACTACTTAAAAGTAAAATAGTTGGCTAGGGAAGGCACTTTAAAATATTCTTTCCCACACTGGAAAGATGGCTCAACAGTTAAGAGTGTATATATGCAGTACCCATGCCAGGCAGCTCACAAACATCTGTAACTCAGGCTCCAGCAACCAGTGCTTCTGGTCACCGCAGGCACACACACTCTGCAGGACCTGGTGGCACATGCCTTAAATCTCAGGAAGCAGAGGCAGGTGGATCTTTGTGAGTCTGAGGACAGTTTGGTGAAGGCGGTGGAGCTTACAACTGCCTATAATTTCAACTCTAGAGGATCTAGCACCCTCTTCTAGTCTCCACAGACAACCACACACACATGCAAACTACCATGTACACACGTACACACACACAAATCAATAAAAATAAATCTTAATATGGATTAATTCAAATGAAAAAGGAACTGTCGGCGCCGCACTGTCCAGCGGAAATAAGACACCAACAACCAGACTTCTCGAGATCTTTACTCAGGATTAAGCTCAGTGGGAATGGCCCCGAAGAAGGGAAGGGCCAAGCTTAAGTACAACTCAAGGGCCAATCAGCTCATGCCAGGTGTCACCTCCTCATAGGTTCGTGTCAGAGCAGGACTGCTCGTCATCAGATCACCAGTTACCCTTGCGCAGCCTTTTGCCATATAAGGACTTGTTTATCTTAGAGAGCGCTCGCCGTCGGGATGGCGGAAACCTGCGCCTTGTTAAGGCGCGGCACCTCGCAGCTCTCCACAAGGAACTAAGTGGGCATGTCTCTATGATCCCAGAATGAGAGGCTGACCTGGGAGGAACCCAAAATCATGGCTAACTGATCATCAATAGTGAATTTCAAGACAGCCTAAGCTACACAGTGAAGGCCTGTCTCAGAACAAATAACAAAAAGAGTATTTCCTTAAACAAGAGAAAAAAGAACTTATATTTCCTGTTAAACTTTTTGCCTAATCAGATACTAAGAAATACCTTCTATCTGGGTATTATTACAAATTTTCTGAATTTAAACACGTTTAATGTTATAAAACATAAGATAAATATATACGGAATAATAACTGAGCATCCCAATGTCGTGCTACGAAGTGTGAGCAGTTACTTACTTGTATGCTAGATAAAAATATTTATGCTTACTTTTTAACAAATCATATTCCTCAATATTTAATATTTCTGATATAACTTAGAAAACAAATTCAACTGAAATGATCTGTACTTAAAGATATGCTCTAACTTTTACAGACAAGATGATTTTGGAATCATCAGTATACAGTGCATGTATGTAGGGCTGGGCAGTGGTGGTGCATGCCTTTAACACGGCACTTGGGAGGCAGAGGCAGGTGGATCTGAGTTTGAGGACAGCCTGGCCTACATAGTTCTACAACAATCAGGGCTACACAGAGAAACCCTGCCTTAAAAAACTAAAAACTGAAAGAAAAGTACATATATAAACAACAGAGTTGAATATCTTACATCAAACAATTGTGCATATTTGTTTATGGTGAAGTAATATCTAAGTTTTAGCTGCTATTCAAATGCCAATAGCTTCCAACACTTCAACATATGCAATTTACAAACAGAAATGGAAATAACCAGTAAACACATAGGACATTAGTTTAACCTAACTAGTAATCAGTCAAGGCTACACAGAGAAACTTTGTCTTGAAAAAACAAAAAAAAAAAAGAAAAGAAAAGAAAAAACAAAAAACAAAACAACAAGAAAAACAACAAAAAGGGAAAACCATAATGACTAATATTAGGAAACTGGTACATTACCCACACCATGGGTAACATAAAATAGCCTCTTAAAATGTTGCAGAAGTATCAAGATAAGAAAAAGTACTTGGGGCTGGAGAGATGGCTCGGACGTTAAGAGCACTGTCTGCTCTTCCAAAGGTCCTGAGTTCAATTCCCAGTAACCACATGGTGGCTCACAGCCATCTACAATGAGAGCTGGTGCCCTCTTCTGGCCTGCAGGTGTCCATGCAAGCAAAATACTGTATAAATAGTAAATAAATCTGTGGGAAGGATTGTAAGCTTTGTCACAGGTGAAAGCAGTCTTGGCGGGCTTTGCTCTTGGACACACCAGGGATACTCCCTGAGATTAACCTTGAGATAGACTGGGTGGAGCCATCCTGGGCCTGGAATTCAGGAAGCGGATCTGGGAACTCCACCTGGACTATTGTGTTTCTAATCCACCCTCGATGGGAGGAGGAGACCACCCCTTCATGTGAGAGACAGACAAGCAGGGAAGACAGAAAGGAACAACAGGTTCAGACTGGGCTTGAGCACACATGGATTGGGAAAAGGATCAGCAAACAGGCCAGACCAGCACGCAGGCCAGAGACACCTAGGGGCCCGTCCCATGGAACAGATACCGGAAGATTCACTCTTTTTTCCCCTTTAACCTTTTTTACCTCTTGTGTAAGCTAGCTGGGTTGTATAATAAAGTTTAATTGTTAAGAAACAGAGCCAACATAAATCAATCAAATCAAACTGAATAGATCTTTAAAAAAAAAAAAAGTCAGACTGCTTCTTTCCCCTCCTGTAAATCTCTCTTTGAGTAGACCAGTCCCTTAACAGGCAGATAAGAGATGGCTATGGACCTACGATGATCTTCAGTGGGGAAGAGGAAGAAATGAAGCAGATGAATAACATACAGAAAGAAGTAAGCTGTAAAAACAAATACTGTCCCAACTCCCGACAGACTCCAGCTTGTGGGCCCAGATCTTTCTGGGGGCTACTAAATTGCCACTTGTGAATTCCTAAGACATCCCTTCATCTTTAAAATAGAGACAGAAAAAAATAAAATAACAATTCAAAAAGAGGGAGGAAATTACACAAGTTTTCCAACACATGCAAAGTTTAGATTGTCTTCAGGGAACACCTCAGAGAATGTAGCAACCTGCTTCCAAATAACATCAGAGCATACACATTTCCCTGAGCAAACACAAAGAAAAATTCAGTCAAAGAAACCAGAGATGTGTTCAGTAAAGCCAAGTACCTCTCTAGCAAAGGAAACAAATTTGTAACAGTCCCCAGAAAAGGAGCCAAGTTAAAAACTTTCTGGAGATAGCAATTTGCAGCTGTTGAAAAAGAACAGCTTGGCACCAAAATACAAGAATCCCATAATGGCCATGAAAATCCTGTATTCAATAGCAGTAAGTTTATCCAACACACTACACAATCAAAAACAATTATAAATCCAGGCAATGTTTTGAATTTTGTTAACCAGAATAGTGAAAAAAAAATCTGTATAGCAAAAGATCATAGGCTTACTTTAAAAAGTTATTTTTTTTATTACAAATACTTACACTTTTTGCCGTCATGTCAAACTGTATTCTACTTAATATTCTGTAAAGCCATTTAAAAATATACAAAAATAAAAACCTTCGTCTTCAACGGCTCTTTAAAATATCCTGTTAAAGGGAAAAAGAGGGAATAGTAATGTAATAATAGGCAATATTTATGTCATGTTTACTGAGACACGTACTTGCAAGTGGATTGTCTACATCAATCTTTAGAACAGCACTATGAAAATATGTACCATTTGATCTCCATTCCAGATAAGAACTGGGGTTTAAAGCAGTTAATTTGACAAGTCAGCTCTGCTCTCAAGGGACACAGTAGAGCTATACTATGTTGCGTCAGATGATGCAGGTCCTCATATGGAGAAAGGGCTGATTCCAAGGGAAGACAGGAAAGGTACAAGATAAACCTAGCATGTTCTACTGTTCTAAAGGACAAAATGTTCCTACACTGACAGGCACACGTCAGAAGTACACAAGCACCAACTTTAGGAGCATGCGCACTGAACACTGAACTGCACCCTGAGGCAACTAAACACCAAAATATCTTAGCGATAGCAATCGATTATAAACCCAATCATGAGAACAATTAAGAGATAACAGAGAGAAATGGAAAGCATCAGATAGAACGCTCCACCATATATATAACCATTAGAATAAACTGGTAAGGGAAGAATCATCAACAAAAGGTAACACTAGTTACTAGAAATATGTAGCAAGATAGTAATATAATAATGAAATACCTCCTTATAAAAATTCAAATTTTCCAGTTAAAAAAAAGAAAACCTCACACACACACTACTTTAGTGATGGAAGTTATCAAATGGCCAGCAGCAGTCAAGACAAATCATCATGTGTCCCGAGTGCACTGAGATGGCTGTGATATCTGAGACACTGCTGTCCAACATGCAAAACTTAATCGTGAAAAAAAAAAAAAAATCAGAGAAATACGTAGCGAAAGATGTTCTTCAAAATAACGGCCTAAAAGGAAGCTAAGAAACACCCTTATTTAGAAAAGCTTTTAAAAAAGGAAAAAAAAGAGCCGGGTGGGGTGAGGGGAAGGGAGTGGTGGTGCGGGGCCCCAGCACTCGGGAGGCAAACGCAGGCGGATCTCTATGAGTTCAAGGCCAGCCTGGTCTACAGAGAGAGTTCCAGGAAAGCCAAGGCTACACAGAGAAACCCTATCTTGAAAACAAACAAAACGAACAACAAAAACAGAAAGAAAGAAAGAAAGAAAGAAAGAAAGAAAGCTGGGCGTGGTGGCGCACGCCTTTAATCCCAGCACTCGGGAGGCAGAGGCAGGCGGATCAATGTGAGTTCGAGGCCAGCCTGGTCTACAAAGCGAGTCCAGGACAGCCAAGGCTACACAGAGAAACCCTGTCTCAAAAACAAAAAACAAACAAAAAAAAACCTTTATGCTCACCATCCTCAGTTTTCTGGATTGGTTGACGGAATGAGTGTCACCATATGAAAAAAAAAAAAAATCAATGGTTTTCCTTAGTCTGGAACACTGTCTAAATCTAAAATCCATCCCTTTTGGAAAACATCCTTTGCCTTCTTATAAAATAAGTACTGGGCATTCTGTTTAACAAAATGAGTTAACCTGGACCATGGTGACACACACCTTTAATACCAGCGCTCTGGAGGCAGAGGCAGGCAGATCTTTATGAGTTCAAGGCCAGCCTGGTCTATAGAGTGAGTACCAGGCATGCAAAGCTACCCAGAGATGCCTTCTCTTAAAACAAAAACAAAAATAAAAACACAAATGAATTAAAAAACTACAGAACTACAGAGAGACATATACTATTTTTTTTATTTATTATGTATACAGTGCTCTGCCTGCATATATGCCTGCAGGCCAGAAGAGGGCATTAAATCCAGCCGGGCATGGTGACGCACGCCTTTAATCCCAGCACTCGGGAGGCAGAGGCAGGCGGATAGCTGTGGGTTCGAGGCCAGCCTGGTCTACAAAGCGAGTCCAGGACAGCCAAGGCTACACAGAGACAGAGAGACCCTGTCTCAAAAAACCAAAAAAAAAAAAAAAAAAAGAAAGAAAGAAAGAAAGAAAAAGAAAATTCAATGTATGACCTCAAAATAAACACTAGATCAGAAAACACAATTCCCGCAAAGGCCAATATTGAGGTAACTGAAAAAGTCCACATTTCAGATAGCGTGTGTATGGGTGTTCTATTTCTCTCCTTTCTCTCTGGCTCCTTTTCTTTTTTCTCGAAAAGGCCTGGCTACCAAGCCCTGGCAAGTCCAGAACTCTGTGAGAACTCCGAATGCAGATCAACTGGCCTCACGCGCATAGGTATGCTCTCACCTCAGCCTTATAAACGCCAGGTACAAGCAACCAGCCCAAATTTCATTATTGTTTCTGGACATTAGTTCATAAACTACAGTCTTTCTATACATGAAATATCCTTTATCTCAGAAAATAAAATGCTTTAGAAGGCAAGGGGCATGATGACAAGAATGAGAAATATACAGAAGAAATGAAAATATAAAGCATGTATAAAAAATGTTTATAATTGGCAAATCTGGGGAAAGGCATTCGGGAGTTTCCTTGTCCTCCTTCTGTAGCTATTCTCACATTTGTGTATTTGAATTTTTGAGAGTTTCATTATTTTTCTTTTAACATTTCTTTGCCAGCCACAGGAGTTCGCACCACTTAGGAGCTAAAGCAACCTGGCGGTGGTGGCGCACGCCTTTAATCCCAGCACTCGGGAGGCAGAGGCAGGTGGATCGCTGTGAGTTTGAGGCCAGCCTGGTCTACAAAGGGAGTCCAGGACAGCCAAGGCTACATAGAGAAACCCTGTCTAAAAAAAACAAAACAAAAAAAGCAACAGAAAGAAAGAAAGAAGGAAGGAAGGAAGGAAGGAAGGAAGGAAGGAAGGAAAAGAAGCCGAGGCAAGGGAGATTACAAGTCCAGTGTAGACAATATAGCAGCACAGAAAGATCCAGGCCAGCCTAAACTATACAGTGAAATTCTGCCTCAAAAATAAATGAGTAAATAGATAAATGTTAAAGTATCTTGAAACAGAAGTATATTAAATTTTTAATATAAAATTTAAAGCACTAGGGTTAAAAAAGACACACACACACCTTAGAATGTAGAGGTGGGAAGATCACTAAAGGCCAGCCTTGGATGACAGCCAAGTTCCAAAGCAGCCTAAGCTACATGAGACTCTGCCTCAGAACACAGCTGTACCAGAGAGATGGCTAAGGGGGTAAACGTATTTGTTGGGCAATCCTGGAACCAAAGTAAAGTTAGAAAGAGAGGACTGACTCCACCAAGTTGTACTGACCTTCGTAAGCATGCTGTGCCATGTGCACCCATACATATCACATACACTAGTAATGAATGAAAATATTTTTCAAGCCGGGCGGCGGTGGCGCACACCTTTAATCCCAGCACTCGGGAGACAGAGGCAGGTGGATCGCTGTGAGTTCGAGGCTAGCCTGGTCTACAAAGCGAGTCCAGGACAGCCAAGGCTACATAAAGAAACCTTGTCTCGAAAAAAAAAATTTTTTTTTTCAAATTTCCCACATCCATGCACATACAGCCAGCATGAACTGGACTCAGTGGGATGTAAGAGAAATTTATAAACAGAAAAGGGCACCTGAATGCTAAAGATACATTGTATACATGTTTGAAATGATCAAAGAATAAAAATACTTTAAATATTTAAAAGATAAATATCAAACAAATACAATAGAAAACAAAAAATAGATTACTTTATGACATACTAAAATACAATTATGACATAAAACAATTAAGTCTTTTCCACAGAACACATTAAACTTTATGAATTTTCTTATATATAGATCCAGGGCAGATATTATTCCTTATTTTTCTCTTCCTTAAAACATTGAAGGTGGCAATGTGTTCACTAAAATGCTCCCTTCTCCTTTCTCACAGATGGTCTGACCATATAACGTATGACTTAATGCTGGCCAACACGACATAGCAAATACTAATGAAGGGAGGCAGCCGACTGGCTACAAAGGCTCCCTTCCTGCTCCCCACTGGGCCCAGAGCAGGCTGCACCGGCTACAGCTGCTGTCTATGCATCTGCTTTATTTTGTACTCAGTATTTAATACTGTATCATATTTCCTAACAACTAGGCTACTGAGTGGCACTGTGGTACTCAAGCAAATACAAAGAAACTAACGAAAGGCTGGAGCCGTAGTTCAATAATTAGAGTGCTCGCCAGGACCCCAGGTTAGATCCCCAGGATCTCACGGAGGGGCAGATAAAAATGTTAGGAAGTTAGCAGAACCTAACTATTTCCGAACACTACAGTAAGAGGCTACCAATAAAAACACTGTTCATCCACATCAATGAACCTGATGGAGCCAAGTGCAATGCTGTTTAGTATTCACTTTGTATCTTTTTACCAGAGTTCAGCACAGACTAGAATCTAAACGTTGCCTAAATGATAAATGTTTGCAATAAAGCCAAAGGTGCCTAAATGGTCATTGAACAAATTTACCATTATATTTCTCTGCTTCCATTTCTGTTTTTGCCATGTACTAAAGGCATATGTACTTCATTAAATTAGATGACACATATGGCGTTACTAACACAGGATAAGCAATCAACGTAGGGATTTCCCACAGAGAGTTAAGGTTTCTTCTTCCAAAATAAGTAATGAATAACTGGTGTACAGGAGAAAGAAAAAAACACAATACAAGTCCCAATTTTAATGTAGGGGGAAAAATGTAGCGATTACAATTACAAAGGTTAAATAACTTAATGTTTTTAAAAGCTTTTCTGTATTGACTAATGTAAAAATTATCTGCAAATGTTCAGTATGTGACTTTAAACTTCCCAAAATGTGAAGAAGAAAAAGGGACACTAAATGTTTTCAGAAGTTGCTGACAAGTCGCAGATATAAACCAGCCGTGTGTGCCGATGCGTGATGTTTACCCCAACTCAACAACTGCACACCGCTTCCTGTTTCCAAGTCTTCTGTTAAAAATGTAAGTTGGATTTCTCCTTCCAGCTTTGTGAGCACATTATTATGTCAAGCTCAAAAAGCCAATCTTTTGACCTCACCATCTGCCGTGGTCTCCTGTCAAATTTCAGACAATGTAGCTCCCACAGATGGCCTCAACACGCAAACCCTTTTAACAGTTTAGAGGTTCCAGCACAAATAACCCAAGATGATATGCTAACCAAAATTCAGGAAAGAGCAGGCAATATCCATTCAGTTGTAATTTGTAGGCTTCTGTCACAATTCTAATAGTGCCAGTAAAAGAAATTAATCAAAATTAAGGTTCATCAAAGATAACAAGTAAAATAACAGGCATTACTAATTTTAAATACATTCTCATGATTCAAAGTTCAATCCCAGCACTTGGGAGACAGAGGCAGGCGGGTCACTGTGAGTTCGAGACCAGCATGGGCTACAAAGTGAGTCCAGGACAACCAAGATAACATAGAGAGACCCTGTCTCAAAAACAAAAACAAAACAAACAAAACAAATCCAAAATAAGCACTAGCCATGAAACTCAGTGGCAGACTACCTGCTTAGCATGTGGGAGACTCTGGACTGAATACCCAGCACCTCAAAAATATGTACATAAACAGATGAATCAATGAAAAAATACTGAAGCACCAGCCATATTGGGAGTGTAAGTGAGGTATAGAATGTGTGCTAGGGACTTACTGAACCACCGCCCATATCCCTTGTTGATCCAATTACCTTTAAATGGGGAAGAAGTGGTATTTTATTACTGTGTGTGTGTGTGTGTGTGTGTGTAGGTACACATGTGCCACAGCACACATGTTAAAGGAATGGGCTCTCTCCTTCCACCATGTGGGTCATAGGGGATCAAACTCAAGCCGTCAAGTTCAAAGTCAGGTCCTTGGCCCCACATTCCTTTATCTACCAGGCCACCTCTTCATACTTTACTGGCCTTTCAACAGTTCTTCACACACCTATTCCTCCTGTCTCAGGCCTCTGCATGAGCTGTTTCTCCTGCCCAAGAGTTTTATCTGCTAAATTCCTCTTCAGATCTCTTCTCAGATGTCCCTCCTGAAGGAAAATAATCCCTCCGCCTGGACCAGGTCAGAGGCTTCTACTTACAGCTCAGCTGCTCTCTCCTCTCTTGGCATACCTTGAGTTGCCATAATACACTTATTATTGTGATTATCAGTCTGTGGTCTGTCTCTGCCAACTAAAGTGTAAATTCTATGGGGGCAGAAGCCCTGCTCATTTAGTTCACTACTATATATCCAAAGCCTCAACATGGTAAGACTATACACAATACACATTCATACACACACACACACACACACACACACACACTTTGGTTTTTTCAACACAGGGTTTCTGTCTTGGACTTGCTTTGTACACCAGGCTGGCCTCAAACTCACTCTGCCTGCCTCTGCCTCCTGAGTGCTGGAATTACAGGTGTGCACCACCACACCCAGTTTATATCAGTAAATTTAAATACATGAAAAGCCTATGCAATATGACTTAGCAGTGGAAAATGAAGACATATAAACATTTAGCACATGCACACATCTGAAATGTCAATAAGCTACGAGCAAAATTCTGAGAATCATGGTCTCATCACAATAAACAAAAGGATTTTAGAAGCCAGGCGTGGTGGTGCACACCTTTAATCACTGCACTCTGGAGGCAGAGGCAGGAGAATCACTGAGTTAGAGGTCAGCCTGGTTCTACAAAACAAGTCCAGGACAGCCAAGGATACACAGAGAAACCCTGTCTCAAATAAACAAACAACACACAGAAAAATACTAAATTATTTTTATGTTCATTGCTTATGTTTTAAATTTTTATAAATCCAGATTTACATAAACTTTTATACAAATCCTACAATGACAAAACCTGGCTAATAGTATAATATTACAAACAATAATAACACAAATGTGCACTGAAATGATAAAAAAGTATTTTATATTTATTAATTCATTTACTTATTAAATAAACTGTTCCTGATTATCAGGTACATGTCAAACACTGAATAGTAAAGATGAGCATTAAATGCCAAATATTAAAGATGCCACAGAAAACAATGACGTAATCTGTCCCTCATGGTGCTTACATTTTAACTATGAAAACATCCATCTACCAGTGAACATCACATTAACCACTTAATGATGATTAATACAACTGCTGAAATACATATAAAAGATGAATGGGAATGTGGCAATTTTATAGAAGACTTAAATTTGAGTTTAAACAAAGCTCCAAAACAACAAAACACAGATATGCACTTAAAAAAAAAAAAAAGCCTGCCGGAAGGCAGGGGTAGGCAGATCTTGAGGCCAGCCTGGTCTACAAAGAGAGTCCAGACTAACCAAGGCTATAGAGAAACCCTGTCTCAAAAAACAAGAAAGAAAAACAAAAACAAAAAAAAAAAAACAACCTAGTAAAGTGATGGCTGAGAGAAAGGAACGCAGTACAGCCAAAGGGTAACAGCACAGGGGAAGTGGAGTAAGAACATATAGAAAAGTTTCCGGAAATCTGTTCTTAAAACAAGCAGGGAGAGGGTGCTAAGAGAGAGATTAGAAGCCTGATCATACAGAACAATGTTTCTTTTCAGATTAATGGAACCAGAACAAATATTTTAGATAAACTGCTATAATACCTGAACTAGAAATTCAGTTCTCCAAAAATCTAAAATTAATTTGCATCCTAATTCTTTAAAATCTACTATGTTTGTATATATATTTATCCTTGTATATATATATACATATATATATATCATGTATATATATATATATATCATGTATATATATCTGTGTGTGTGTAGATATATATTCTGTATACATATTTATTCAGAAGGGAGATGGAATGCCCGGGCCAAGTCCATGTGCGGAGATCAGAAAACAACCTTCAGGAACATCAGCTTGGCAGCCAGTGCCTTTACCTACTACACTATCTTGCCAGCCTTGCATTCTAATTTCTTTAAACACAACAATATCAATTATATTTGTGCTCCTGTTACTTTTATTTAGAGACAGAACCTTGCTATATAGCACTGGCTGGCATAAAACTCTCCAATCTAAAGCCAGGTGTGGTGGCGCACGCCTTTGATCCCAGCACTCGGGAGGCAGAGGCAGGTGGATCGTTGTGAGTTCAAGGCCAGCCTGGTCTACAAAGTGAGTCCAGGACAGTCAAGGCTACACAGAGAGACCTTGTCTCAAAAAAACAAACAAAAAAAACAAAAAACAAAAAACAAAAAACCTCTCCAATCTTGCTGCCTCCACCTCCTTGCTTGTATGTCCCAAGGGCTAAGATTACAGTAGTAGTAGTAGTAGTACATCACTGTACCCAGCTATTTTCTATTCATTTTGCTTCTGGATTTCCTTTAAAAACAAAAACAAAAAAACAAGGCCAGGCAGTGGTGGCGCACGTCTTTAATCCCAGCAGAGGCAGGTGGATCTCTGTGAGTTCAAGGCCAGCCTAGTCTACAAAGCGAGTCCAGGACAGCCAAGGCTACACAGAGAAACCCTGTCTTGGAAAAAAACAAAACCAAACAGTGTTACTTGGAACCTGGGCTCTATGTAGCCAAGGTGTAGAGCAACCTTAAACGTCCTCTTACCTTCAACTCGCAAATGCTAGGGTTACAAGCATGTGCTGCAAGTATCAGAGATGGAACCAAGGTAGGTATGGTAAGCAAGTATTCAGTTGAGCTGCAGTCCCAGACCCTACAAAGCCACTTCCCACTAAAGCGCAACTGGGCATCTTATTATATGCCACAATGTCAATTCCCTAAAGTGAATTCCTCTCACGATCCCTGGCAAAAAAATTTGATATATTGCTAAAACTTTAAAGACTTTTAAATTTCAAGTTCATGTAATTTTAACAGAGGCCCAGTATTCTTAACTGATGATAATAAAAGCTTAAGAAAATATCCTTTGTTAGCTGGGCGTGGTGGCTATAATCCCAGCACTCGGGAGGCAGAGGCAGGTGGATCGCTGTGAGTTCGAGGCCAGCCTGGTCTACAAAGCGGGTCCAGGACAGCCAAGGCTACACAGAGAAACCCTGTCTCAAAAAAACAACAACAACAAAAAAAATCCTTTGTTGCTTCTGCCCTAATGCCAAATAAAAATGACAATATTTAGAACAAAATCACATTTCAAAATCCTGTCAAGAACCAATTAGAGTCGGGCAGAGTGGCACATGTCGTTAGCACTTAGGAAGCAGATCTCTCTGAGTTTGAGGTCATATGAGTTCCAGCCAGTCAGGGCTACACAGTGAAATCCTAAGGATTGGGGGGCTCAGCCTGGGCCACGTATCAACTCACATACAAGAAAGAAAAATCAGAATCACCCCAGACTTTTCATCAGGACCCATAAAAGCCAGAAGAGCACAGAATGAAATGTCAAGCTCTAAAAGTATATTAACTGTAAAAGAAGAACACCATGCCCTGCAAAAGTTATCTCTCAAAATTGATGGAAAAATAAGAGAATTTCAAGGCAAAAACAAATTAAGCCAATTAATGGCAACCGAGCCAGCACTACAGAACGCCCCCCCCCACTTTTTGTTTTTTGTTTGTTTTTAGATTTATTTATTTATTATTTATACAGTATTCTGCCTGCAAGTGAGCCAACATACCAGAAGAGGGTACCAGATCTTAAAATATGGTTCCTGGGAAGTGAACTCAGGACCTTTAGAAGAACGGCCAGCGCTCTTAACCTTTGAGCCATCTCTCCAGGCCCCTTTTTTTGGTTTTTTTGAGACAGGGTTTTTCTCTGTAGTCCTGGCTGCCCTGATTTTGCTCCATAAACCAGGTTGGCCTGGAGCTCAGAGAGATCCAGAGTGCTGGGATTTAAGAAGTACACCATCATGCCTCAAGCCTGCAGAAAAAGCTCTTAATGAAATACTGTACAGGGAAAGAAGACAGTCTCTTTCACGCAACTACATTAAAGCACACACTCCATGACAAAACAGTCAAATTAGAGCCAGCAAACAACCATGCCCACCACAGCAACTCAGGCAAAGCCTCATTACTGACCCAGAAGGGTAAGAAACAACCACCAAGCGCTTATTTAGGCCGCTGTACTTATACAAATGTCTAACTAATAGACAAGTGAAAAGTAAAACAACTCTATAATTCACATTATAAAAAGTTCAGATGGTGACCTTCTCCAAAGGGAAAAGAATAAAGTGGATCTATTAAGAAAGAAGAGCTAGAGAGATGGCTCAGCGGTTAAGAGAACTATCTGCTCTTCCACAGGACCCAGGTTCAATTCCCAGCATGGTGGCTCACAACCATCTATAATGGGATCTGATGCCCTCTTCTGGCCTGTAGGCACGTATGTATATATAATACCGTATATATAATAAGTAAAATCTTTAAAAAAAAAAAAGTCATACCCCTTATCAGACTCTAGACTATGGAAAATCTGAAATAATTATAAATTAGCAAACAAAAGCTGTTACTGATTTTCTCAAGGTTCAAGGAAGATAATAGTTTTTTGTTTTGTTTTTTCCTTTTTCCTTTCCTTCCTGAGAAACACCTTTGGGAAGAGGAGATAAAGGAGAATGACATACATGCTTATTGTTAAAAATAAATAAATAGCCAGGTGTGGTGGCGCACACCTTTAATCCAAGCCCTCAGCAGAGGCAGGCGTATATTTGTGAGTTCGAGGCCAGCCTGGTCTACAAGGTGAGTCCAGGACGGGCAAGGCTACACAGAGAAGCCCTGTCTCAAAAAACCAAAATAAATCAATCAATAAATAAATCCAGATATATAAAAGATCACAAAGAAAATTAAACCAATTTTTTTGTTTGCTTTTTGAGACAGGGTTCTCTGTGTAGCCTTGGGTGTCCTAGAACTCTTTGTAGACAAGGCTGGCCTCCAACTCACAGAGATCTGCCTGCCTCTGTCTCCCCAATGCTAGGATTACTGGTGTGTGGAGCTTTTGTTTGTTTTTTTCAAGACAAGATCACTCTGTGTAGTCCTGACTGTCCTGGAACTTACTCTGCAGACCTAGCTGACCTCAAACTCAGAGATCAGCCTGCCTCTGCCTCTGCCTCCCCAGTGCTGGGATTAAAGGCATGAGCCACCACCCTGAAGAAATTAACTCTTTGTCTTATCACTGCAAGTAAAAAACCTAATGGTACTTGCACATATGCCTATAGGTTACCTATATGCACACAAATAAATACACATAAACAGAACATGAATATATAAAAAGGTGCATAAACAAGTCATACATTCATTGCTAGTTTGACCCAAGAGGACTCACAGAACAAGCACACATTCTTACTCTAACTCTAACACCTGAGCAGTGGTACTCAACCTGTGCATTGCAACCTCCTTGGATATCACATATCAGTGACCTGCATAGCAGGTATTTACAATTCATAACAGTAGCCAAATTAAGTTATGAGCTACTAACAAAACAATTTTGTGGTTGAGGGAGTCACCACAACATGAGGAACTGTATTAAAGAGTTGCAGCATTAGGAAGGTTGAGAACCACTGCCCCAGAGACTGAGATCAGATGAGCTCAAATTGGAGAACAGCGTAGGCTACATATCAAGACTCTCTTTAATAAGAAAGAGAAAAAAAGATGGACTGCTGGCACACACCTTGCACTCAGCCTCAAAAAGAAGAAGCCTTGGGCTACACAGAAAATACCAAGCCAGAGAGGGACATAGCAAGACCCTACGTCAAAAAAGAAATTTCCATAGTACACTTATTTTCAAAAAATAATTTAATCAAAGAGCTTATACATGCTTACAATAAAAAAAAAAAAAACCAACTCACACACAAAGTAAACCTCCTTCAGACCTTGCCCCCTGCACCTCATCCAAAATTCTTAACACTGGATGAGTAGTTAATCAGAAATTTACTTTTATGGTTTTGGTTATATATATATTCTGGAAAAAAAAAAACACCTAAAGTATTGGTAACTAAAAACACTCTATTCATAAAAATATAAATAAAGTCCCCTAACTGAACATTCAAATCTCATTTGTAAATCAGGGTTAGTACAGTAAATGTCACTGCAGAGAGCTCATTCTTAGTATTTTTGTCTTCAATTTGACATGTAAAGAAATGCAGCACCTTTTTTTTTTTTTTTTTTTTTTTTCCTCTGTGTAGCCTTGGCCATCCTGGACTCACTTTGTAGACCAGGCTGGCCTCGAACTCACAGCGATCTGCCTGCCTCTGCCTCCCAAGTGCTAGGATTAAAGGCGTGTGCCACCTCCGGCCTTTTTTAAAGGTTTTCAAGACAGGGTTTCTCTGTGTAACAGCCTGACTGTACTAGACTCACTTTGTAGACCAGACTGGCCTTGAACTCACAGAGATACCTGGCCCTGCCTACCTGCCTCTGCCTCCCGAGTGTGGGATTAAAGGCTTGCACCACCTTTAACCCCAGCACTCGGGAGGCAGAGGCAGGCGGATCAATGTGAGTTCGAGGCCAGCCTGGTATACAAAGCGAGTCCAGGATAGTTAAGGCTATACAAATAAACCCTTTGTCAAAAAAAAAAAAAAAAAAAGGCTTGCACCACTATGACTGTTTTGTTTGTATGTTTTGTTTTTTTAGGCTTTACATCTAGGCAAGATGCCATACAACTGTTACCCCAATATCTAGAATAGATAGGCAAGAAAATCTAAAAGTTGAGATCAGCCTTGGCTATTTCCTTAGCAAGACCATGTCTCAAAATCAACAAGGGAAAGGGGAAATATATATGATATATGTATATTATATTATATATGTAATATATGTATATTAGAGAGAGAGAGAGAGAGCACGCGCGCACCTCTGTGTGTGTGTGTGTGTGTGTGTGTGTGTGTGTGCGCGCACGTGCTATAGAGATGGTTCAGCAGCTAAAAGCATGTCTCCTCTTTCAGAGGACCTGGGTTCAAGTCCCAGAAGCCACATGACATCTCACAACCGTCTGTAGCTCCAGCTCCAGGGGCTCTGTTGCCGTCTTCTGGCCTCCACAGGCATCAGGCATACATGTGGCGCACAGACATATACACAGACAAACATGTATGCACATAAAATAAACTTAAAATATATAAAAAGAAAAATATGAGCTGGGCGTGGTGGCGCACGCCTTTAATCCCAGCACTCGGGAGGCAGAGGCTGGCGGATCGCTGTGAGTTCGAGGCCAGCCTGGTCTACAAAGTGAGTCCAGGACCGCTAAGGCTAACACAGAGAGACCCTGTCTCAAAAAAACAAAAAAAAAAAAAAACAAAAAACAAAAAAAGAAAGAAAAAGAAAAGAAAAATATGCATGCATGTAGATGCATTTTTTTTACTTTTAGCTTTTTGTTTGTTTGGTTGGTTTGTTTTGTTTTGTTTTTTGAGACAGGGTTTCTCTGTGTAGCCTTGGCTGCCCTGGACTCGCTCTGTAGACCAGGCTGGCCTTGAACTCGCAGCGATCCACCTGCCTCTGCCTCCCAAGTGCTGGGTTCTTTTAGCATTTTTAAATGATATTGTACTACAATGTTGTTTTCTTATTTAACATATTGTCTATCAATAGCACTAGCTCTTTTCATAGCGAGTTTTGTAGCTAGAATATGGTGATAGTTATATAAATCTGTAATGATAATATGTCATAAATTATACAGAAAATCATAAAGAATAAGTGCGTGCAAAGCTGTAAAATTCATAGTACAGTTGATCGTATTATATCAAAGTCCATCTCCTGGTTTTGACATATAGTGAAGTAATTCACATATGCTCTCACAAGAGCCAAGAGGAGTAATGGGCATATGGAACCTCTCTGTTCTAGTCTGCAACAACTTTTTTGTTGTGTTTTTTTATTTTGTTTTGTTTTTGAGACAGGGCTTCTGTGTGTAGCCTTGGCTGTCCTGGACTCACTTTGTTAAACCAGGCTGGCCTCCAACCCAAAGCTACCCACCTGCCTCTGCCTTCCCAATTGCTGGGATTAAAGGTGTGTACCACCACACCCAGCTTGCAAAATTTCTTGAGTCTACTGCCATTTTTAAAATAAACAGTAAGGGCTAGGCTTGATAGCTCAGTGAAGATCTGAATTCGAATCCTAGAGCCAGTGTAAAGCCAAGCACACAACACATGTCCATCACCCGAGTGGCTCTTCAGTGAGATGGGAGGCAGAGATAAGAGAATCCAGCAGCACTTCTCCAGATAGCCTGGCTTACAACGCAGTGAAAACACAAAGAATTCTGACTTCAAACAAGGTGAATGAAGACACACAACAGAGGCTGTGTCCTCTGTCCTACACACACACACACACAGGACATGCACAACCAAACAAATCAGACACACACACGTGCATACACATTATACACAAACACCATGCAACATGCGACAAGAATCACGTATGAGCTGGCCATGTTGACGCACACCTTTAATCCCAGCACTCGGGAGGCAGAGGCAAGTGGATCTCTGTGAGTTGTAGACGAGGCCAGCCTGGTCTACAAAGTGAATCCAGGACAGCCAAGGCTACACAGAGAGACCTTGTCTCAAAAAACAAAACAAACAAACAGAATCAGGTATGGTGGCACCGATCTGCAACCTCAAAATTTTGGAAGCTAATCTAAGAGACTCACAAGCTCAAAGCCAGCCTGAGCTACAGAGTGAGACACTGTCCAGAAAAAAAAGACAAATGCAGACAGAGAAAATATGACCATGTAGCTTTTATTTTTAATTGTTAATATAACAATATTGGCAAACAGGAGAAGTTATACATATATATATATGTATATTTGGTTTGTTTGTTTTGTTTTGGGGGGGTTGGGTTGGTTTTTGTTTTTGGTTTTTGTTTTTGGTTTTGTTTTGTTTTGTTTTGTTTTGTTTTTTTGAGACAGAGTTTCCTGTGCCTTGGCTGTCCTGGACTCACTTTGTAGACCAGGCTGGCCTCGAACTCACAGCAATCCACCTGCCTCTGCTGGGATTAAAGGCGTGCACCACCACTGCCCAGCGATATTTTTTAAAGTACACTGAGACGCCACTTTCCAGCACCTTTCTCTACCTCCTATTTTCCACCTACCCCATTTATAAGGTTATCCGATGCAATCTGCATCAGCAGTTACACTTATCTTAGTACTTGCCCACAGATGAGCGCATGTCTGATCCCACGCCAAAGAAGCTTCTTTTTATGGCAGTCAGAAACAGAAAGCTACAACTGGGCAAAACGGCAGCCTCAATGGCTACACTGACAACACCACCTTCACCTAAGGCTCAGGGGATATCAGAGAACAGGAGGCAGAAGATTGCAAAAACCAGAGAGACAGGATGTCAACTGTGTCAAACACTGTCTTCTCATTATGATAGGGAAGCCGCTCTTATGAAATCTCTACAACGTGATTGCTTAAACAAAACTCAAACAATAAAGGAAATCGCACAAAGTCCCACAGGAAGAGCTACAGAAAATTCATCACAGCTGACAAAGGGACAATCAGTCTTTCCCAAAGATGAGCTCCCCATAATTGGTCATCCAATACCAAATAGCCCTAAAAATTACATACAGAAAAATAATACTAAGTGGACTCAGAAAGTTGTATTTACACATTAATTCATACACACACAGACCCAGACACACACACACAGAGAATACACCTCAACTGAGAAAATGCCTCCTTTAGGCAAGCCTGTAGGACATTTCCTTAATTGATGATTGATGTGGCAGGACCCACCCCACTGTGGGCAGTGCCATCCCTAAGTAACTCAACCAAGGGTGTACAAGGTAGCAAACTGGTGCTCACTTCGGCAGCACATATACTAAAATTGGAAGGGCACAGAGAAGACTAGCATGGCCCCTGCACAAAGATGACATGCAAATTCGTGAGGCATTTTATATTGAGTCTGGCGTAACGGTGCACGCCTTTAATTTCAGCACTCCGGAGGCAAAGGCCGGTTGATCATTCACTGTGAGTTTGAGGCCTTGTCTACAAAGTTGAGTCCAGGACAGCCAAGACAACACAGAGAGACCCTGTCTCGAGAAACCAAAAGAACAAAAACCAAAAAACAGGGCTGGAGAGATGGCTCAGACGTTAAGAGCACTGACTGCTTTTCCAGAGGTCCTGAGTTCAATTCCCAGCAACCACATGGTGGCTCAAAACCATCTATAATGTGATCTAATATCCTCTTCTGGCATTCAGGCATACATGCAGGCAGAGCACTGTATACATAATAAATAAATATTTTTAGGAAAAGAAAACAAAGCAAAAAATGAAGGCAAAAGATGAAGCCAGCCAGTGAGCAGCACTCCTCCCCAGCCTCTGCTTCTGTTCCTGCCTCCAGGCCCCTGCCGTGAGCTCCTGCCCTGACTTCCCTTCATAATGGACTACAACTGAAAGAAACCCTTTCCTTCCCAAGTCGCTTTGGTCACAATATTTATCATAGGAACACAAACCTAACTAGGAGACACAGAGAGAGAGGGGGAGGAAATGACAAGTGTTTGTTGCTCAATTGTAAAGTGTTTACCCAACATGTATGAAGTTCCACACACAATTCCAGACACTACAAAAAGAAGTTAAAATGCTAACGGACAAAGGATTAATATGCAGAACACATAAAGAACTCTTCAAACTATACCACAAATAAGAAAACTCAACTTTAAAATGGGCAAAGGATACTCGTGGTCCCGGCTACTGAGGGAGCACACTAGGCGTGCGATGCAGTCATGTACAGGCTGGAGCAGGCCCAAGCATGGCCGCTGCGGTACCTTCTCCCCATTCCCTCGACTTGTTAAGCCATTAGCTTACATTCCTGAAGCACCAAGGTCTACTCCCTTATTTGGCCACTTCCTCCTCCTGAGGCTGACAACCATGGTCCAGCTATCAAAGTATTGAAGTCCAGCAATCAAAAGCCCCCTTTGGCTGCCCTAATTAACGTCTCTACTCTGAACCAAACATTTCATCCTAACACTGGCTTCCTTTTTTCCCTTTATAAGCTGCCTCTGCCTAGGAGCCACATCCGTCTCCTCTCTATCCAGACTGTCCTTTGTCCCTCCAGGGCAAATGTCCATTTCCTCTCCCCCTTGTTCCTTTTCCCTCCTCCTTCTTCCTCTACCTCCTGTCTTAGTCTCTGATTCCCTGGCCTTTGTCCCTCTAGGACAAATACATTTTCTTTATGCTGAGAACTTGGTCCTAGTGTGTCCTGGCCATCCTTGCTTTCAATCCACATCTAGGGCGTGGGAAAGTCCCACATTTGGGGTACATACCCAAAAGAACTAAAAGTAGAGGCCCAAAGAAGTCTGCAACTGGTAGGTGGCCTGCAACTGGCTCTGTAGACTAAACTGGTCTGAATTTTTGGTGATCCACCTACCTCTGCCCTCCAGATGCTGTGATTACAGGTGTCACCATGTCCTGCCTCAAACATCTATTTGTATGTTCATGTACACAGTAGCATTAGTCACAATAGTTAAGATTAACAATAGCTAATAGTTAAGTTAAAAACAAACAAACAAATAACTAAATATCTATTGAAGGATGAATTTGTAATCAAGGTGGAGCAGGCAAAGGAATAAAATTCTCGTATATGTTGTAGCATTAATGAAGTGAAAAGGCCCAGACTAAAAGCTAAGCATTTTATGATTTAATGAGATAACTAGAGAAGCTGATGTCAAAAAAATAAAATGTGGCTGCCAGGCCTTGAGGGAAATAAAATGGGGAACTATTATTTAACTGATAGAGTTTCAATGTTGCAAGATAAAAGAAGTTCTGGAAGTGGGTGCTGTGGCTGGGGGTTGCACAACGGGATAAAAGTACTTGAAACACTAAACTGTGTTCTCTTCTTTTGTTTTGGTTTTTCGAGATGAGATTTCTCTGTGTAGCCCTGGCTGTCCTGCAACTCTCTCTATAGACCAGGATAGGTTAAACTGTTTTCTTAAAAATAGCTGAGTTAGGAGCTGGGGAGATGGCTCATCAGTTAAGAGCACTGGCTGCTCCTCTAAAGGACTCGGGTTCAGTTCCCAGGACCCACATGGCAGCTCATCACTATCTGTAACTCTAGCTCCAGGAGTTCCAACACCTTCACACAGATACACATGCAGGTAAAACACCAGCACACATAAAATAAAAATAAATAATTATTTTAAAAGTTAGTTGAGAAATTTTATGTTACTTGTATTTTATTACCAAAAAAAAAAAAAAAAAAAAAAAAAAAAAAAAAAAAAAGGAGGACCAGGTTTATATTGAACAGTAAAGTGATTGCCTAGCAGAGGAAAAGCCCTGGGTTTGGTCCCTGGTATTGGGCAGGGGGTGAACCTTGGACCAAAAAAGAAGGCAAAGAAAGCTGGGCGTGGTGGCGCACACCTTTAATCCCAGCACTCGGGAGGCACAGCAGGCGGATCACTGTGAGTTCAAGGCCAGCCTGGTCTACAAAGTGAGTCCAGGACAGCCAAGGCTACACAGAGAAACCCTGTCTTGGAAAAAAAAAGAAGAAAAGGATGGCAGAGAGAAAAATAGACTATCTACAAAAGAATGACAATTACACTGCACAAGATCTCTCTATAATGCTGGGTGCAGTGGCACACACCTATAATCTCAGCAATTGGGGAGGCAGACACAGGAGATCTCTTATGAAGTTGAGGCCAGCCTGGTCTACAAAGTGAGTCCAGGACAGCTAAGGCTACACAGAAAAACCTTGTCTCAAAAAAACCCAAAAATAAATAAATAAATAAATAAATAAGCTCTCGACAACACTAGAAACAAAGCAATGCCCTCAAGGTACTCTGGAGGGTTAGTATCAAAACATAATACCTAATTACTTTTGAAATTTCAGGCAGGGAACTGGAGATATGGCTCAGTAATTAGGAGCACTTGCTGCTCTTGCAGAGGGCCTGGGTTTGATTCCTAGCAACCTCATTGGGTAGCTCACAACCATCTATCTGTAACTCCAGTTTCAGGAGATCTGATGCCCTCTTCTGCCCACCTCAGCCACCTGCACATATGGAGCATACAAACACAATGGCATATGCATATACATAAATATATATACATACACAAACATATGCATGTGTATACATACATAAACTATATAAACATAAATACATAAATAAAAATAGAATCTTCTTTTAATGCAGGGGAAATAGATTTTCAAAAGTTAACTTTCAAAGCTAAATGTGGTGGGGCACCACTGTAATCCCAGCAGCACATGGGAGATGGACAGGAAAATCAAGAGTTCAAGGCTAGGGCTGGAGAGATGGCTCAGCGGTTAAGAGCACTGTTTGTTCTTCCAGAGGTCCTGAGTTCAATTCCCAGCAACCACATGGTGGCTCACAACCATCTGTAATGAGATCTGGTGACCTCTTCTGGCCTGCAGGCGTACATGCAGTTAAAACACTGTATACATCATAAATAAAATTAAAAAAAAAAAAAGAGTTCAAGGCTAAACTGGGTGTGGTGGCGCATGCCTTTAATCCCAGCACTCAGGAGGCAGAGGCAGGCAGATCACTGCGAGTTCAAGGCCAGCCTGGTCTACAAAGCAAGCCTAGGATGGCCAAGGCTACACAGAGAAACCTTGTCCCGAAAAACCAAAAAAAAAAAAAAAAAAAAAAGAGTTCAAGGCTATTTTCAGCTATAAAGACTCCTTCTTAAAAAATAAATAAAAAGTTGACTTTCGGGCTGGAGAGATGGCTCAGAGGTTAAGGACACTGACTACTCCTCCAGAGGTCCTGAGTTCAATTCCCAGCAACTACAGGGTGGCTCACAACCATCTATAATGTGATCTGATACCTTCTGGTCTTCAGGTGTACATGCAGGCAGAGCACTGTATACACAATAATAAATAAATCTTTTTTAAAAAGTTGATTTTCTATTTTTTGTTGGGTTTTGTTTTTCAAGACAGGGTTTCTCTGTGCAGCCTTGGCTGTCCTGGGCTCACTTTGTAGACCACTTTATAGGCCTTGAAATCACAGCAATGCATCTGCCTCTGCCTGACGTTCCATACAGACCTTCTAACAGCCAGGTACGGTAAACACACAGACAATTCCAGGTGTCAGAAGACAGAAGCGGGGTGATCAGGGCCAGCCTAGACTACAGGAGCCCTTCCACAGCATGTGCTTCTGGAAAATACAAAGCACTCAAAATTCAAAGGAAATTCAACACAGAGGATTAAAAAATAATAATAAGTTAGCCATCCATCAGGATCTGAAGAGAGCTCAGTGATTAAGGGCTGCTCTTCCAGAGGGCCTGAGTTCAAGTCCCAACACCCACATCAGCTACTTCACAACTGCCTGTAACTCCAGTTTCAGGGTACCCATCACCATCTTCTGGCCTCCACTGGCACCTATGCCCATGTATGTATACCTACCTATACATGCTCAAACCCAAAACAGTTTTAATAGATTTATTTATTTATTATGTATACAATGTTCTGCCTGTGTATATGACTACATGCCAGAAGAGGAACTTTGGAAGAACAGCCAGTGCTCTTAACCTCTGAGCCATCTGTCCAGCCCCTCAAACACAAAATTTTTAAAAATTTAAAATTTAAAAATAAAAAGACTTAACCATCACCCTCTTGGTGGTTACACAGTCATATACAGCTAAACAAAAAGACTATTCTAAGGAATGTGTTGTTAGTCTGTTAAACAAACATAACCAAGAGCTTATATAAACCTAGATGGTACAAACTACACACTATTAGTGATCGTGTGTGTGTGTGTGTGTGTGTGTGTGTGTGTGTGTGTGTACTGGCAGCAGTGTGACAAAGCATACAGTTTTACAGTATACCCCCCCTTTTTTTAATAAGTAGAGGGCATGCAGTCTTAAAATGATGATGAAAAAGCATAATACGCCAAATAGACCAGTAGCACAATTTATTATCACTATCAAGTATTATGTATTATACACAATGATATTCATCATAGTCTTTTATGACTAGCGTCTCCACAAGTATATAAATAAGGTGATAGACTACAATGGACTGCATTACTAAGTCATAGGAATTTTTTATCACCATTATACCCTTATGGAACCACTGTCACGTATGTAGTCTACTGTTAACTGACTGTTATGCAGCTTGTGACACTACCACAGTTATGTAAAACTGCTAATGCTGAGGCTAGTGAGACACTAGTTGACACAAAGCATGAAAATCTGACCTAGGATCCCTAGCACCTCCATAAAAAGGCCGGGTGCAGAAGCACATCTGTAACCCCAGCACTGGCAGGGGAGGCAGGGGGGATGCAACAGCTGGATACCTGGGGCTTGCTGCATACATACACATGCACACACACATGAAAACATGTATGTACAACATATACAAAAACTTGTTAATACTAGTGGGGGTTGAATAATGACTATAACAAAACACTTTCCATTACTTTCATACTTTTCTATGACCTAAATTAGCTCAAAGTCAAACAGTTGGGCTGGGCCATGCATGGCTCAGTTAGTAGACTACTTGCCTCGCATGAATAAAGCTCTGATTCCAACCCCTAGCACAACACAGAAACAAAACAGGTATAGTGATCCGTGTCTAATCCCAGCACTCAGGAGAGGGGAGGAAGAAGGATCAGAAGTTCAAAGCTATAGAGACCAAAACCAGCTTGAAATCTCGTCTCAAAAAAGAAAGGTGGGGCAGGGCGGGGGACCGGAGAGATGGCTCAGTGGTGGTGATCTCCCTGCTGTTCCAAAGGACCCAAATTTGATTCCCAGCACTTATATCATGCGACTCAGAACTGCACGTAACTTCAACTCCAAAAGATTCAACACCCTCTTTTGGCCTCTTGAGGGTAACTGCACACACACGGCACGCACTTACACAGGCATGCATACATATAAATAAAAACAAAATACTGAATCTTTATATATACATAAAGACATAGAGTACTAACTCAGCATGTGCAACAGTCTGCAACTCCCAGCCCGGCGATCCGCCTGCTTCTGCCTCTCGAGTGCTGGGATTAAAGGCATGCACCACCACGCCCGGCTAAAATAAATCTTTTCAAAAATAAAAAAATAACTCGAGCCGGGTGGTGGTGGCGCACACCTTTAATCCCAGCACTCGGGAGGCAGAGGCAGGTGGATCGCTGGGAGTTCGAGGCCAGCCTGGTCTACAAAGTGAGTCCAGGACAGCCAAGGCAACACAGAGAAACCCTGTCTCGAAAAACCAAAATAAATAAATCATAACCCTCTCCTTCCTCAATTTGCCTTTGTCAGATAGTTCATCAGAACAATAAAATAGAGTAACTAAGGCAGTAGGTATTACACAGTACACACTAGAGCTGTGAGGTGACTGACTCACTCCTAGTCTCGGCACTCAGGAGGAAGAGGTGGGCAGGTCTCTGTGAGTTTGAGGCCAGCCTGTTCTACATAGGAAGCTCCAGGTCAGCTGGGGCTACATAGTGAGACCCTGCCTCAAAAAGGAAAGAAAGAAAAGAAAGAAAGAAAGGAGGGAGGGAGGGAGGGAGAGAGGGAGGAAGGAAAAGAGTAAGAAGGCTTCTGATTTTAGACATAAATACCTGACTAAAAACACATTTGTTATTCAAAACAGATCAAACCGTAGCGGGGTGGGAGAGGGTAGATTATCATGCATGCCTACTGCTGCAGGAGTCCTAATAGCTAGACGGCACGCCAAAATTTCCTCTATCCTTCGTGCAGTAAGCAAGAAAAAAATGCTTCTGGAAGATGGCTCAACCAGTAAAGTGCTTGTGTAGACATGGGGCCTGAGATCACAGCCTCAGCACCCACACATAAAAGCTGCAGTGGCGTGTGCATGTACCCCAGCACCAGAAGGCAGCCCCGTGGGCTCGGCGAACACTAAGGTGGTCAGTGAGCACCAGGTTCTGTGAGAGACTGTCTCAAAGAATAAAGTGACAGGTGACTGACACTCAACCCTGGCCTCTACATTCCTGTGTGCACACACACGTACCAGAACCACATGGCACATACACATGAGCACATACAGACCAAAATACTCAGTAAGTAGTTTCACTCAGCAACAATCTGAGTTAAGTTCATGCTTGATATGTATGTATGTACGTATGTACATATGTATGTATGTATGTATGTATGTGTGCTTGTTTATGTGCATTTGCTTATTTTGACATAAGGTCTTACTATGTCACTCAGTGTAACCTTTAGCCTCAAAATCCCTATGTAGCCCAGGCTGGCATGAAGCACATGACTCCTACACTAGTGTCCTGGATGGTGAGGAAACAAGCTTCAAACTCTTCCTCGTACAGTAAACTTAACACACACACACACACACATATATATGTATGTTTATATACATGTGTATGTAAATACATATATAGATATAGGGACAGGAACACATACTTACCTAGACAGTCTATCAAGACTCTCTGTTCAGCAGTTTTTCAATACAAACCTAGAAGAGAGAAAAAAATATTTTTATGTAATATTTCTACTTTTATAATAGAGACATATATAATCTCATTTTATTTTATTTTTTATTTTTAGGTTTTTCAAGATAGGGCTTCTCTATGTAGCCTTGGCTGTTCTGAAACTCTCTCTGTAGACCAGGTTGGTCTCGAACTCACAGAGATCCACCTACCTATGCCTCCCAAGTGCTGGGATTAAAGGTATAAGCCACCACAGCCTAGCTATAACCTCATTTTTTTTTTTTTCAAGACAGGGTTTCTCTGTGTAGCCTTGGCTGACCTAGACTCACTTTTATAGTTCAGGCTGGCCTCGAACTCACAGCGATCCGCCTGCCTCTGCCTCCCGAGTGCTGGGATTAAAGGCGTGCACCACTACACCCAGTTTATAACCTCATTTTTAAATACACTTTTCATGGTTCATAATTAATTTACCAGGCCTATACTCATGTCCATAACAGCAACATTAGCCACAGCATGTTTATGATGTACATTACAATCGCTACTGTGTTTTTATTGTCCCTTTGAAAGATATTGTTTTTTCTTTTCTTTTCAGATTTGTTTATTTATCTATTATTTACACAGTATTCTGCCTGCAAGCCAGAAGAAGGCATCTACCTTATAGGTGGTTGTGAGCCACCATGTGGTCGCTGAGAATTGAACTCAAGACCTGTGGAAGAACAGAGAGTGTTCTTAACCTCTGGGCCATCTCTCCAGCTCTTCTTTTCTTTCGTTAGCTTTTAAATTTATAAAATGTGTTTTGTTTGTTGGGGAGCACACAGGCCACAGCACCAGTGTGGAGGTCAGAGAACAATTTTATGGAGTCAGTTCTCCTTTCACCCTCACTTGGGATCTGGGGGTCAAACACCTACCATTAGGCTTGAGTGGTAAAAGCCTTTACCTGAACCACCTGCCAGCGCTCCCTCCACAGTTGTTAGTTTTTTACGTCATTTCACAATATTCCTCTTTATTTCTGCCTTACAATGATTTAGTTTCTAATAAGTCAAACCTATAATGTAGCAAAAGAAAATTATGCCTTAAATATTCTGTTACCAAAAAATCTGCTTGGGATTGAGATGGCTCATTTGTTACAACCACTCAGTACTCCTGCAGAGAACCAAAATGAATTCCCAGCACTCATGTAGGGCTGTTCGCACCCATCTGTATGTAGCTCCAGCTCCAGGATGCTGACACCTCTGGATTTCCTGAGGAGCTGCACTCAATGGACATACACAAAGACACACATTCACATACCCATAACTTTGAAAAATACAAGCAAGCCTTAGAAATTACAATTTATGATGGGCTGTGGTGACAAATGCCTGTAATCCTAGCACTCAGGAGGCAGAGGCAGGCAGATATCTGTGAGTTAAAGGCCAGCCTGGTCTAGGCAGGGCTACACCCTGGTGTGTGTGTGTGTGTGTGTGTGCGTGCGTGCGTGCGTGCGTGCGTGCGCGGGCGTTTAAATCCTGCTTAACAATATACATCTATGTACAAATTTGTGGGCTGGAGAGAGAGTTCAGCAGTGGTTTCTGTTCTTGCAGAGGAGCAGACAAGAGTTCAGTTCCCTGCTCCCTTCTCTATAAGCTCACAACGACCTATAGCTCCATCTCTGCTGATCTGATGGTATCTTCTGGTCACTGGAGGTCACAGAGGCACATAAGTACACAAGTACTTATGTACACACATACACACACATCATCATGATCACCACCATCAAATTTAAAAAGAAGAATGCCAAAACTAGGCATGATGGGCTGTGCCTATAATCTCCACCAGAAACCAGTAAATTTGAAGAAAATAGCAAGACCCTCTCTCAAAAACAACATCAAGACTTAAAAGAGTATAGACAAACAGTTTGGTTGGTTCTCTATTAAGAAGTCCTGGCCCACAGTTAGGTGGTTACAGCTGTTTTTTTTAAAGTCCTCTCCCCTTCCTTGAAATAGAATTTAAATCCTACGAGATAGACACTAACTTTTTTTTTTTTTTTTTTTTTTTGGTTTTTCGAGACAGGGTTTCTCTGTGTAGCCTTGGCTGTCTTGGACTCACTTTGTAGACCAGGCTGGCCTCGAACTCACAACGATCCACCTGCCTCTGCCTCCCGAGTGCTGGGATTAAAGGCGTGCGCCAAGACACTAACATTAATTCCATTGTACAGAGGAAGGACTGAGGCTTGTAGTACAGCCAGGACACAAAACCAGGAAAGCCAGCTCCAGGATCTGTCTTCTTAATTAATATTTAAGAAATTATAAAATTAAAAACATTTAAGAAATTAAAATGTTAACTTCTGCCCCAGGCACAGTGACTTAAGCCTGTAATGACAGCACTCATGAGACTAATGCAAGTCTAGGTCAGCCACATATTAAGTTCTAGGTCAGCTGTGCGACAGTGTGTGAGGCCCTGACCAACAAACAAGAGTTTAATTTATATGGCTATGAATTAGCAGATGCGACTGCCAAAGAAACAAATCTACTGTCTTAAAACCAATGTAAAGCCAAGAATAGAGGCTCATCTGTAACCCTACTAGAACTGAGAAAGGAGAAACTGAGGGGGAGGGGGAGTTGGGGGGAAGGGGGGAGGGGGGCCCCAGGTAGGCCAGCCAGTCTAGCCCATCAGTGGGCTCATGCCTCTGTAAGAGACTGTCTCAAAAAGACAGGGAGGTGAGCCCTAGAGAAAAAAGGCTTTGACCTTTGGCCTCCGTATGCACACACATTCACAGGCAATGACATTCACATGTGCACATACACCACATACACACTAAAACAGAGAGAACAGCATAACCCGTCGATGAGTCATTGGTCCTCGGAAGAATTTCAGACGAAAACAGTGACAGAAAAAAAATCCTTTAGAGAAGCTTAATGATGAAAAAATACTTTGTCGGCCAGGTGTAGTGGCTCTAGCCTTTAATTCCACCATTTGGGGGACAAAGGCAGGCATATCTCTGTAAGTTTAAAGCCAGGCTGGTCTACATAGTGAGTTCCAGGACAGCCAGGGCTATATAGTGAGACCATGTCTGGGGTGAGGTGGGGAAGGGAGGTGGTGGAGCTACTTTGTCTTTAAAAAAAAAAAAGAAGAAGAAGAAAAGAAAAAGAAAGAACAGCCCAGTGCAATGGTGCACACATGTAATCTAGGCACTCAGCAGGCTGAGGCAAGAAAATTGAGGTAAACTTTAGGCCAGCCTGAGCTACCTAGTGGGTAAAAGGCCCAGCCTGGGCTATACAGCAAAACCCACAGAGAAGCCGGGCGTGGTAGCACATGCCTTTAATCCCAGCACTCGGGAGGCAGAGGTAGGCGGATCGCTGTGAGTTCGAGGCCAGCCTGGTCTACAAAGTGAGTCCAGAACAGCCAAGGCTACACAGAGAAACTGTCTCCCAAAAACCAAAAAAAAAAAAAAAAAAAAAATAGAGAATGGAAAAGGAAGATGAGAAACAATGAATGGTAAGCATCTTGAAATTTCAGGAACGAGAACATACCGTGAAAATACAATTTCCAGTTCAGTAAAAGAAATGATGGACGTATAAAAGTCTGTCAGCTGTGGTGGTGCATGCCTGTAAATCTAGCAACTGCAGGGGCGGGGCGAAGGAATGAGGGCTACTGCTAATTTGAAGCCAGCCTAGGCTACATGGTGAGCTTAAGGCCAGCCTAGAATATATAGTCAAGAACCTGCCTCAGACACAGACACACACAGATACACATACACACACACACACACACACACACACACACACACACACACACACACACACACACACGCCGGGCATGGTGGGGCACGCCTTTAATCCCAGCACTCGGGATCGCTGTGAGTTAGAAGCCAGCCTGGTCCACAGAGTGAGTCCAGGATAGCCAGGTCTACACAGAGAAATCCTGTCTCAAAAAACCAAAACAAAACAAAACAAAACCATACACAAAGTTAGTTACTCAAATAATTCTATCTCTGAAACTATGAAACTGTGAATGATCTCTCAGAAATGTATAAACGCAAATGTGTACATTTATTGTGCAAACCATTTCTAAAGTTTCATTAGCTTTCATTCAAATTATTCAGACATTTAGAATCCTGTTATCACAAGTTTAAAATGAAAAAAAAAATCTTTTTTTTTAAAAAATCAAGTATATTTAAATTTCCTTTTTTTTTTTTTTTTTTTTTTTTTTTTTTTTTTTGAGGGCACAAGTGTGGAAAAGCCAGGGGATAACTTTACCTTTCAGGAGTGAGTTCTCCCCATCTGCCCTCTGGGTCCCACAGAAAGAGATAAGGTGAGCAGGCTTTGGTGACAAGCACCTTTACACACTGAACCATCTTGCCAGCCCCAATTTATATTTAATCATCTTTAAAATCCTTACAAACTCCCAACCTAGTCTCTTCTGAGATCCATTATGATACCTACCAAAATAAATCTAAAAGATGATGAAAAGGATGCATATCCTATTTCAAGGTGGGGCTTAGTTGTTGCTATTTTATTTTCCTGGTGCTGGGCAATCCATCTAGGGTTTAGGGAATTACCCCACCACGGAGCTATGCCCTGGCCCTCAAGCTGCATTGGGAGCTCAGAGCTTAGTTAAGAATTTTGGCTGCCAGGGTAAAGCTTGCATATGCCAAGAACTACACATTCACAATGGTGGCAGGGAAGATTATGGCCACAAAAATAGTAAAGTGAATGACTGAAACTATTGCATTTCTTAAGTAATTTACAGTTGCCTGTAATTAAGGTAACTGAAGAGTTTAATAAGTCTTGGGATTTTCTTAACAAATGTAAGTGCCGCATTCCTGAAACTGCAACCACCTGCCAGCACTGTGCTACAGATACCGTGTCTGCCATAACATTAAGCTAGTTCCAGGCACAAGATGTTCTAAGACTTAAGTGCGCCCAGAGCCAGTACACAAGCATGACAGAACTTGGGGTCTGGCCGTCGACTTTATCTCCTGATGCAATGTGACAATGGACACTTACATTGATTCTAGTGAAGGGATAATGGTAAAGCGTTAGCTAAACCCTAAGTTAACAGTGAAATGGAAAAGGCAAAAGGCAGAAGCAACGCTTTATACTCAATTTTGAATTCTGCCACACTGAAAAGAGACAAACAACGTAAACCGTATTTCCTAGTTAAGATGATTTCAAATCAAAAAAAAAAAAAAAAGAAACGAAAAAGATGATTTCAAACCATTAAGAGAACACAAAACACGTGACCCAGAAAAAAATTTTAAGTCAAAACAGCCGCTGAGTCAGTAGAGGAGTGTTTCTCAACATGTGGGTCGCGCGACCCCCCTTTTGGAAGGTCGGGTGCCTAACACCATCGGAAAACACAGTAGCAAGGTTACAGTTATGAAGTAGCAACGAACTAATTGGGTCGCAGCATTAGAAAAGTTGAGAATCACTGGTGTAGCAGATTATGTGGGGTAGGGAATTGGAGCCCCTTGGGATAGACCGAGGAAAGACAGAAGTATTCAAAGGCTCAAAGGCACTTTCAGCAACTACTATGGAAAAAGGAATGAAACTGGGATTTTTGTTGTCGTTGCAGTGTTAAGAACCAAAGCCAGGGCTTTAGGAATGCTAAGCCAACATTTTACCAGGCTAGGCTACAAGCCTGGCAACTATTTCCACCGAAAAGGTGAAAGAAACAACACGGGGTCCAGAGTCTCATCCGGCATCCAGGGTAGTTATGCATTTAATAGAGGTGAGCTTTGTTTCAAGTGCATTCCCGAGATTACACCTTTTCCCTCTCGCAACACCCTCCCCTTCCTCCCATAGGCAGATCTGCTTCACTGAAGGAACGAACTGAGCCCACACAAAACACGGGAACACGGGCGAGTGTCCACGCACTTCACTGTGCCATCTCTCGGCGGGAGCCGGCTGACACTTTTTCCCGCTGCACTGTGCACAGCAACCACGGCCTTGTAGAATTCCTCCAAGAACTCGGGCCGAGAAAGTAACCTCTACTTGAAAGAAAAAGTTCCCTTGGGGAACCTGAGGGTCTTCCAGGTACTTAGAGCTTTGGAACTCTGAAAAAGCACAGGCAGAAACAGCCCGGAGGCTTGTGGATCACCAACCGGGAGGAGGTGGGGGGAAGGGGGAGGAGAGGAAAAGATAGAAGCCCAGAGTGAGAAGCCAAAGTCAGCCCTTGCCCCTTCTGATCCCGGAGAAAGGGGAGCCCGCTTGACCGGGCTGCAAAGAAACCCTGGGGACAAGCTGCGAATCCAGCGACAGGGCAGGGAGGGCCAGACAGCCTGCGGGGGCCGCGCCCGGTCCAAAGGCCCCGGGCGTGCAGGCCCCGCGCCCTTTCCCGGACCTTACCGCCGCTCGGTGCAGAGGGACTGTAGGTCCGCGCAGCCCCCTCGGCCCTCTCCCGGGAGCCGCCGATCCTCAGGCAGAGCCAGGTCCGGTCGCAGCGAGCTCACGGCCGCGCAGCCGCGGTCTTCGGGACGCTCCCGCGCGCATCTGAAGCCTGCAGTGCAGGAAGAGCCAAGGCGCGCCCCGCGTGCCAGGCAGCGACGGCCGCACAGCCCAGCGCGCCCGACGCCGTCCGCCCTCGGCTACACGGCCCCCGGCGCCGCTTCCCCCGCGCTCGCTTTGGCGGCGGAGCAGCAGGGTGCACGCCGATTGGCTCTCGGGTGGCGTGACGCGCGGAGACGCTCTCCGCCGATTGGCCGGGCCGGGGTGCGTGGAGGGAGTAAACAAAACCCACACCCCCACACCCTCCCCCCCCCCCGCACCCCCGCACCCCCAGGTTGGCCACCGAGGCAAGCGGCAGCGGTGGGTGGCGGTCTCCCAGGAATTTGCACCGGGCCCTTTCACCTCCCAACGCGCTCCCCGCGAGGTGCCGCCCTAAGACCCTTGCCCGCTGCCGGTGGCCTGCCATCTAGGGGGCAGCCAGGCGGCCTGAAACTTGGGTGTCTATGCTCGCCCTCCCCCCTCCCCTCCATCACTTCAGCCCCTCACCTCACCTCTGTCCACCACCTCGCTTGTCTTAGGTCTGGAGTGTGGTTCTCTTTTCCATCCCATCTCTCCTCATATGACCGAAACCAGCGTCCTTACATCTCGCCCGTGGACCTTTGATGGGCCACTACTCCAGGAGCAGCGGGAAGGCAGATGGACAACAGTGACCCTGAGGCCACGCGTGGACCACTGAGGAGGTGGTCATGCTTCAATTCTGGAAACGTGTAGATGCAAATCAGGCCAGATAACATCAACCATATCGAAGTTAAGCAGAAAATGGAGACACAGACTCGCAAATACCTAGTCATTTTTTAAATAATTAAGGTTGGCGTGGTGGCTCATGCCTTTAATCCCAGCACTCAGGAGGCAGACATAAAGGCAAATTATCTGTGAGTTTGGGGCCAGCCTAGTCAACATAGCCAGTTCTGAGCCAACCAGGGTTAGGCAGTGAGATCCTGCACGGCCCCACCACCACCCCAGGCCCCCAAAAGTTTTTGGCCCTTTCTGGTGTGAGCCATAGTTACTGTGGAAGTTCAGAGGTAAGATAGGCGAATCCAACTTTAAAATCATACTTTGATCTGTCTCATTTTAATTTCTTGATAGCTCTATGAGCCAAATACTTTGGTGATGCTGGGGACATGTATACAAAAGAGACAAAAAGTCTTGGCTTCATTGAGCTTATGTTCCAATGAGGCAGGAAAGATGAACCTTCAAAATACTAGGATGGGGGGGAAAAAACCCTCAAGTGACAGTAACACCAATACTCAGTAGGTGAAGGCAAAAAGGTCATCCTTAGCTACAAAGCCAGTTGGTGCCAGCCTGGCCCAAATGAGGCTGTATTTCACAAAAACAGGCCCCAACTACAACAAAACTACTACATATTATGTGGGTACAGGTTATAAAAACAAATTAAGCACAGAACTTCAGTAGTGAGACAAAGGAAAACAATTCTGAGAGGGTGCTGTTAAAGTAAATGCCAGCCCTATGTCAGCACATGTTTCTGGGAGGCAGAGCCGGGAGTTTGAGATGAACCCAGAGCAGGGCGTGGTGACACACACCTTTAATCCCAGCACTCAGGAGGCAGAGGCAGGTGGGTTTTTGTGAGTCCCAGGCTAGTCTGGTCTACAAAGCAAGTCTAGGACAGCCAGGGCTACACAGAGAAACCCTGTCTAGAAAAACCAGAGAGAGAGAGAGAGAGAGAGAGAGAGAGAGAGAGAGAGAGAGAAAGAGAGAGAGAGAGAGAGAGAGAGAGAGAGAGAGAGAGAGAAAACAATGTGGTCTGTGTGATCCTTTCTCAAAAAGATAGATAGATAGATAGATAGATAGATAGATAGATAGATAGATATAGATGATATATAATGAGATGCTTTCTCAAATACCTTTGGCTCTTTCATTGGAAGAATTGGAGACAAGTTCTGCATAATTGTTATAGGTGAAATCCTGCCAAAATTTCAAAAATACCACACGCAGTAGTCCGGTGACTGATTCTAAAATTAAAAAAAACCTCATTTGACTGATTGCCTTTTCCACTGACAAGTGAATGCAGACTTATTTAATTTCCACAAGAATTCTTGTTAAGGTATTGTCTTCAGCTTATTTAACAAATACTTACCATGCTTGGTAGTAGCGGTGCACACCCTTAGTGAGCCCCAGCACTTGGGAGGCAGAGGCAGGCAGATATCTGAATTCTAGGGCCAGCCTGATCTACAAAGTGGGTTCCAGGACAGCCAGAGCTAAACAGAGGAACTCTGTCTCAAAACAAAAAACAAACAAACAAACAAACAAACAAAAAACAAGCAAAATATTTAGCCATCTTGGCATTACAGATACAAAAATCAGCATGACAGAAAAAAAAATCATCACTCCAATCCAGTAGAGAAAAATTAGCTGGGCATGGGGGCGCACACCTTTAATCCCAGCACTCAGGAGGCAGAGGCAGGAGGATCGATGTGAGTTTGAGGCCAGCCTGGTCTACAAAGTGAGTCCAGGACAGCCAAGACTACACAGGGAAACCCTGTCTCTAAAAAACAAAACAAAACAAAAAAACAAGAAAAATTTTGAAGCACCTGAACACGCACAACCACAACAGAAGCAGACTCATGAAACGCTGAGGCCAATGTGGAGAAAAGAGTGCCAAGAATCTCATCACCTGTCAAGTTAACTACATGTCCGTGCTGACATTGGGAGGGAACGCATGGGTGTAGAGATCAGAGTACAATTTGCAGGAACTGTTTGTTTTCTTCTATTATGTGGGTCTCAGGGATTCACATCAGGTTTTCAGGTTTCCAGGCAACAAACACCTTTACCCTCGGATCCATCTTGCATTATTCCATTAACCTCTTTCTTCTTCTCCTCCTCCTTTTTTTTTTTTTTTTTTTTTTTTTTGAGACAGGGTTTCTCTGTGTAGCCCTGGCTGTCTTGGACTCACTTTGTAGACCAGGCTGGCCTCGAGCTCATAGAGATCTGCCTGCCTCTGCCTCCCAAATGCTGGGATTAAAGGCGTGCGCCATCTCACCCAGCTCCTAATCCTCCTCTTTGTCCTCCTCCTCCTCCACCTCCTCCTCCTTCAACTCTTCCTCCTCCTCTTCTTTCTTCTTCTTCTTCTTCTTCTCTCTCTCTCTCTCTCTCTCTCTCTCTCTCTCTCTCTCTCTTTTTGGTTTTTTCAAGACAGGATTTCTCCGTATAGCACCACTGGCCCCTTACCTATTTTGTTTGTTTACAGATAGGGTTTCTCTGTGTAGACTTGGGTGTCCTGGACTCACTTTGTAGACAAGGCTGACCTTGAACTCACAGAGATCCGCCTGCCTCTGCTTCCTAGAGTGCTGGGGTTACAGGCGTGCACCACTGTGCCCGGGCTCTATTTATTTATTTATTTATTTTTGTTTTCGTTTTTTTTTTCAAAACAGGGTTTCCCTGTGTAGCCTTGGCTGTCCTGGACTCACTTTGTAGACCAGGCTGGCCTCGAACTCACAGCAATCCGCCTGCCTCTGCCTCCCGAGTGCTGGGATTAAAGGCGTGCGCCACCACGCCCGGCTCCCGGGCTCTCTTAACCTCTTTCTAAGGTAAAAGCTTGAAGTAAAAAAAAATAAATAAATAAATAAGTTAAATCAGTCACAGTGGTACATGCCTTTATTCTCAGCAGTTGGGAGGCAGAGGCATAGAGATATCTGTGAGTTCCAGGCCAGCCTGATCTACAAATTGCAAGCCGGGGCTGCATAAAAGATGTCTCAAAAAGACAAGCAAACAAACAAAAACCTCAGTTGCAAACGATGAAGTTACTATATGGTTTGGTGTGCTCCTGTGGGAGGCAGCACGAGACACGCAGTGTGCACACTAAGTGTGCAATAAGTGTTCCAGTTGCTCTTTAGTCTTGCTTCTGAATCACGTAAGGTAAAAGTCCACATTCCACACTATCTTCCAAAGCCACGGAGTAAAATACACAGCAGCAGGCTTCAAATTTTCCACACACTACCTTGATCTAGCTGTGAATTTCCATGACCTAATGAGGGTATGCTGTAGAACACAAGTAAATGGTAGTTTCACAGCAGGCCAAGAATTCAGAACAAGGAGGAACAGCTTGGTTCTCAAGCCAAATACTGAAAGTTCTCCGGTACAGAATAAATTTTGAGTTGCTACAGGGATGAAAATTCATGTAAATCGATTTGTCATTCCCACTCATGGTGTCAGTTTAGTAATGTGCACAAACAGCTTTCTGTCTACCTCCTCGTCTGCCCATTAGAGGATCCTGTTTCCTTTGACAAAAGAAATTATGTCGTTATGGTCGCCAATGCCAGAGAATAGATGTGTGAACTGTCACGGCACATCTATTGATTCAGCACTTACTAGGCACTTGCTGTGTGCCAAATACTGTGCACAGAGTGGAAGCACAAATATAAATGTCTCAAGAGCTTTTAGGTGCTATTTCATGAGCTTTCAACAGTCCCTTACCTCACCCAGGTCATTGTATGCCTTATCAGCTACATTTAGTCCAAAAAGGAATCTCTTGACCACCCATCTCCAGCTCTCTCCCCATGAAATTTTGTCTGCTTTTCTAACATTTATTAAAGCTGCAATGATTCGCTTGGATCCGCAGCTTGTTGGGCTTTGAGTGCCTTCAGAGTCAGAGCTGTTGATTTTCAGTGTCATTATTGATGGATAGACAGCAGCTAGCCAATAAGTATATTCGGAAAGAGAAGCAAAAAATAATGAACAAGGCGTGGTGGGGCACACCTGTAACCCTAGGTTCTCAGAAGACGGAGACTGGAGAGTTGCAAGTTCAAGGTCAACCTGGAATACAGAGTGAGTTCAAAAGCAACTTGATAGGTTTAGAGACTCTGTCTTGGGGAAACACTAATAATAATAATAATAATAATAATAATAATAATAATAATAATTATTATTATTATTATTATAATAACAATAGAAAATCTATTTTAAAAAGTAAAGTGTTAAAAAGAACAAAAACTGGGGGTGTAGCTCACTGGGAGAGTATTTGCCCGTGGTTTACAATGACCTGGGTGTGGTCACCACTGCAGATGGAGAGATAAACAGATAAAGTTACCCTTGGTCAGGTACGGTGGTTCCTGCCTGAACTAGCAGCACTTTTGTGAGGCAGAGGCAGGAAAATCAGGAATTCAAAGAGATTACACAGTGAGTCCAAGGCCAGCCCAAATGAAGAAATCCTGCAAGAAAACATGTCCCAAATACAAACAAATATGGGCCTGGTGAGATGGCTACATGGGTGTCTTAGGGTTTCTTTCTTTCTTTCTTTCTTTCTTTCTTTCTTTCTTTCTTCATGGATTTATTTGTTTTAGTTAGGGATTTTATTGCTGTGATGAAACACCATGACAAAAATGCAATTTGGGGAGGAAAAGGTTTATTTGGATTGTAGTCCATCATGAAGGAAGCCAAGACAGGAACTCACACAGGGCAGGAACCTGGAGGCAAGAGCTGATGCAGAGGCCATGGAGGAGTGCTGCTTACTGGCTTGCTCCTCATGGCTTGCTCAGCCTGCTTTCTTATAGAACCCAGGACCACCAGCCCAGAGATGACCCCATCAACCATTAATTAAGAAAATGCCCTGCAGCTGGATCTTACGGAGGTATTTTCTCAATTGAGTTTCCCGCCTTTCAGATGACTCTAGCTTGTGTCAAGTTGACATAAAAGCAGCCGAGACAATGGGTAAAGATCTTGCCCTAATGAGGAGTTAAATCCCCAGACCTCACTGTGGAAGGAAAGAACCAACAACTCCTGAAAGTTGTCCTCTGACCTCACATGCCTGTCATGTGACACAAGTGCACACTCATGCACACAGTAATAATAAATAAGAAAACATCCAGAAGTCAGCTTTCCTCCCAGCACTTGGGCATCAGAGGCAGGTGTTAGCTCACAAGCAGATCTGCTAATCTGCTAGCCTATCTGATCTGCCTCTGCCTCTAGGTTGCTTAGCAACCTCTGATCATGCCTGCCGGCCACCAGGTGTGTGCTAGACTATAGAAGGACAAACCCACCACCCATTTCTTACTCCTGCACTTTTCTCTCTCTCTCTCTCTTCTCTCCCCTCCCCTCCCCCCCCCTCTCTCTCCCTGGGGTGCCCTTCTCCCCCTTCTTTCTCTCCCCTCATTTCTACAATAATTCTCTCCATATCATATCAATTTCACGGCATCTCATTTCTAATCCTAACAGCAGGTGGACCTCTATGAGTCCCAGGCCAGCCTTGAAATACAGAGTGAGTTCCAGGGCTATTCTAAGAAACACTGTTGCACACCTGTAATCCCAGCACTCGGGAGGCAGAGACAGGTGGATCTCTGTGAGTTCGAGGCCAGCCTGGTCTAGGAGTCCAGGACAGCCAAGGCTACAGAGAGAAACACTGTCTCGAAAAACAACAACAACAAAAATTTAAATAAACTTAAAATATCTATAAATTTTTTTGCTAATAAACATTCTGGCTTTTTACCTTTCTTTCTCCTATTTTGCTTTGTCTTTGCCCTTATCTCTTGAGTCTGTAGAAATGTCTTTGGCTTATATATGAGTAAGAGTCAAAATATTTAACAACAACAACAAAATTTAGCAACTAGCAATGCAGAGAACTAAGTTTGTCTTTTGCAAACATTGTCACAAAAATTCCTTTTTAAAATAATTTTGTTTAGCCTGGTGTGGTGTTGCATGCCTTTAATCCCAGCACTCGGGAGGCAGAGGCATGTGGATCACTGTGAGTTCAAGGCCAGCTTGGTCTACAAAGTGAGTTCAGGACAGCCAAGGCTGCACAGAGAGACCCTGTCTCAAAAAACCAAGAAAAATAATAATTTTATTTAGTGTGTGTGGTGTATGCATGTGTGTGCACATGAGAGCAAGCATGCTCATCTACATGTACCTGTGCAGACCAGAGGTCAACACTGGTTCTTTCTCTATCTTATTTATTTATTTATTATTTTTCTAGACAAGGTTTCTTTGTGTAGCCTTGGTTGGTCTGGACTCTATAGACTATATAGACTAGGCTGGCCTCGAACTCATACAGAGCCTCCTGCCTCTGCTTCCCAAGTGCTGAGATTAAAGGGAAGCTGAGAGAGGAATAATTTTTCTAGATTCAGTCTGTCATAGTAGTTTTTTTTTTTATGATGGATGGTACATAAAAATGTAAATGATAGTAAAAAAAAACTGAGAGAGAGAGAGAGAGAGAGAGAGAGAGAGAGAGAGAGTGCATTATTTATACAGTGGATCTCTACTCCATTCTTTTGTTTTGTTTTGTTTTGTTTTGTTTTGTTTTTCGAGACAGGGTCTCTCCGTGTAGCCTTGGCTGTCCTGGGCTCACTTTGTAGACCAGGCTGGCCTCAAACTCACAGTGATCTGCCTGCCTCTGCCTCCCGAGTGCTGGTGGGATTAAAGGCGTGCGCCACCACGCCCGGCTCCATTCTTTCTTTTTTGAATATTTATTTATTATTTATACAGTGCTCTGCCTGCATGTACACCTACACACCAGAAGAGGGCACCAGATCTCATTACCGATGGTTACAAGCTGCTATGTGGCTGCCGGAATTGAACTCAGGACCTTTGGAAGAACAGCCAGTGCTCTTAACCTCTGAGCTATCTCTCCAGCCCCCCTCCCCCCCCCATCCCCTAGCTCCATTCTAACAGTTACCCAAAAGTGCCAACCTTTTACTACATTCACATTTGATGTGTGTGAAAATCCTAGAGTGGGTTCAGACACACACTAACTCTGATGCTATCAGAGCTGCTTTTCACCAAGCATAGTAGCACACTAGTCATCCCAGCATTTCAGAGGGAGATGGGGCTCAAGGTCATGTGCTGAATATTTTAGACTGTATCTTTTTTTTTTAATTATTATTATTATTATTTTTTTAGACTCTATCTTAAAATGCAATCTAAACACAGCATTGTTGGGGGATGTTTTGTGCACTGTGTATTTCTTTCTTTTTTTTTAAGATTTATTTATTTATTTTATGTATATGAGTGCTCTGTCTTCATGCATACCAGAAAAGGTAATCAGATTCCATTACAGATGGTTGTGAGCCACCATGTGATTGTGGAGAATTGAACTCATGACCTCTGGAAAAGCTGCCATCTCTCCAGCCCCAAATGCTAAATTTGTTTTTTTGTTCCTGGCTTTGTTAGACCAGACTGGCCTCAACTCACAGAGATCCACCTGCCTCTGATTCCCAAGTGCAGGCATTAATGGCGTGCGCCACCACACCCAGCTTCCAGATGCTGATTTCTGTGTCCAGAGATCTGGTTGCACCCCAGAGATTGGGCATTGTCATTATTACTGAAGAATTTCCTGTCTCAGTGTTGTGTAAAAATTGTTCTCCATCATCTTTGACCAGCTACAGAGCTTTTCAGCCAATAGCTAGGCAGGAGAGTTGAAGCAGGACTTGCACTCCAGGAGGAAGGTCTCAGGTGGAGGAGAGAGAAGAGGGTAGGAGAGACGTCACCATGAGGATGTGAGCAGGAGAGTTGGCATGAAGACAAAGATGGGAGCAGGGGCAGCCAGGGCGACACTTGATGGCAGGTAGCAGGACATGTGGCTGGGAAACAGTCCAGACCAGTGCAGAGGAGTACATGAGTGTCTGCCGAGCTATGGTGCTTTGAAGCTTATTAGTAAACGCAATAGGTCTCTACGTCATAGAAAAGCCCATACTTTATTTTTACACAACACTAAGAGACTTTATTTAAAGTGTGGTGGTGCACACCTTTAATCCCAGCACTTGGGAGACAGAGGCAGGCCGATCTCTGTGAGTTCAAGGCCAGCCTGGTCCTCACAGCAATTTCCAGGACAGCCAGGGCTACACAGAGGGGGGCTAAAAGGAAGTTTAAAGGGGACCTAGGGAGACCTAGAGGGTGGAATATGGTTACAATCCTAGGACTTGGGATTGGGAGATGGATTGCCATGAGTTTGGGGCCAGTCTGAGCTGCACAATGAGATCCTATCTCAGAAAACAAAAAGTTATGTAAAGAATATCTTAAAGGGGGTTGGGAATTTAGCTTGGTGATAGAGCACTTGCCCTGGGTTTGGTTCTCAGCTCTGGGGAAAAAAATATCTTAAGGGCTAGAGAGATGGCTCAGAGGTTAAGAGCACTCACTGTCTGCTCTTCCAGAGGTCCTGAGTTCAATTCCCAGCAACCACATGGTGGCTCACGACCATCTACAATGTGATCTGATGCCCTCTTCTGGACTTCAGGTGTACATGCAGGCAGAGCACTGTATATCTAATAATAATAAAATATTTTTTCAAAAATCTTAAAAGCCATGTGTGGTGGCTCATGCACGTAACCCTAGCACCTAAGAGGATGACACGGGGGTGGGGGTGGGGGTGGGGGGGCGCTAGAGAGATGGATGGCTCATCAGTTAAAAGCATTGGCTGTTCTTCCAAAGGACCCAATTCCCAGCACCTACAGGGCCGATTACAGCTGTCTATAACTCCAGTTCTGGGCGATCCAACACTCTCACACACACGTAGGCACAACACCAACGCATATAAAGTGAAACAAATAAATTAAAAAAGAGGATGAAAACAGTACTGCCACAAGGTCAAGGCTAGCCTGGGCTTCATAATGAATTTGAGGCCAGCCTGGGCTACAGAGTGAGACCTAGTCTCAACACAAAAAGAAAAAAAAAGGGGGGGGGGAAGAGAGAGAGGGGGAAGAGAGGCAAGGTTCCATAAAGCCCATTTTTCCCCTCTAACCATACATACTAAGCCTAAATCTCCATACATACTAAGCCTAAATCTAACCCGAGTGACACCTGTAGTTAACATGCATATTTCTCTGGCTTCTTCCATTTTCTTTCATTCTTTTATGCAGTGGTGGAGAACGAGCCTGGGGGTTTCATCCCTGCAGTAAGTGCTCTACCACTGCACTATGGCCCTAGTTACTCTGGGACTTGCTAGGTAGCGGAGGCTGGCCCTGAGCTCCTGGCCTCTCTGCTTCCACCTCACGAATGTTGGGAGCGTAGGTGTGCGGTGCCACACCTAGTTTATGCAGTAGCGGAGAAAGAATCCAGAGCTTTAGGCATCCAAGAAAGCTCTGTGCTATCGGGGATAATCCCAGTCCCTTCTGGGGCTTTTCTTTGTGTGCAGAAATCAGGATAGAAAGTAGTGTTCAATAAAAATGCTCAGGTAAGGCAAGAAACAAATCTATAAGCTAAAACAGAAAAATATCCTGTTAGTAAAGAGCTTGCCATGCAAGCATGAGAGCCTGACTTTGACTCCCAGATCCTAGATAATTTTTTTAAAAAGCCAGGTGTGGTGGCACATGCCTGTCGGCCTGGCACTGAGATGGAGACAGGAGAAGGGAGTTCAAGGTCATTCTCAGCTACCTAGGATATTTTAGGTTATTTAGAAAAAACAAAGCTAGGTGGTGTTGGCACACGCCTTTGATTCCAGCACTCAAGAGACAGAGGCCGACAGATCTCTGAAGCCAGCCTGGTCTACAGAGTGAGTGCCAGGTCAGCTAGGCTACACAGAGAAATCTTGTCTTGAAAACAACAGGCTGGGTGTGGTGGCGCACGCTTGCAATCCCAGCACTTGGGAGGCAGAAGTAGGTGGATTCCTGTGAGTTCGAGGCCAGCCTGGTCTACAAAGCAAGTCCAGGACAGCCAAAGCTACACAGAGAAACCCTTTCTCAAAAAAACAAAACAAAACAAAAAACAAAAACACAAAACAAAAAAGAAAGAAAGACAACAACAACAAAACAAATGAGCAAACAAGAATGTTTTGAACAAAAAAAACCCTGTATGCTATTGCTGGGTTCATCTTTAATTTTATTAAAGATCTTTAAAATGATTTATGACAGTTTCAGTTACTATTAAATAAGCTGACATTCATAACAATAGAAATAAGATCATAAATTTACTGATACATGAAAACTCAAATCTATATTTATCCATCTTTTCTAATTTTTTTTTCACAAAAATCATTCCGAACCTTTATATAAATCACATAGTTTTGCACAGAGTTAGAAACATGATGAGTGCTATATGTGTGCACGGACACACTACAGGAAATCTTAAGTAAAGTTGCCTTTAAAACCTGTTTTTGCACAGTATGAGCCCTGAACTATGGAGTGAGCACAGAACTAAAAGCCCTTCTGCTGGGCACACTGTAAGACAATGCTGTAGCTTTTTGTCTGATTTTATTTTAAAACCTTTTTTAAAAAGATACGGCTCATTTCACAAACAATTCAACTGACAAAGTGACAAAGATATGAACAGAGATTTAAAGGATGGCAGTGGCAGATGGCGAAAAGTACTTGAAATAAGGCTGGTGTGGTGGTGGCGCACGCCTTTAATCCCAGCACTCGGGAGGCAGCGGCAGGCGGATGGATCGCTGTGAGTTCGAGGCCAGCCTGGTCTACAAAGTGAGTCCAGGACGGGCAAGGCTACACAGAGAAAGTCTGTCTCAGAAAACCAAAAACAAAACAAGAAACGTAAAATGGGACAGCCTTCTGTATAAAGGCTCTTTATTCTTCCCTTCCCATTTTACAGTTCTGGCGATCAAACTTAGGGCCCTGGATACACTAGACAAGCACTTTACCATACTGACCTACCTCCCAACATACGAGTTCCTGTATCATTTTTCCCTAAGCAATCCCAATAGCTCTCTAGATATGGGGGGAGGGGGGAGGCAAAGGGCAGAAAGGCTGTAAGAATAGAATAACAGAACCTCAGAATTACTCAGTTCTGAAGCCTCCTTCGGGCTTTGGATTCCCAGCCAGGAGAACTGTAAAGGTTCAGGGTGTGTCTGAAACTTCTTGCCCGTATTTGAAAACCAGTCTAAACTTCCTAAAGGGATGCAGAACGAGTGGATTCAAGCCTTCTGTAGACTACTCCTGGGTGACCGGCGACTCAAAATCTCAGGCACAGAGATCATCTCTCCTCAAAGAACTGTAAAAGTCTCAACAGCCTCTTGGGCTGTATGTACTATTTTACATTAGAAACCAGTCCCCAGAGCAGAGCAAAGTGGCGCTAGGGGACCTTTAGTCTCAGCACTTGGGAGGCAGAGGCAGGCATTCCTCTGTGAGTTTGACACTAGCCTGGTCTACATAGTGAGTTCCAGAACAGCCATGGCTGTATAGTGAGACCCTGTCTCAAATAAAAACAAACAAAAACTAGTCCCCAGTATGCTGTTTTGCTTAGTTAAGGGGCTACTTCTGAGATTTCTTCAATAGCACCAGGGTGTTGGGCACTCTTAAAATATGATGTTAGTTATCTGATGTCTAATATATAAAACCTGTGAATGAAAGTTTCAATGATACCTTAAAAAGCAAAAAAATAGCTGGGCATGTTTTAACATGCACCATTCTCCAGGGTAAATTCCCAAACCAGCCTCGGAAAAGCTGCTATATCCATGTGTATCTATGGCTGTATGTCTCCACAAAACATATGTGAAAACAGAGGCATGTGGCTTTTTGTTTTGTTTTTTAACAAAAAACACCATGTCTATAGCTGTAAATATCTTCCTTTTTGACAAGTATAAGACACGATCAGTAAATGTAAGATCAGGGAAAAACGTGAAGTAGAAATCCTTCCATAAACATGAAGGCACAGCACTAAGTTCCGAGAGGAGCGAACGTGGCTCCGGCTTCAGGAAGCACCACATGGAGTGGAGGTTTGGGACAATGATCCTTTGCTTGTTCAGAGATGAACGGGAAGCAAAGGCAGGCTTGGCGGTTCATGTCTGTAATCCCAGCACCCAGGAGGCTGAGGCAGGGACACTGCCATGAGTTCCAGGCTAACCTAGGCCACAGAGTAAGATTCTGTCTCTGAGAAACAGGGGCAGGGACAGAGCCGTACCCCTAGGATGCAGCTCAGGAGTAGAACAGTTGACTATCTGGCTCAAGGCTCTAGGTGTGATCCACAGAGGTGAGGTCACAACCAATCAACACTTTTTCTTCACTACCCAGCAAAATAGAATCTGTATTTTAGGCTACCACCTATTTTTTCACTGTTAAAATTCCATGTCCTAGGGGAAAACAATGCAGAGAATATTGGAAATGTTAGTATAGCCACCTAATCTTCTTTTTTCTTCTAATAGCCACTATCAGTGATTCTCGAACGACAATGATTTTTGTCTCTCAGGATGACTAATGTTGGCAGGTACTTGGAGCCATAAAAACCAGGAGAAGCGGGTTCCAGGACAGTCAGAGCTATACAGAGAAACCCTGCCTCGAAAAACCAAAACCCAAGGCAAAACAAAACAAAACCACCAGGTTTTGCTGAACAGTGCCGGGATCCTGCCCAGCACCCCACTGTGTCCTGCATAGCATCCTGAAGCAAAGACAAATCCAGTTCAAAATGCCCGCAGTGCTGCAAGGTGTAGTAGCACAAGTCTTTAACCTCAGCACTCAGGAGGCAGAGGCAGCAGGCAGAACTCTGTGAGTGTGGGGACAGCCTGGTCTACACAGTGAGTTCCAGGCCAGCCAGGGCTACATAGTGGGACCCTGTCACAAAAACTAAGATCAAAGTTGACATTGAGAAGCCGTATACCACCAATAGATGGAAGAGATTTGAGGATCAGGAAGTCATATATAAAGCAGTTGGTACCACTTTAAGACAGGCTGCACAGGAACACTGTCCTGAGTTTGCTGGAGACCCCTTAAAATGCCTTGTAGATCTATAATGGGAAAAGAAAATATGCTAAGAAAGATTAGCATATTGGAAATTATTTTCAAAAGGTAGATGAAGGGACAATGTTCTTCAACTGCTTTCGATTAACAATCGTTTCTATAACCACAAAAGCAAATGACATAATATTTCTGATTTTAATTTACTTTTATAAGAGTCACTAAGCCCTGTCATTAAAATACGGCCAGAAATGCCCAAAAGCAAAAGACCAGTTTCTATATCCACAAGGAGGAAGAGGAGGAGGAGGAGGAGGAGGAGGAGGAGGAGGAGGAGGAGGAGGAGGAGGAGGAGGAGGAGGAGGAGTCGTCACTGATCTTTCAAGAGAGGCTCAGTTTGGATGAGATGTTAGTTATTTTCACATTATCTAACACGTACTTACTCTTCACTCTACAGTTCTAAGTTAGGGCGAGCACAGGGAAGAAATGTCAAACACATCTTTGGTGATTAACGTCACAATTTAGCCTCCCTGACACATAGACTTACTTCCTATGAAACCATACCTATCAGCAGAGCCTACAAAAACATTCCGATATGCAGCTTTCACATGATGGATGGGAAAACTTGTCATTGGCCACAAAGCTGTGTGAAAATGTCATAAAAGAGAAAGAGTAAGATATTATCTGCACAAGATCTGATTTGTTGCAGTCAACAAAGATGCCTATAACAAAAATATTTCCATTAAGAAACTTTAAAAAAAAAACACAAAAACAAAAACAATTGAAGACACTGGGAGCCCAGGAAAATAATTTACAGAAAGCTCAACGTACCTATTCTCGCATAACTGACTCCCAAACGGACATATGGCGGCAGCAGCACGATCCCCTCTCACAGCTGCTCTGTTAGTAACGTAATTGTGTAGCAGATAGTTCCACAGTGGTAGCACTTTTATGTGATATTGGCCAGGATGGGAACAAGGTCATTCACACTCAAGAAAATCCAAATCCCCAGTGAAAAAGGGGCGCATGATGGAGAGGGGGTTGGAATACCATCAACTGCCCTAGGACAATTTTATACCCAGCCAGAGGCTCCTCTGCATAGCATTAAGGTGGGGACTCTGGCCCAGTGGCTGGCTGGCTCATGCAGTCATACCAAGCACACGGTCTGTCATCTTAGCCAGCCTGTGCTACCTCTCAGAGGTGAGCAGGACAGACAAACAGCAAGGCACATCAAGTAACCAATGAAGGTGACTCTTAAGTTACCGATAAACTAGGGCACTTCACAGTAGACTCTCATGCCAGCTGTGGCACACTTCCTAGAATCCTAGCACCTCAGGAGACTGTAGCAAGAGGGCCTGGAGTTTTAGGCCAGCCTGAGCTACATAATGGACTCTGTTGCCAAAAGTACTAATAATAATTTGAGCTGTCAAATGGGCTCTTTGAAAAAAGGGGACATATATGCAAGCATTTCAACAAGTACAGAAAGATAAAGAACTAAAAAGAATGTTTTACATTAACTGCTTGCATTTTATAAAAAAAAAAACGTAACACCACATAGAGTTCGGGAGACTAAAGCAGAAGGCTTAAGAGTTAGAAACCAGGGGCTGGAGAGACGGCTCAGCAGTTGGGAGCGCTGACTGCTCTTCCAAAGGACCTGGGTTCAATTCCCAGCATACACATGGCAACTTACAATTGTCTGTAACTCCAAGATCTGACACTTTCACACAGACATACATGCAGGCAAAGCACTCCCTCACATTAAAAAAAAAAAAAAAAAAAAGAGTTAGAAACCAGCATAGGTTAGACAGTAACATCTATTCTCAAGCAAACAAAATAAAAGGTATTAGTAAAGACAGGCCCTTACTACTGTCACCCATGCACTGTACAGACAGGCTTTGAGCTCATGTCCCTCTGGCCTCAGCCTTAAACGTCCCAGTACTTGCCACCATCCCCAGCCTCAATAGCCACAAACTAAAATTTGTTCATCAATGTAAAACGAGCCCCTCAGTTAGGTGTGATGGTGCACACCTATAATCCCAGAATCAGAGTGGCTGAGGCAGGAGCATCTCAAGTTTCAAGCCATCCTGAGCTCCCTAGTGACGCCATAGCTCAGCAACAACTAAACAGAATGGTTTGGTTGTGCAAAGAAGACCGCAGGCAGCGTCTTTATGCACAACAAAGGAAAGTGCTCGCTAGGGCTCATCTCAGTGGCTAAGAGTTCATATTACGATAGGACACTTAGAAATTATGGCTTTATACATAAAATGTTTTCTCAGTGGTTCCTTTTTCTTAGCTACATGAATTTCAAATGGCCCGCTTGATTTTAAATATAATTTTTTTTCTTAATTTTTAACAAAACGTGATGGTGCTTGATCCAGAATGATTAGCTCTCAACGGGCAAATAACTATGACCTATGTGACATTGACCCTGTTTAAAAAAAGAGGATTTACAGCTGTCAAAATGCAGCCGGGGGTGGACAATGACCTTTGGAAATAGCTAGAAGAAAGAAGACACAATTTTGAGGTATCTCTGCCTAAGCATTTCACTAAGATTTGGATTTAAAAAGTAAGAAGTAGTGTGTGTGTGTGTGTGTGTGTGTGTGTGTGTGTGTGTGTGTGTGTGTGTGTAAGAGCAATGCTTTTTCTCTCAGCTTGTGAGGCTCATTTTGAATCTTCTCTTGGCCACGGTCAGGATGACAATTCCTGAGCTTCTCCCATCAGCACATCCTGTCAACGGCTCCTTGGTGTTACGTCTTGTTATACCAATTCATGGAGCGATTCACAGCTTTCACCCAGTTTTCCATATTTGCTTCATATTCCTGCCATTTCTTCTGAGGCTTGAAAACTGTTTCACTTTGCCTCAGCTTCTGCAGTTCTTCCTTGTCAGACCAAAATCCTACAGATTGAAAAAATAAAAATCTCAAAATTTAAGGCAAATAATGAGTTCATGGAATATATTCACCAATCTATGTGAGTTTTGCCTAGGAAAACCGTTAGTATGCTAGAACACAGACCAGATCACTTGTTGCTTCAGAAGTATATACACAACCAAATAGATACAACAGAGGAAAGAGGCACTAGGAGAAAATATTTTGCTGCTGGGCCTGTAATCCCAGTACTTGGGGAGGCAGAGGCAAGAGGATCTCTGTGAGTTCGAGGTCAGCCTGGTCTACAAAGTGAGTCCAGGACAGTCACAGCTAGGTAGAGAAACCTAGGCTTGGAAAAAAAAATTTTTTTTTTCCTTTTTATCTCTTAGTTTTATTTTTGAATGGCATTATAACACTTTTTGTTTGTATTGGGACTGAACAGAGGGCCTCACACAACAGGCAAGTATTCTCCCACTGACACACACACACACCCTAAACCTCTTTCGACTTTATTACACAGTCTTACTAAATTATTCAGGCTGGCTTTGAACTTGTGGTTATCCTGGCTTGGCCTCCCCAATGCTGGGAATGCAGGTATGAGCCACCACATACAACTTGAAATATTTTTTTTGTTTGTTTGTTTGTTTGTTTGTTTGTTTTTTGAGACAGGGTTTCTCCATGTAATCTTGGCTGTCCTGGACTCGCTTTGTAGACCAGGCTGGTCTCAAATTTACAGGATCCTCTGCCTCTGCTTCCCAAGTGCTGGGATTAAAGGTGTGCACGACCACGCCCGGCTGAAATTTCTTTTTATACAATGAAAATTAATGAAGATAAATGGAGGTAACTGGCAACTAAAATAGAATAATATAGATAAAATCAAAGATGAGATTCATAATTTCTTTTAAAAAATAGTGTTTCATACAAGTTTTAAAAATTATTTTTAGAGGATTTATTTAATGTATATGAATGCTCTATATTCACGAACACCAGAAGAGGCAATCAGATTTCATTACAGATGGTTTTGAGCCACCATGTGGTTGCTGGGAACTGAACTCAGGACCTCTGGAAGAGCAGCCAATGCATTCAACTGCTGAGCCATCTCTTCGGCCCCACATACAAGTTATTTAAATTCCAATCCAAGATAAAATCATAGCATTATAGTTCTAGGATTTATTGTTTTACTATTTTTCTGTGTAGCGTTGGCTGTCCTGGACTTGCTTTGTAGACCAGGCTAGACTCACACTCAAAGAGATCCGCCTGTCTCTGCCTTCTGAGTGCTGGGATTACAGGCGTGTGCCACCACGTCCAGATAAAAAGATGATTTTTAATTCATAATAAAAAATGACAAAAGGGACTGGAGAGATGCCTCAGTGGTTAAGAGAGCTGCATGCTCTTCCAGAGGTCCTGAGTTCAATTCCCAGCAACCACATGGTGCCTCACAACCATCTGTAATGTGATCTAATGTCCTCCTCTGCAGATAAATCACTCATATGCAATTAAGAAAATGAATAAGTCTTTTTTTTTTTAAAGTGACACTGGATGTAGTAGTGCATGCCTTTAATCCCAGCACTCAGGAGGCAGAGGCAGGCAGATTGCTGTGAGTTCGAGGCCACCCTGGTCTACAAAGAGAGTACAAGGACAGCCAGGGCTATTACACAGAGAAACCCTGTCTCAAAAAACAAAAATAACAAACGTGACAAAAGAACACATTTGGAACTATATCATAGCCTCAAACGATTAAGGTGTCTTATCAGAAGCTCACTACTCAAATACCTATTTATTTATTTATTTATTGTTTTTTTTGAGACAGGGTCTCTCTGTGTAGCCTTGGCTGTCCTGGACCCGCTTTGTAGAGCAGGCTGGCCTCAAACTCACAGCTATCCACCTGCCTCTGCCTCCCTAGTGCTGAGATTATAGGTGTGAGCCATAACGCCCGGCTTCAAATACCTATTTGTTTGTTTGAGACAGAATTTCTCTGTGTAGCTCTGGATGTCCTAGAACTCACTCTGTAGGCCAGGCTGGTCTCGGACTCCGAGACTTGACTGCATCTATGCCCCGCCCTCTCCTCAGAACCAGGATCAACCTCAATTATTTTTTTTATTTTTATTTTTTATTCTGAGACAGGGTTTCTCTGTGTAGCTTTGACTGTCCTGGACTCACTTTGTAGTCCAGGCTGGCCTCGAACTCACAGCGATCTGCCTGCCTCTGTCTCCCAAGTGCTGGGATTAAAGGTGTGTGCCACAATGCCTGGCTCTCAATTATTTCTTACAAATTACATTTTCTCTTACCAACAGCAAAATATTTTAGATGACATATACTTGTGTATATTTGTGTGTTTTTTGTATGTATGTGTGTGCTTGTGTGTATATGTATCTGAATCTTTTTGTTATCTGTGTTTATGTTTGTATATCTCTGTATATGTGTATCTGTGTGTATGCATATGTATCTTTTTGTGTGTTTTGTGTGTATATCTGTCTTTGTATGTATACCTGTGTATCTGTGTCTGTGTGCTTTTGTGTGCATCTGTACATGTTTATGTGTTTGTGTGTCTTTGGTGCATCTGTGTGAATGTATGTTTATATGTGTATCTGTATGTGTTCTGTATGTGTCTTTGTGTGTGTACATATAAATACACTGTTCAATTTGCTCTGTAAGTCATAGCTTAGCTTTTTCTGGAACTCCTACCTCGTGGCTTCATACCATCGCTCTTTGCTGGGTTCATCACAGATCTAATCACAGTTTATCATCTGTCTGAGGACACCAGAGACCGTCTTAATTCTGAGGAGTGCTCATCTTGTAGCAGGCACTCACCAAATGGCTGATTTCTTCTTTTATTTTTTTTGCAACAGGGTTTCTTTTGTGTAGCCCTGGATGCCCTGGATCTTGCTCTATAGACCAGGCTGGCCTCAAGCTGAAGAGATGCACATGCCTCTGCCTCCTGAGCGCTGGAATTAAAGGTGTGCACCGCCACGTATCTGATCTCTTTTCAACTATGCCTCAACATTCTGGGCCTCAAGGTTCATCCTAGGTGCTATCCTGTAACTCTGGCCTGCGCCCAGCGAGAATCCTGTCAGGTTGGGTTAGCTAGAATTTCTCTTCATTATTAACATTTCTTTCTTTCTTTTGGGAGGGAAGGTCTTCAAGATAGAGTTTCTCTGTGCAGCCCTGGCTGTCCTGGACTTGCTTTTGTAGACCAAACTAGCCTCAAACTCACAGAGATCAGCCTGCCTCTACCTCCCTATTGGGATTAAAGGCATATGTGCCACCACGCCCGGCCTAACATTTCTTTTTATTTTACACCTCTTGAGCCTCACCCTGCTCTAAGGCTCTGAACTCTGTTTTCTTTGTGGTGTCCACTCCAAGGGAAACTACGGAGCTTGCCATTCTTCAGTGGACTCCTAGATTGATTGATTTATTACGTATACTGTTTTTGCCTGCATGTACTCCTGCACGCCAGAGGAGGGCACCAGATCTCATAGATGGTTGTGAGCCATCATGTGGCTGCTGGGAATTGAACTCCAGACCTTCGGAACAATAGCCAGTGCTCTTAACCTCTGAGCCATCTCTCCAGTCCTCTAGTTATTTTCTTTAATGTTGTATACTGAGAAAGTCCATCCAAAGACCAACCCTTCTTAAGAGACCAAAGTAGGCGACACTGAGATGCCCTCACGTTACAGTTCTTCTAGTAAAATTAGGACAGGACAGTCAGGCTTGTATACCCATGAATAAACACAGACTTCCCTGATGCTCTCTGTCATCTGTGACTGAGGATGGGCAGTGGCATCGCAGAAACCGCTCACAAGAAAGTGCTCAGTTTTATAAATTGTACACGTACCCACAGCAAGGCCAGCAAGTGTGGCTGCACCCAAGCAGGACATGTCGAAGTGGGCAGGTTTGTCTATCTTCTCGTTAATCAAGTCTGAAGTCATCTGCATGATAAAGGTGTTGTTACAGACGCCTCCATCCGCCCTGTGGGAAGCAGGATCCAAGGTGAGTTACTGTTAGACAACCATTAACTGTTTTTGTGTGGGTAACTAGACTTAAAATTCACCTTTTGAAGTGTGTGTGGGGGGGGAGGTGCGGGATGCTGTCAAGCCAGAGTCTGGCAGGTGCTAAGGATGTGGGCACCACAGAGCAGCGTCCTCATCCTGGCTCTGCTTTTATATTTTACTTTCAAAATCTTATCACTTAGCACTAAACTTACGGCAAGATCTTTACAACAGAAATAAAACCCCAAGGATCTCACGAAGCCCAGGCTAGCCTGGGTTTGGACTAACTAGTTAGAGAGGAACCACACAAACTTCCGATCCTCCTGCCCCTGCCTCCCGAGTGCTGGGACTAGGCACCAGGTAATCCTCAAACACTCATCTCCTTACTCTTACTTAAATGTGTTCCTTGAGAATTTCACACGTGCACATCACTCATATTAACCACTTTCACCCCTACTGTGCCCCATCGCCCACCATTTCTATACAACCCACCCTTCCCTAGACATTTCCCCCCCATGTCCCTGTCTATGTGTCTTGTTTTGTGGCCCACTGTGTTTAACCAGGGCCACCTGTGCCCATGGCTCTGGAGCTCTGGAGCCCAGTGGGCTCGGCAGTGGGTCCAAGTGAAAATCCTTCCCCCGGATGAAAACTGTTCTTTACTCAGGTCCAAGTGTGGGCATCTGCCATTTGTTTTGCCACTAGCTCAACATGATGACAAGTAAAGTGAAGGAAGCCAACAGAAGAGCTCGTATGGACGTTAAGGAAGGTAAAATAATTTGATTCTTCCACATCAAAAGGACACCTCCAACACAGCAACAAAATGTTAATGATTTGTATATAATCAACAGAAATTTCATATTGTGTTATATTCTCATAGACCTAAAACTAGCGCTTTTCTCTCCAAAGTGCTATGACCAACGATTTTACTGCCAAAGACCTAGGCATAAGCTTTGGAAGCCATGAAAAAGTGAAAATAAATAACAGCTGCTGCCTCCCCATTCTCCTCCTCCTCTCTTACGTCCTAGTTTTGTGGTGATAGGGCTCAGACCAGGAGACTGTCGCTGAGCCACCCATCAGGCTGAGTACCATGTAGCTCCTAAGTGGACCTGGCAGAAACGAAGCTTACAACAACATACCGGATATTTGTGACCGGAATCTGGATTTCCCTCTGCAGCATGTCATATAACTGTTTGTTCCTAGTCAAAGACAAGATAAATATTGAGGACAGACTCATCATAATTTCAGTCTGATGTTAAAAAAAAAACTGCCAGCAGGCGGATCGCTGTGAGAAACCCTGTCTCAAAAAAACACACACACAAAAAAAAACAAAAACAAAAACAAAAACAAAAACAAAAAAAACTATTAAAGAAATACTGGCCGACCAGATATCACCTAACGCATGCTCAACTACAAAAGCTCAGGGCCTTGTATTTTTCTTCTTCAGGCATGATAGTGTACTTTTTATTTTACAATTAGGTTGAATTTATTGCCAGTCTATAAAGGAACACTTCAAGTGGTTATCTGTTTACTCAGTAGCCTTTACTATGATATACTCAAACAACATGTTAAAGTATTAAACATATCATTTTGTATTCATAAACAATTGTTTTAGCAAAAGAAACACTGCTTATATATGACAATTCAGCTATTTTTGAAGAAGCACTTATTTTAAAAGATGGGTGTTTTGCCTGTAGTTGTGTATGTACACAACATGAGTGCAGTGCCTGTGAGAGCCAGAAGAGGGCATCAGAGGCCCTGGAACTGGAGATACAGATGGTTGGGAGCTGCCACGTAGGTACTGGGAACCAAATCCTCTGTAAGAGCAACCAGTGCTCTTAACCACTGAGCAATCTTTCCAGTCCCTCATTTTATATGTCTATATCTATATCTAGATAAATATAGACAGATAGACGCTCAGCACAGGCTGGCTGTCCTTGGGACAAACTGTACTCGCCAAGCAGATACGATTTATAGACTTTGGCCTTAATGGGGGTCCTTAAGGGAGAACTGGGTAGGTCAGCTTTTACATTTTCCCAGAAGTCCTTAAGGAGGCGAGGAGGGGGGAAGTCCTTCAACTCAGGGAAGCAGAGTCAGGAGGATCTCTGTGAGTTCAAGGCCAGCCTGGTCTACAAAACAAGTCCAGGATAGCCAGGGCTACACACAGAGAAACTCTGTCTTGGAAAACCAAAAGGGGGGAGGGGAGGGGGAAGGGGGGCGGGAGAGAGGAAGAGAGAGAAGTCCGACTCGGTTCTGAAGGCAGCCTGGGCTAGAAAATGAGTTCCGGGCCAGCCTGAGCAGTATGATACCCTGTCTAAAAACAAAAACAACCCTTCAAGAGGCAGGGAGAAGGCTCGGAGATTAAGAGTACTTAATGTTCTTGCAGAGAACCTGGATTCAGTTCCCAGCACCCACATGCAGCTCACAACTGTCTGTAACTCCTGACCTCTGAGGACTGCTACTTGAATAGAGTGCACACACACACACACACACACACACACACACACACACACACACACACACACGGGGTGGGGAGACAGTGACAGAGACAGAGACAGAAAGAGACACAGAAAGAGAATCCTTCCACCAAAAAGAAAATTTCAATTTTGGCAGCACATCTGTAAAGAAGATGACAGAGTATGAAGGTGGCAGAGGGTGGTCTGGCAGGCTTTACCTGAAGGCTATTGACTCTAGTATTGCTCGGACGAGATGGTATTTACTAGTGGAATGCTTCAAACCCATAAAAGAGGCACAGGCGCAGGGGTCATTCAATGGGGCCTAAAGTAAGAGATAAAAAGAATACTATCTTACATTCTAAATTACATCTGCAGGCTTGATATCTATCATAAAACACAGCCAAGCTAGAAGAATACTTATTTAAACAATTTATTTTATTTTTAAAAAAGATTTATTTATTTATTACATACACAGTGTTTTGCTTACAGAAGAGGGCACAAGATCTCATCATAGATGGTTGTGAGCCTCCATGTGGTTGCTGGGAATTGAACTCAGGACCTTTGGAAGAGCAGCCAGTGCTCTTAACCTCTAATCCATCTCTCCAGCCCTTATTTAAATAATTCAAAGTAAATTATAGTCCAAAGTACTCGTTAAGCAATATAACTATTTTATTTTATTTATTTATTTATTTATTTATTTATTTGAGACAGGGTTTCTCTGTGTAGCCTTGGCTGTCCTGGAGTCCCTTTGTAGACCAGGCTGGCCTCGAACTCACAGAGATCCACCTGCCTCTGCCTCCCGAGTGCTGGGATTAAAGGCGTGTGCCACCACGCCCGGCTATTTTTTTTTTTTTTTTTTTAAAGACAAGGTCTCATGTATCCTCCAATGTCCTCAAACTTGACATGATCCTCCTCCCTCCACCTCCCAGGTGCTGGGATTATAAAAGCACGTGACACCATGCCTGGCCTAGGATAACTTTTTTTTTTTTTTTAAAGACAGGGTCTTATCATGTAGCCCCAAATGGTCAGGAATTCATTATGTAGATCAAGCTGCCCTCAAACTCAGAGAAACTGAGCTGCCTTCCAAATGCTTAGATTAAAGGTGTGTCCCAGCATACTTAGCTGTTGTCTTTTGGTAGGGTTCTCAAATAGACCAATCTGGTCTTGAATTCACTATGTAGGCAAAGCTAGCCTTGAAATTCGCACCTCCCCACCCCCCACCTCCGCTTGCCCCTACCCCCATTTTACAAGTGCTGAGATTACAGGCTTTAGCCACCATGCTGAGGGTTGTTTTTTTGTTTTTGGTTTGGTTTGGTTTTTTCCAGACAGGGTTTCTCTGAGTAGCCTTGGCTGTCCTGGACTTGCTTTGTAGAACAGGCTGGACTCGAACTCACAGTGATCCGCCTGCATTTGACTCCCAGAGTGCTGGGATTGAATGTGTGCATCAGTCACCATGGCTGGCCATGTTGAAGTTTTTAAAGTTTTCTTTCATTTGTTTGTTTAATTTTTAGGTACAGCCTATGTCCTTGTGGTTGGGTGCCACAAATGTGTAGATACACATGAAAGCCAGAAGGTGGCACTGGATCCCCTGGAACATTACACACATTACACGCAATGGTTACAACACGGAAGCACTGCCCTTGTAGAAGAGCAGCAAGCTGAATCCTCACCCTCACCCTCACCTCTTAAAACTGTATACATTGTTTTATCTTAGAGCTGTGTGAGGTGATGGGAAGTTACAGAGAGTGCTCAAAACAAAGTCACTAAAGTCCCTGAGCACTTCGGATGGATCAGCAGTGATCTAACCAAATCCCATTTTTGCAGCGACCGCTGGATCAAGATTTGTACAGTTTGTCTGGAATACCATACTTACGTTAACTCAATCTCAGAAGACCCTCGTAAACTCCGGCTCCTTACCATACAGCAAACCGAGGGGGAATGTTACATTGTTGCACATCCGTTTCCTCTAAACTGAAACATTCCCTCAAGCAGGGAGGGCAAGGGGCTGAGGAAGGCCACCTGCCTAAGAGGAGAACTTTGCCAGTCTTTAAGGAGGGAACAAGTGCCTGGGGAGGAGACTCCCGGGGGTGTCTGAGATTTGCCTGACCTGTAGAGCTGCTGGCAAACTGTGCAGAGCTCCTGGGTGGCAGCCTCCGTGAGTCACCTGTGTTGAGGGGATTTTAGTTGACCCAGCTGCTTAACAGGGCCGGTTTTATTTGTTTGTTTTTGAGTCATCCCTGACCTTGTGAGTAAACAGCCATACTCTCAATTAGTAACCGCAATAAAACACACTGGTTCACCAAGTTGGAATGTGTTGTCATTATTTGATGCGCCATTTGTTCTCTTTCTGTTGTGAGTACATATGTGTGTGTGTGTGTGTGTGTGTAGTCTGCCATACAACATGAATATTAAGCGACAAGGCTATTTTAAAACCTCAATGTGAAAGCATGAAAAACAGCTGCACACATCTGTAATCCCAGCACTCAGAGGCAGGCGGATCGCTGTGAGTTCGAGGCCAGCTTGGTCTACAAAGCGAGTCCAGGACAGCCAGGGCTACACAGAGAAACCCTGTCTTAAAAAAAAAAAAAAGGAGATAATTCAACAGAGGTGAAAGTTGGCAGCTGTTGAATTCTGTTGGCGTCAGCAAACCATCAGGGTCTCCTGTAGAGAGCGCACTGATCCCTGCAGGATCTGTACTAACTCAACACAGCTCCCTCCTCCTACAATGTGCTTTTCATGTTAGTTCTGTTCAACACCTTGACTGCTCATCCAGGTAACAATGCATAGCCACGTAATTCCAGGTGGGGCTGGAGGAGAAGCTGCGAACGCTCTAAAGTTTTTAAAAGAATACCTGTAATCCATTGAAAGATGGGACAAAGCAAACCCCTTCAGAATCTTCCAGACTCAGGGCCATTTTCTCAGTCTCAGCAGCATCTCTGAAGAGATCTGCAAAAACAAACACAGGAGCAACAACAAAAACCTAAAACAAAAGGAAGGGGCTGGGGGGGAGGGACGACAAACAATCACGTTACACAACCAGTAGACAGAGGGGTCCCACGAATTAGGACTAGAACGGAAAAGGCTCAACACAAAAGGCATTCTGTCCTGACCCAGCACTGTGCAGGGGCTTACAGCAAAGGTCAGGACAAGGGAGACCCGCCCTGAAGGTCCTTTTAGACAAGTTCTGTACGTAGCAAGCCTTCCTTTTTTTTTTTCTTAAAGATTTATTTATTTATTACATATACAGTGTTCTGCCTGCATGTACACCTACACACCAGAAGAGGGCACCAGATCTCATGATAGATGGTTGTGAGCCACCATGTGGTTGCTGGGAATTGAACTCAGGACTTCTGGAAGAGCAGACGGTGCTCTTAACCGCTGAGCCATCTCTCCAGCCCCAAGCCTTCCTTTTTTCACTAAAGATATTTGGGTAAGCTGATGAGTCAATTCTAAGGTGTTGTTTGTTGTCGTTGTCATATATTATCCCCAACGGGACACAGTGATTTTATCTCAGCACTTGGAAAGCTGAGGCAGGAGAACCACCGTAGGTAGATAGGTTCAAGGCTGGCCTGGGCTACACAGTAAGATTCCCATTTCTAAAGCAACAAACGAACTATTAGTCCCTTGGGCTGGCAGGCCTGTTGTCTGTGGTTGCCCGTTAGCTATTTTGGTGGTTTCCATGGCAATCTGGGTCTCACTTCCCTGTTTACTTTGCTAAAGACTTTTCATTGGTTATTTAGGTATAAAGCCCTGAATTTCATCCTCTGAGGTGGCTTTCTTTCCCTCACCTCCCCCACCAAACAGGGTTTCTTTGTGGAACAGCCTTGGCTGTCCTGGACTTGTTTTGTAGACCAAGCTGGCCTCGAACTCACAGAGATCCGCCTGCCTCTGCCTCCTGAGTGCTGGGATTAAAGGTATGCGCCACCACACCCGGCTCCAGGTGGCCTTTAAACAAACAAACAAACAAACAAACAAACCAGGATCTCATGTAGCCCAGGCTGCCCCAAAACACTATGTAGCTAAGAACGGATCTGGCTGGGAAAGGAGGATGGAAGGAACTAGAAAGTGTAAAGGGAAAGGTGTTAGGTCTCATTCTGGACACATGGCTGACAGAGGACTCTGGGTGCCAGCCTCCCTCAGCCCCTACATGGCTCCTCAGCACTTCTCACCCCGCCCAGCCCTGGGCTTCACTGCCGTTGTGGCAGCTGCTTTTCTGGCAGAGGCTCTGCCCTCTGTAACCTCAGTCATTTCGGCTGCGGTTGCTTGGCCACTTGACTTAATATTGTCCTTTTTGGTCTACGGCTCTCCTTCCTACCCCCGCCCCCCCCCCCCCCGCCCTCTCTCTCTCTCTCCCCATCTCTCTCCTTTCATGGCCTGGGTCAGTCTGGACCCTTCTAGATACCTCAGGCTGTACTTTCCTTTTTATGTACAATAAACTACCACCTCCTCCTCCTCTTCCTCTTCCTCCTCCTTCTTTATCTAAGATTTTACTTATTTTATGTATGAGTGCTCTATCTGCATGTACACCTGCAGGCCAGAGGAAGCATCAGATCACATTATAGATGGTTGTGAGCCACCATGTGGTTGCTGGGAATTGAACTCAGGACTTCTGGAAGAGCAGACAGTGCTCTTAACTGCTGAGCCATCTCTCCAGGCTCCACAATAAACCTTCTTAACCCATACTTAGTAGTCATGTCCTCATTTTTTTTTCATACAAGGAGAAAGTGTAATCAGAATATATTATGTAGGAAAAAACTGTTTTCAACAAAAGAAAAAAAAACTGTGGATAAACAACATCAGGTCACGGGCGCACGGAAAGGCTTCCTTTCTTCTCTCATCCCTCTTGCCATGCAGATGAAAGTATGACGAAATGTGTTCAGCGAGGGAGACTGAAACACTGCCCTAGCCAGGACCCCAGGGCACAGCCTCTGCCAAACTATGAGGAAGACCCCTGAAAGAGAGGTATTCAAGACAATGACTTTGTAAAGATTTTGTTGTTGTTGTTGTTGATTTTGGAGACAAGGTTTCTCTGTATAGCCTTGGCTGACTTGGAACTCACTCTGTAGTCCAGGCTGGCCTCAAACTCAGAGATCCCCCTGCCTCTGCCCTCCCCCCCAAGTGATAGGATTAAAGGCCTGTGCCACCACCGCCCAGCTATATAAAGATCTTTTTTAAAGGCTCTCCTTACCCCCAAAGCTACCCAAGAGAAGACTATGTGACCACAGATAATGAACCAGAGTCATTAAGAAGGAGCCTCTAAGCACAGCGTGGTAACGCTCAGGGAGGCAGAGGCAGGTGGATCACTGTGAGTTTGAAGACAGCCTGGTCTACAAAGCGAGTCCAGAACAGCCAAGGCTCCACAGAGAAACCCTGTCTCGAAAAATTAGAAAAAAAAACAAAAAAACAAAAAAAACACCACCAATACTGACCACTAGGTGGCACAACAGAGAGACAGAGCCCAACAACAGAGCAAATGCTTGGAAAACATTAAAGACAGTTGGAAACACAGCCCAAAGAAGTAGGGAGTTTGCAATCTCTGCCCATCCAAATGTACTGCCTACAAGAACAACTTAGGGGTGCAGGGGCCGCTCAACGGTCCAGAGTGCTTGCTGCTCTTGCGGAGGACCTGGGCTTAGCTGCCAGTTAATACAGTGGTTCACAACCATACACACTTCTGGTTCTTAGGACCAACACTCTCCTGTGACCTCCACAGGCACCAGACAAAACACTGGCAAGCAGAAAGTAAGTAGATAAAATATTGATTTAAAAAGGAAAAACTTAAAATATCAAAATTCTCCAGGCACCGGGTGTGGTGGCACACGCCTTTAAACCCAGCTCTCGGGAGGCAGAGACAGGCATATTGCTGTGAGTTCAAGGCCAGCCTGGTCTACAAAGTGAGTCCAGAATAGCCAAGGCTACACAGAGAAACTCTGTCTTAAAAAAAAACAAAAAACAAACAAAACAACAACAACAAAAACAAAATTTTCCAGGCAACTGGCATACTCAGCACTAGGGAGGCAGATCAGGCAGATCTCTGTGAGTTCGAAGCCAACCTGGTCTACAAAGCAAGTCCAGGAGAGCCAGGGTTACACAGAGAAACCCTGTCTCCAAAAAACAAAACAAAAAAAACACCCCAAAAAGCTCCATAGCACTTAAACAAGAGTCTCATAAACAGCCTAACGTCAGAATTCAATTGACCGTCTTAATCCCTTGCAAGGAATCAAGGAATCAAGGCAATAAACCACAATGCCACAGACACTGAAATTATCAGAGAAAAACTTCAAGACAGCTATGATGGCCAAGGTCTGAGAAGCAGACTTGAAACAAGACACTGGCGTAGCAAAGCAAAGGAAGGGAGCTGGAGAGACGGAGATGCCATAGGAGCACTGGCTGCTTTTCTGGTAGACGCATGTTGAGCCCCTGCACCCACATGGCGGCTCATAACTGTTTGTGAGCCCAGCCCCAGGGGATCTGAGGTCTTTTTCTGGCTTCTGAGGGCCCAAGCACATACATGGTACAAATATACACATAAAAAATTTAAAAAATATTTTAAAAATATTCTTTCTCAATTAATAAAAAGAAGAAGATATGAAGAATGGCCAAATGAAAATTTTTGAAATGAAAAATGTATTAAAAATATGAACTCACTGCATAGGCTCAAAATATGGAGATGACAGAGGGACACTGGCAAACTGGAGGCAGGGTAGCAGAAATTATCATGGTAAAAGAAAAATGCTGAAGAAGCCAACAGAAGAAACAGCCTTTAGGACTACGGGAAGGAAAAAAAAACCCAAACCCAAAAACCACAAGGATAGCCGGGCGGTGGTGACGCATACCTGTAATCCCAGCACTTGGGAGGCAGAGGCAAGTGGATCTCTGTGAGCTCAAGGCCAGCCTGGTCTCCAGAGCAAGTTCCAGGACAGCCAAGGCTACATAGAGAAACCCTGTCTTGAAAAAAATAATAAATAAAAGAAGAAAGAAAAATAAATTACTATAAACTTCAACAGTGAAAGAAAAAAACCCCTATACATTCAGGGGTTCCTGAAATCATGCACAAAGCCCTAGGTTGGACCCTCAGCACCCCCAAATCAAAAGCTATTGCTCAGTAGGGTACGAGCACAGAAAGATCCCAGGTCTACAGTGCAAAAGCTGGAAGGAAGATGTCTCAAGGCTTTCACCATAAAGAAGGGCTATGTGTTTGAGGAAATAGATGCATTTCTCCAGTCCAGCACGTGAACAGAACCTTCATATGGCACCCCTTTAAGATGAACGGTTTCTTTATATTTAACGATGGGGCCTCACATAGCCTAAGCTGTCACTCACTCCAGTCAAGGGTGGCCTTGAACTCCTGGTCCTACTACCCTCACCTCCTTTCCAAGTGTCAGGGGTATTGGTATATACTACCATGCCCTGTGAATGCACATGATTTTTATGACTTTTATGAGGTGTTATGGGTCTAACCCAGGGCCTTACTAGAGGAAAATACCCTATTGTCCAACTACACCCCAAGCTTCTATAATTGATATTTTTGTTTGGTTGGTTTGTTTCTCGAGACAGAGGTTTCTCTGTGTAGCCTTGGCTGTCCTGGACTCACTTTGTAGACCAGGCTGGCCTCGAACTCACAGCGATCTGCCTGTCTCTGCCTCTGCCGGGATTAAAGGCGTGCGCTACCACCAACCGGCTTATAATTGATATGTAGGTATCAGATAACGCTACTCTGGGCACGGTGGTGCGAGCATGTGATCGCAGCACCAGAGAGGCTGAGACGGGGAGAATTTGGAAGGCTGAGCTACAGAGAACGGACTCATGAAGAAGGAAGGAAGGAAGGAAGGAAGGAAGGGAGGGAGGGAGGGAGGGAGGGAGGGAGGGAGGGAGGGAGGGCGGGCGGGCGGGCGGGCTGGGTGTGGGGGCGCTCCAAGAAAATAGAAAAGAGTCTCAACACATTCCAAACAGAAACACATGCTTAGACACACATAACAGAGCTAAAAGCCAACAACTAAAGGCAAAGGAAAAACAAAATTGAGGGTCTGGGTCTGGGTCTGAGTTGGTAGTGCCCTTGCCTAGCACTTATGACGCCCTGGACTCCGTCCCCAGCACCACATAAGCCAGGCAGTGGTGCAGATTTGTAATCCCAGCATTTGGGAGAGAGAGGAGGATCTCAAATTCACCGTCCTCCTCCGCTACCTAGGCAGGTCCAGGACAGCCTGGTATACCTGAGATCCAAACAAACCGCAGCCAAACTACATCGTGAGGAAAAAGAATCTCAATGATGGTGAACTGGACATTTCTCACCAGAAACTCTGAAGCCAAAGGCTAACAGAATAACGGCGCTTTTTGTCTTTTATTTGTATTTATTTATTTTTGCAGTACTGGGAATTAAGCCCAGGGTCTGGGGTGTGACAGGAAAGTGCTCTGCCACTGAGCTAACTCCAGTCCAGAACATCTTTTAAATAATGAAAGAGACTATTGTTTCAGAATTTTACATCCAGAGAAACTAAAATTTCAGAAGAAAAAAAAAAACCACCAAAAATGCCAAAAACCAAAAACCCCGTAATCTCCACTGAAGGAGAATTAAGAACATTTGTTACCAACTGACACGCACGTTTTTAGGGTAAGGAGGGCCAGCAGGATGGCTCAACGAGAAAGGGGGAGTAAGGGTGCCTGTGTGCCAGCCTGAGGAAAGTTGTGAGGCCATTAACAATATAGAACACAGGGAGACCGAGCGAAGAGACATGTATCATCTCCTCTTGGCGCACCTACTTACACGGCTCTGTTTTGGGGAACCACGAGAGTGCTCCACATTGAAACAGTAAAATAATCCCGGCTTGGTGGTGCATGACTGTAATCCCAGGACTCAAGAGCCTGAGGTGGGAGGATTTTGAGTTCAAGGCCAGGCTGGACTATGTAGTAAATCCCAGGCCAGCTGAAGCTACCCAATGAGACCCTGTCTTTTAAATGAATAAATAAGTTTTGTTTGTTTGTTTGTTTGAGACAGGTTTTCTCTGTGTAGTCCTGGCTGTCCTGGATTCCCTCTGTAGACCAGGTTGGCCTCGAACTCTTAGAGATCCACCTGCCTCTGCCTCCAGAGTGCTGGGATTTACAGGTGTATGCCACCACACCCAGCCAAATAAGTAAGTTTTTAAAATTTTTATTGACGTGTTTATTTTTGGTCAGGGTCTCTGTGCTGGTTACATTTTTATCAAGTTGACACAAAGTAGAATTGCCTGGTAAGGGAACCGTAATCTAAGAACTGCCTCCATAAGACTGGCCTGTGGCCTTGTCTGTGGGACACTTTCTTGATTAGTGACTGGTGTGACTAGGCCTGGCCCTCTGGGGATGGGATCACCCTGGGGCAGGTCCTCCTGGGCTGTATAAGGAAGCCAAGGGGAGCAAGCCAGTGTGCAGCATTCCACTATGGTCCCCAGGTAACCCCGGGCGTAGGTTTTGGTCAATGTCTTATCACAGAGAAGACAGGCTTACTCTAACCAAGGCTGACCTGGAACTCACAGCATTCCCTTTTCACCTCCTCCTGTGCTGAGATTGCGGGCATGTTAAAAAAACAAAACCATCTCCTCTAATGAGGCAGACTTCATCTCACTTGGGGAAGAGTCAGAAAGCGGGAGCCATTTACTTCAAATAAAAAGGCTGGAATGTGTACTTACAAAAAAGTCGAGCGGGGGCTGGAGAGATGGCTCAGTGGTTAAGAGCACTGCCTGCTCTTCCAAAGGACCCAGGTTCAATTCCCAACATCCACATGGCAGCTCACAACTGTCTGTAACTCCAAGATCTGACACCCTCACACCAATGCACATGAATTAAAATCAAATAAAATATTAAAAAAGAGATTAAAAAAGAAAGTCGAGTGGGGATTCCTTGGGGCAGGCAGACAACACTAGAACTAGCAATTAAAAATGATTCTGCTAAGACTGATGTCCCCTGACCTTTGTCAGCCGAGGGTGGTGGAGCTGTGAACTGCCATCTTTGCACAGTGGTCCTCAGGGCTTGGACCACTCCTTGACCACAGGCCTCCTCCACCTGACCAAGCATCCTAATCCTTTCTTCTGCATCCAGGCCCCACCACGTTGTTTGTTTTGTTTCCCAGACAGGGTTTTTCTGTGTAGTCCTGCCTGTCCTGGAACTTGCTCTGTAGATCAGGCCTCGAACTCAGAGATCTGCCTGCTTCTGCCTCCTGAGTGCTGGAATCACAGGCATGCGCCACCATGCCTGGCAAGCCTAACCACTTTTAAAGAAGCCTACTGACCTTCAGGCAGAAAGCACTTACTCTGCTGCTGCCTCTACTTAACAGTTAGCACTGATAGGTATGTATAAAATAAATATTTGTAGCGGGGCACAGTGCTGCACACCTTTAATCGGGGAGGCAGAGGCAGGCAGATCTCTGATGAGTTGAGGCCAGTCTGGTCTACGAAGTGAGTCCAGGACAGCCAAGGCCACACAGAGAAAACCCTGTCCCCCAAAAACAAATGAATAAATAAATAAAAATAAAATCTTTGTAAATATTTATGAATGTGTGTGTTTTAAATTTTAACTTTTTTGCAAGAAACTCAGGGCCTTAAACATGCTAGGAGCACGCTAACACTGTACCATAATATCCCCCAATATTCATGGACACGATCTCACCCGGTAGCTCGCCGCTGTCTGGCCTGGTGATCAGGGTAGTTTCAAATTTGACGTAGTCCTCCACGGAGCGGATGTGATGGTAGATTTACTTTCATAATCAAGGCCCTGCTATGTTACACAGGCTAACCTTGAAGAACACCTAGGCTCCAGCAATCCTCCTGTCTCCCGTAGCTACGCCTTAGGATACACACCACTGCACCCACATCAGTATTTTTTTAAATTTACAGTCAATGCACGCCTTTCTTGGAGACTAGAACTCCCACAAGGGCTGGAGTGTCTGTCACCTGAGCCATCCGACATGCAGTTCCGGGCACATTCACTCACTTTATGAACTGAGTAAAGATTAAAGATGTGAAATGTTTGTTCAGACTGAAATAATAAAGACAGTGAAGAAGAGGAAGGCAAGGGAGCACAGCAGAAAGTCTAGAAAAGGGCTTGTGGAGAACTGTGAAAAGGAAGAAATAAACTTGAAATAAATACAGATAATAGAAGCCGGGCATGATGGTGCGCACCTTTAATCCCAGCACTTGGGAGGCAGAGGCAGGCAGATCGCTGTGAGTTCGAGGCCAGCCTGGTCTACAAAGCGAGTCCGGGGCAGCCAGGGCTACACAGAGAAACACCATCTGGGGGTGAGGGTGGGGGTGGGGGTGGAGCGGGAGGGGGGAGATGCTAACTAACAGAGTCTCTAAGTACCCCTGCCTGGCCCAGAACCTGTGGGGATCGCTCAGGCTACTTTACACCCTGGGGGAATGGCAGGGCCACTCAGTCTGAAAAGCCCTGTTTTCCAGAATTCAATTAATTTTTTTTCAATGTACTCATTAAGGTTCTCAGAGAAGGAATGTTAGCACGCCCCTACCTATGATGTCATTACCTGCCTGCTACAAGGTGTATCCCCGCCCAGTTATAAATAGGGCAAACCCATCTCATATCTTCCCCTCCTGCCCCCCCCCTTGTGCTCCTTCCTTCCTTCTCCCCCTATTCTTTTACAATAAATCTTATAGAATGTATGTTGTGTGGCGCATATATCATATTTAACAGGGATACATTCAAATGCATGTTTACTTTTTATGTGGATTTCAGATAAGTGGAAGAAGAACTAGCTACAGCTGGGACTCAAAGGCAACTCTTCAACAGACCGCTGTCTCTAGCTGAAACAATTGTTTCATTTTCAGCAGTGGCCTCAGGCAGAGCTTGTCTCCAACCAGAGCCAGGAGCCCTGCTCCTTTCCAAGGAAGGTCGGGATCCTGGCTCTCAGGGCAGGCTTTCTCCCTGTGAGAAATGCCAGGAACAGCCCCAGCCTGCTGACCAGCACAGACTCTCTAACAGGCATGTAGCATCAAATAGAACTTGGAATACAACAAACGTGAAATTAAGTATACTGGGTTTTTCTTCCTACGTCTGTGGGGTAAAACTGAAAAGCATTATAACTAAAAAGAAAAGAAATATGTAAGCTATATGGATTTTTTTCTCATAATCTAGAAGGGTTTTTTGAGGGGTGGGATAGTGGTGGTGTTTTTGGTTTTGTTTTTAATATTTCTTTCTTTTCTTTTTAAAAAAATATTTATTTATTTATTATTTGTACAGTATTCTGCCTGCATGTTTGTCTGCAGGCCAGAAGAAGACATAGATAGTTGTAAGCAACCATGTGGTTGTTGGGAATTGAACTCAGGGCCTTTGGAAGAACAGACAGTGTTCTTAACCTCTGAGCCATCTCTCCAACCCTCTTTTTGTTTGTTTTTCCAGACAGGACTTCTCCAGGCAGCCTTGGTTGTCCTGGAAATCAGCTTTGTAGTTTCAAAGACCTGCCTGCTTCTGCCTCCCGAGGTCTGGGATCAAAGGCGTGCACCACCAAGTTTTCTAAAGCTTCAAAAATACTTTTTAACCTCATAGCTAGTGCTCTTACCACTGAACAATCTCTGCAGTTTCCTCAACTTTCTTTTTTAAGTGACTTCTGTATAAGCTGATGACATGACCACTCCATGGTATAGTTAGGGGGAAAGTTTTTATTGTGGGTATGAGAGCACAGCCAGAGGCATCTGGAAGAGTCCAGAGCAGTGAGATAAAGAGGTAGACTATACACAGCCAGCAGACTGGATCAGGCCATGAGAGAAGCAGGAACAGACAGAGGAGGGGGCGGGGAGGAAGGAAGCCAGCGGGGAGGGTGAGAAGGGCTAGGCCCATAGCGTGGACTTTGAAATGCGTAATGGGTGCTCGGTGCTTGGGATACTAAAGGCCAGCTTGGGCTTTGGTGTGCTAACAGGCACCACAGGTAGCCATTTGTCCCTTCTGCCTTTTGGAATTTGGAGAAATGGAGTTCCCTTGGGGGCCTGACAAATTTTTAATTGAATTTCATAGGGTGGGGAGTTGGGGGGTTGAGTATGGCTATGGTGCCTGTGTGTGTGTGTGTGTGTGTGTGTGTAGGGGGGTGAGTATGGCTATGGTGCCTGTGTGTGTGTGTGTGTGTGTGTGTGTGTGTGTAGGGGGGTGAGTATGGCTATGGTGCCTGTGTGTGTGTGTGTGTGAGAGAGTGGGGGGGTGAGTATGGCTATGGTGTGTGTGTGTGTGTGTGTGAGAGTGGGGGGGTGAGTATGGCTATGGTGTGTGTGTGTGTGTGTGTGAGAGTGGGGGGGTGAGTATGGCTATGGTGTGTGTGTGTGTGTGTGTGAGAGTGGGGGGGTGAGTATGGCTATGGTGTGTGTGTGTGAGAGTGGGGGGGTGAGTATGGCTATGGTGTGTGTGTGTGTGTGTGAGAGTGGGGGGGTGAGTATGGCTATGGTGTGTGTGTGTGTGTGTGTGTGTGTGTGAGAGTGGGGGGGTGAGTATGGCTATGGTGTGTGTGTGTGTGTGTGAGAGAGTGGGGGGGTGAGTATGGCTATGGTGTGTGTGTGTGTGTGTGTGAGAGTGGGGGGGTGAGTATGGCTATGGTGTGTGTGTGTGTGTGTGTGTGTGTGTGTGTGTGTGTGAGAGTGGGGGGGTGAGTATGGCTATGGTGTGTGTGTGTGTGTGTGTGAGAGTGGGGGGGTGAGTATGGCTATGGTGTGTGTGTGTGTGTGTGTGAGAGTGGGGGGGTGAGTATGGCTATGGTGTGTGTGTGTGTGTGTGTGTGTGTGTGTGTGTGTGTGAGAGTGGGGGGGTGAGTATGGCTATGGTGTGTGTGTGTGTGTGTGTGTGTGTGTGAGTGGGGGGGGTGAGTATGGCTATGGTGCCTGTGTGTGTGTGTGTGTGTGTGTGTGAGAGTGGGGGGGTGAGTATGGCTATGGTGCCTGTGTGTGTGTGTGTGTGTGTGTGTGTGTGTGTGTGTGTGTGTGTGAGAGTGGGGGGGTGAGTATGGCTATGGTGCCTGTGTGTGTGTGTGTGTGTGTGTGAGAGTGGGGGGGTGAGTATGGCTATGGTGCCTGTGTGTGTGTGTGTGTGTGTGTGTGTGTGTGTGTGTGTGTGTGAGAGTGGGGGGGTGAGTATGGCTATGGTGTGTGTGTGTGTGTGTGTGAGAGTGGGGGGGTGAGTATGGCTATGGTGTGTGTGTGTGTGTGTGTGAGAGTGGGGGGGTGAGTATGGCTATGGTGTGTGTGTGTGTGTGTGTGTGTGTGTGTGTGTGTGTGAGAGTGGGGGGGTGAGTATGGCTATGGTGTGTGTGTGTGTGTGTGTGAGAGTGGGGGGGTGAGTATGGCTATGGTGTGTGTGTGTGTGTGTGTGAGAGTGGGGGGGTGAGTATGGCTATGGTGTGTGTGTGTGTGTGTGTGTGTGTGTGTGTGTGTGTGAGAGTGGGGGGGTGAGTATGGCTATGGTGTGTGTGTGTGTGTGTGTGTGTGTGTGAGTGGGGGGGGTGAGTATGGCTATGGTGCCTGTGTGTGTGTGTGTGTGTGTGTGTGAGAGTGGGGGGGTGAGTATGGCTATGGTGCCTGTGTGTGTGTGTGTGTGTGTGTGTGTGTGTGTGTGTGTGTGAGAGTGGGGGGGTGAGTATGGCTATGGTGCCTGTGTGTGTGTGTGTGTGTGTGTGTGTGTGTGTGTGAGAGTGGGGGGGTGAGTATGGCTATGGTGTGTGTGTGTGTGTGTGTGTGTGTGTGAGTGGGGGGGGTGAGTATGGCTATGGTGCCTCTGTGTGTGTGGGGGGGGTGAGTATGGCTATGGTGCCTGTGTGTGTGTGTGTGTGTGTGTGTGTGTGTGTGTGTGAGAGTGGGGGGGTGAGTATGGCTATGGTGTGTGTGTGTGTGTGTGTGTGTGTGTGAGTGGGGGGGGTGAGTATGGCTATGGTGCCTCTGTGTGTGTGGGGGGGGTGAGTATGGCTATGGTGCCTCTGTGTGTGTGGGGGGGGTGAGTATGGCTATGGTGCCGGTGGGAGTGGGGGGAGGGGTGGGGGCTGGGGGGTTGGGGAGGACACTGTGTAAGATTCACTTCTCTCCTTCCATCATTAGGTTTGGGGTATCCAACTCAAGTCACCTAGCTTGGCAGTAAGTGCCACCTCACCGGCCCCTTGGCTGCTAGAGGATGCTAGAGGAAGTGCACGTTAGAAGGGAGGCTTGGTGATACAGAGCTCTCAGATAGGTGTTTTTTTCCTGGTAAGTAACTGTAAAGGTTAATGTAGAAAACAAAGAGCCTGGGGAGCTGAGGAGCCCAGTGCCTGACAAAGAACGCCACCACCACAATGAGACCATCTGCAGGGAGTTAGGAGCTGGGATACTCTGGACATAAAGGTCAACATATGATAAGAACATCAGAAAAAAACAATCTTTTTTTTGGCCTTGGCCCTGAGATTAGATTTGCCGATGTAATTTTCCATCACAAAGGTTCCTTTTTCTGCCCTATAAAACGCTTAAGGCCCCTGCTCTCTGGGCTGCCACAGTCTCTTCCCATTCTAACATGACACTCTGCTTTGACGGCAGTCAGTCTGCCCTTTTTTCTTTTATCTTTTATCGGACTCAATCAACCCTCATCTAACGGCATGCTTATGACTCATGGTGCGGTGCAGAGGGGGGAGGGGGCAGGAATGTGGTTCAGTGGTAATGTCAGTACATAACATGTGCAAGACCCAGAGTTTGGCCCAGGGAAGGGGAAACACTCTTGGCATCTTCCCATGAGACTGGGTTTTCTGCCAACGTAACTATTTTTTGGTTTAAATAAATCAGCTTAATTCGAATCAATAAAGCAGAAAGTCACAGCTCACACCATGCCTTCCTGAATGATAATCACTACCACTGTAAACAGTCTGGCATTGTCCTGGGTGGTGTTTTGTTTATACAAGTTAGAGTTATCTGGGAAGAAGAACCTTATTGAGAAAATACCTCTATCAGATTACCTACAGACAAATCTGTAGAGCATTTTTCTAGACTAAGGTACAGCTCACTCACTGCAGGTGGTGCCACCCATCGGCAGGTTGTCCTGAGCTGTGTAAGAACTCAGGCTGAGTAAATGGCAGGGAGCAAGCTGGTAAGCAGCACTCCTCCATGGTCTCTGCTTCAGTGCCTGCCTTGGCTTCCCTCGGTCAACTGGGACCTTGGATATGCAAGCCAAATAAACCCTTTCCTCCCCACAGTGTTTTATTACAGCAATAGGAAGCAGACTTAAGCTGAGCATGGTGCTTTAATGCCAGCACTCAGGGAGGCAGAGGCTGGTGGATCTGTGTGAGTTCGAGGCCAGCCTAGTCTACAATGCAAGTCCAGGATAGCCAGGGTTACACAGAGAAATCCTATCTCGAAAAAACAAAAAGAAAGAGAAATCAGACTTAAGACAGGTATATATTTCACATTTTGTGCATGAAATATGGCTTATAATATACGGGTTATTTGTTATTCATAACGGACAAACGCAGAGCCTGGCACGATGGCTCAGTGGGTCAAAATCAGCTTGATGATTTAAGTTCAATCCTCAGGACCTTTATGGTGCTAGCGAGATCTAACTCCCCAGGGCTGGTGGATGTGTCAGTAGGCAAAAATGACCTGCTGCTGAACCTAACAACCTGAGATTGATCCCCAGGATCCGTGTGGTGGAGACAGACAAACAGACAGACAGACAGACAGAGGGTGTGATCGAGCCCAACTCCCTTGGATTGTACTCTGACTTCCACCTTTCCCCATATATATACATACAAAATAAATAAAATGTGATTAAAAAAACAACAACAACATAGCTAAGTGTAGTGTGAATGCCTCTGATCCCAGAGGTGAGTAAGGCAGGCAGAGCTCTGTGAACTCAGGGCCAGCCTGGTCTACATCGGGCATTCCAGTCCAGTCAAAGCTACATAGTAAGGCAGACAGACAAATGACAAAAAAAGAACTGACTCCTACAGGGGACCTCCACTCATACCATGGAACACACACACACACACACACACACACACACACACAGAGTAAATACAAACATAATAAAAATTCTTAAAGACGTAGCCGGCCAAAATGCTCACCAACTGATGAACAGATAAATGATGGCTCGTTCATAGAGTGGACTATTATTCATCAATGAAAAGCAAAATTCTTTTTTTGTTGTTGTTGTTGTTGCTTTTTTTCGAGACAGAGTTTCTCTATGTTATCTTGACTGTCCTGGACTTGCTTTGTGAATTCACAGCAATCTGCCAGCCTCTGCCTCCCAAGTGCTGGGATTAAAGGCGTGTGCCAGCCACCACGCCTGGCAAAAGCAAAATTCTTAAAAGTCACTGATTTATATAATGGGGGTGGGGGAGACATATGTGCATGGGTGACCATGCATGGAAGTCAGATGATAACCAGTGAAAGCCAATTCTCTTTCTACCATGTGGGTCCCAGGGACTGAACTCATGACCGTCAGACTTGGCTGCAAGCACCTTTACCTACCAACCCATCTATTTCTACTGATGTTTGTTCGTGTCTTTCTTGTTTTTTTTGTTTTATTAAATATTTGTAAAAATTTTTACATATACATTTATATTATTAGACATATATATAATAAACTACCTACAACAAGAAGAACCATGAAGCAATCAGGAATTATATAAATGTTACATTCTTAGTGTTTTGGCTGTTTGTATTTGGCAGCCTTGAAGAAAATGTTTTTCCTATCTTGGTGCATCTAAAATTCTGACTGTAAATCAATATCTATCATATCTCATCATTATCAACTTAAAATATCTATCTAGACCTAAAAATATCTTGACCCCTAAACAACTAAGCTTAATTGTAAAACCAAACCATCTGGTCTTCAACCCCATCAGAGACTTGAGAAGGAATAAAATCAATTACCTGAGTATACAGGGAGTGCAGGTTAGCAGCTTCCCAAATGAGAAGATGACAGAGACAGTTTACTACCTGAGCAGTCTCCCAAAACTCTCTGTAATGTTGGAGCATCATCTTCTTTTTCTTTGAGATTCCTGACCTTACCTTTACCAACCCAATATTTTTTTAGAGGAATAGTCTATATTTTCTCCTAGAACATGTTTATTTGTTTGTTTGTTTAGGTTTTTGAGACAGGGGTTCTCTGTGTAGCTTTAGCTGTCCTGGACTTGCTTTGTAAACAAGGCTGGCCTTGGACTCACTGAGATCCACCTGCCTCTGCCTCCTGAGTGCTGGGATTACAGGTGTGCACCTCAGTGCCTGGCTATGTTATTTTAATGTCTCATCTGAATGGCCCACTCTTTGCCTACTGATCTAAAACCATGTGACAAACTTGAATTCCAGCCTGGCCTGTGGATTTGGTTGGAAGGTGACATACCTAATTTTTGAGCCCATATTATAGCGGTACCCGTGTCTCCTGCATTGCCTTCAGCTAAATATACAACTTCTTGTCCAATCTTCCATCCAATGAGTGGATAAAAGCCTTAGGAAGCAAACACACAAATGAACAATATAAATCATATAGGAAATACACAACTCATTGCAGCAGCGACCACAACATAATGGCTTAAGGATATAAACAACGGCAGAGTGCTTAAGCATGGAGCCTGGCCGAGTTCAAACCTCAGCCCACACCAGGTTTCTAGACTTTCAGCCTTCGTTTCCACAAGGGAAGAGAGGGGTCCCCTAGAGAGCATTTGTATGCACAAACAGTTAACTCGTACAAGTGACTCAAGCACAGGTTCTGGCATATGGTATAGGAAATAAATATAAAGGGTGGGTTTCTGCTTTTGTTCTTGTTTGTTCTGTTGTTGGAAGGCTGGTCTTGGTTTGGGGAGCCAGAAATTGAACCGAGGGCCTCGTGCATGCTAGGTAGACACCCCACCACTGAGCTATATCACCAGCCCCAAACTATTGTGCATTTGCTTGTTTGATACAGGGTTTCTCAAGCCCCGGTTGTCCTAGACTCACGTTTTTAGACCAGGCTATCCTCGAACTCACAGAGCTCCACCTGCCTCTGCCTTCCGAGTGCTGGGATCAAAGGCGTGCGCCACCACGCTCAGCCCAACTATTAGGTTTTAATAGCCACAGCTACATCCATGTCTCTAGACACATGGCAATAAGTGTTTTAATTGCAAACTAAAGGTTACTAGCGCTCACTTAGCCAGAGCACAAACTACAGAGTTGTGCTTCTATGTAGGCTCCAAGCAAAGTCCTACACCAGGACAATGGGACACAGCCATCAGCTGTGCTCCTGCCAGCTGGGGAAAGGGATCAGGCTGCAGAGCGAAGGCAGGGAGAATAGCTTTTAAAGTCTCATCTTTGAAAATGCTGGAGGTGCTGAGCAGTGGTGGTACCCACCTTAAACCCACTCGGGAGGCAGAGGCAGAGGCAGAGGCAGGCGGATCTCGAGGCCAGCCTGGTCTACAGAGTTCCAGGACAGCCAGGGCTACACAGAAGAAAAGGAGGGAAAATGCTGGGACGTAGCTTGGTTAGAAGAGTGCCTGCCCAAAGGAAGCCCTGTGTGCCACTGCCAGCACCACATAGACCAGGCATGGCTGCAAAGCCTAGAACCTGGCACTGGGGAAGTGTAGGTAGTCCCAGGTCATCTTTGTCTACATGGCGAGTTCAAGGCCAGGCTGGGCTACATGAGATGTGGTCTCATAAAACTAAGAAGGCCCTAAACATGTATTGATCACTAGTTGGCAATTACCACCAACTAGTTTCTAATGCACAGAAAAGAGAAATTAAAATTGCAGCCCAAGGCGTACAAGACTTGGCTAGCAAGTAAGGCCCTAGCAGTAGCACACAAAAATAAATAAATGAATATAGGGCAAAAAGAGATTTAGACTCTAATACTAAATTTTAAACAAATATAACATATAATACAAATAAATATTTGGAAAGATGACCAAAATAGACTAATCCATCTGATTTTTTTTCTATTAACATCTTTGGGTTTTCTTGTTTTATGAGACATTTTTCTGTGTAGCCCTGGATGTCCTGGAACTCACTCTATATACCAAGCTGGCCTCGAACTTAGAGATCAGGCCCCCTGTGCCTCCTGAGTGCTGAGATTAAAGTGTGTACCACCAATAACTGGCACCATCTTTTTTTTTTTAAAGATTTATTTATGTATTATGTATGCAGTATTCTGCCTACAGGTCAGAAGAGGACACCAGATCTCATTATAGGTGGTTGTGAGCGACCATATGGTTGCTAGGAATTGAACTCAGGACCTGTGAAAGAGCAGTCAGTGCTCCTAACCTCTGAGCCATCTCTCCAGCCTAGCATCTTTATTTTTAATGCTGCCAATTTAATTATTTTAATTAATCTAAAAGCAATGGGAGCCAGGTACTAGTGGCCTGCATCTGTAATCCCAGCACTTGTGGAGGCAGAGGCAGGCAGATCGATGTGAGTTTGAGGTCAGCCTGGTCTTCAAAGTGAGCCCAGAACAGCCAAGGCTACACAGAGAAACCCTGTCTCAAAAAATAAAAATAAAACAAAGGCAATGGGAATTAATTGCTAATAATAATAATAATAATAACAACAACAACAACAACAACAATAACAACAACAATAATACTTCAAAGGATATCTTTAACATAAAATGGGGAATTGGTATGTGATACACATTACAAACAAAGAGCAGTGTAATTTTATCTTATTAACAAGACACACTGGGCTGGGCTAAAGAGATGGCATTGGCTGCTTTTCCAGAGCACCCATGCGGCAGCTCACAACGATCTATAACTCCTCACACAGACATGCAGTCCACACACTAACATACATGAGAACAAATAAACAAATGACACACCCTGGTTCTTTACCTCCATTAGCATGCTGCAGGCTGTTTCCTGTATTGATGTCCAAAAACGTCCCGGTCCCCATAGTTAGTTTCACATCTCCCCTCTGGAAGCAGCATTCACCAAACATGGCCGACTGCTGGTCACCAACCTGCCAAGGCATTCAAGCGTCAGGTGCGCACTCTACCAGCGCCTGCCTCGTTAGAGCCAGTCCCCACTCACAAGATTCTCATGATTACATATTTCTCTTGCTATTTTTTTCTCTTTCCCCATTACCTTAAATTCAAAATAAACCCCCCAAAGGCAACAGTGGCAAAGGTCTCTCTGGGCCAGCACTGTGGGCAACTGACTGACCTAAGGGCTTCTGGGGACAATCTAGTTCATGACTTTTATGCATGTGAGTGGTTTTAGAAATGTCAGTAGAAAAACTGCTCGACAGAAAAAAAAACTGTGCCTTTTAATTTTTACCTTACACGGTTTGTTCATCTCTCAAGATAATTGATCTCACAAATTTCTTTTACTAAGACTGGCAGAGGTATAATAAATAAAGCTGCTTATTTAACTTATTGCAGTGCTGGAAATTGACCCTAACACCTCCTATGTGCTGAAAAGTATTCAACACTATGTTATACTCTTAACTCTGTTTACTCTTTTTGAAGACAGGTTGCCATGTTTACCAAGGTAGCCTAGTAGCTAGGACCAGCCTTCTAAATAGCTAAGACTGTTACAGTAAACACAAATCACTGCAGAGTCCTTGCCTTATCTGCACACGGTCATGGTCACTAACACCATATTAAATAAAGAATTAAAAAATAAAAATAGGGCTGTCAAGACGGCTCAGCAGAGAAATGCATTTGCTGGTAAACCTGACACCCCGAGTTTGCTCCTTGGTAGAAAGAGAGAACCAACTCCTGGAAGTTGACTCTGACCGCCACATGCATGTCATGGCATGTATACACACACACACACACATGCACGCAAAGTGATACATGTTAAAAAAAAAATAAAAACAAAAGATAAACCTCATATAGGAAACCCTTTTGAGGCCAAGCATAGCTGAACACACAAGCCTGGAGAGTCTGACAGGAGGATTTTTAAGTCAGAGGCAAGCCTGGAGAGTCTGACAGGAGGATTTTTAAGTCAGAGGCAAGCCTGGGCTAATAACAAGATTACCTGTGTTTCCAAAAATCATAAAAATAAAACCACCTGGGCATGGGAGCACACGTATGCATTCCCAGCACGTTGGAGACTAAGGATTGTTTTGAGGCTGGGGACAGCCTGGCCTACGTAGAGATTTACGGGTAGCCTAGGCTACATAATAAGACCCTGTAATTTATAAGAAAATAAATTGACTTCTCCCCCTCCCTTCCTGACTCCCCAGCTACTGCAGAGAAGCCCACGCACGAAAGGTGGCCTCCACCCCACGTTTAAGCCACTGAAGGAACAAGGCATCACCTGACGTTTCCCAGCATGTCATCTTCGAACCCTCTCCTCTGACCAGAGAGCAAGAATCTAATAGTAAAAGGACCTAAAATAAAAAACCAGGAGCTGCACAGGTAGCTCAGAGGTCCAAGCACTTGCTGTTCCTGCCAAGGGCCCAGGTTCGATTCCCAGCACCCACACAGCAGCTCATCCCCATCTGTAACTCTAGTCCTAGAAGATCAAATGCTCTCTTCTGGGTTCTGCAGGCACTGCTCTCATGTGGTGCATAGATATACAAGCAGGCAAAGATATCTAAGCATATACACTAAAACATGTCTAAACATATACAGTAAGCATAAATAAGTCTAAAAGTTAACAAACCCCAGAAATTATTCCATTTTTACACCAGCATCTACGCTGGCAGTTGCAAGGTAAGGGTTTTTATAACATCCAGACACAACTTTCTCCTCTGGTGTCAACTGCTTATTTACTGATTTTGGCTGTTCTGATGAAATCTAAGCTAAGCAGTGGCCCCTTTATTGCTTCTAAAATCACAGCATCTACAGAAGTATATTATTGCCCAGGACACGGTATCTAAGAGCAACACAGACATAGTTGAAAATGGTTACAGCGTATTTCCACAGTAGAGGATTGGCCAGTGGCGCCCTGCCGAGAATACAAGGGATGCCTTTCCTTATATACGTTACTCTTTCAACTTAAAAGAAAAACAAAAGACACACTGGATATAATGGGAACTGGTTTCTTCTTCAGCGCTGATGCTGAATCCCGGGCCTTGTGCGTGGTGGCAGATGCTCATACACTAACCCTGAGAACAGTAGGGTCTCACTGTCTAGCCCTGGCTGGAAACTATGGCATTTGCTAAAGGAGACCAGACTGGCCTTGAACTCACAATGATCTGCCTGCTTCTGCCTCTGCCTCTGTGGACAGGAGCCACCATACCTGGCTCAGACATGAGCCTAATTTTCCTAAGGACCTTTTGTTTCTCTTCAACGCTAGTCCCAGCTAACCAAACATATTTATTTAGTCTTTACTCCCATGTCTTCTACTTACCAAGGCAACAACTGGTACAGGCACACCAAATATCTCTTCATCCACTGATCCGAAATTATGGCTTCAAAAGAGATTGGTGAGAGAGTTAATTGGAGCTCTGGCCATACTCATTCTATAAAAATCCAGCAAGCTGCTTTTAACACAGCACAGGCGTGTCAAGCACGTAAGAAAAAAAATTTCCCCAGCAAAGCAAAAGGAACCCAAAGGCAATTGTGTCAGTCTATTTCTGGTGCTCGAATTTACCTTGTATCCTTCACAGGCGGCATAATAGAGAGAGGTAAGGAAAGTATGGTGGCCAGGAGCTTGCTCCATCGCATCTGAACATGAAAATACGGCATCAGGATATGAAAGCTTGAATGCTTCACCCCCTACCCACATTTCTTCCTTTTTTTATAAAAATGAAATTCTGTTTGTTTGTTTGGTTGGTTGGTTTATTTTTCAAGACAGGGTTTCTCTTGTAGTCCTGGCTGCCCTGGACTTGCTTTGTAGACCAGGCTGGCCTCGAACTCACAAAGATCTGCTTGCCCCTGCTTCCCAAGTGCTGGGATTAAAGGAGTGTGCTACCACTGCCTTGTTTTAAATGAAATTCTTTTTTCAAACATTTTTATAACTTGTTAAAGATTTATTATTTATACAGTATCCTGCCTGCATGTGAGCCAGCAGGCCAGAGGAAGGCACCAGGTCTCATTATAGATGGTTACGAGCCACCATGTGGTTGCCAGGAATTGAACTCAGGACCTTTGGAAAAACAGCCAGTGCTCTTAACGTCTGAGTCATCTCTCCAGACCCCTACCCACATTTCAAAACATCATACTGAATGCAACAACATATACAAGAGTTGTCAACTACAGTCAATTAAAGAAGAATCTAGCCTACTTTATAGACTGGTAAATCAAAAAAGAACATAGAAGTCCTTACCCTAAATGGATTAAAAAATCCAGTTGTACTGGCATTTGAATAATCCGTGGCAAATGAAGAACCTAAATTTACATTAGAAGTAACACATTTATTATCAGGAAATATACATCGTCTAATCTTGGTTTACAATCTAGACCTTTGTCTATCTTCAAATTCATCCTAAAATGGATGCTTGCAACATTCAAATTTCCAGGAAAATACCCACCTAATCTTTATGAACCTTTATAGTGTTTTTATTGTTTTTGTTTTGTTTTGTTTTTTAAGACAGGGTTTCTCCTTTATAGTGTTTTATTCTGATTGGGACTTTATTTAGATTTTTCAAAATTACAATTATGTATGTATGCATATGTACTACAGCACACACGTGCAGATATGATGACAATCTCAAGAGTCTGTTCTTAGCCAGGTGTGGTGGTGGCGGCAGCGCACGCCTTTAATCCCAGCACTCGGGAGGCAGAGGCAGGCGGATCACTGTGAGTTCGAGGCCACCCTGGTCTACAAGCGAGTCCAGGACAGCCAAGGCTACACAGAGAAACCCTGTGAGTCTGTTCTCTCTTCACCATGCGGGTCACAGGGATCATGTCTGGTCCTCAGGCTTTGCAGTAGATGCCTTTATTGGCTAAACCTTCCCACTAGGCCTTTGCTTTCCTCACCAATGCCCATACATGGAGGTCAGAGGTCAACTTTTGGGAGTCAGCTCACTCCACCACGTGGGCTCTAGGGACCATGCCATTCCTCCACACCCTCCCTCCCCGCCCCCGTTTTTGGAGACAGGGTTTCTTTGTGTAGCTACTGTGCGCGCTACCAGCTAAACTATCTTACCAGCTCCTAAACATTACCAAAGTAATTTTACAGATAGAGCATCAGGGTCCTGAGTTTTAAGGGAGAGGTGCACAGATGCTACGTGGCACTCCCCACCCCCCACCCCCCGAGTATATCCAAGTACTATCACTACTTTATTTTAAAAAATTTTTTAAGTTAGATTTATTTACTTTATGTGCATTAGTGTTTCACCTATGTGTTTCCTATGTCTGTGAAACACGTTTGTGCCTGGTGCCCTTGGGGGTGAGAAGAGGGCACGGAGACCCCTAGACCTGCAGTTAGAAATGGCGGTGAAGCCAACACGTGGGTCTCTGGCAATCAGCAGCTGAGTCAGCTCTCCAGTCCCTTAAAAAAAAAATTTTTTTTTTTTAAACTTAGCACACAAAGCAATGCGTTTCATTATGGCATTTTCATGTTATTATACTCTGTTCTAATGTGACCCTCCTCCTATGCCCCACACCCATCCTAACTTTTCCCTTCCTGCCCCGAGTCGGCCTGGCCTTTTCATTTGATGTCACATGTATCCCACCCTCTGTGTTCCCATCCCTTACAATCCCTTCCTCCTCTCATGACTCTCTGGTTTAATGAGCAGACCCAGACACTCAGACAGTAGCTCTGTCACTCTCAAATATAGGTTCCATATTTGAGAGATAATGTGTCATCCTTTCTTCTAAGCCTAGGTTTTCTCACTTAACATGATTTTCAGTTCCATCCATTTTTCCTGAAAGTCTCGAGGCTCCTTTTTTTCTAGTTTTTTGAGACAGGGTTTCTCTGCGTAATAGCCTTGGTTGTCCTGGAACTCTTTGTAGACAAGGCTGGCCTCAAACTCACAGAGATCCGCCTGCCTCTACGTCCCCAGTGCTGGGATTACAGGCGTGCACCACCACACTCAGGTGACTCCTTTTTAAAACTGCATCTTGTGTATGTGCTACATTTTTCTTGCACTGGTTCAGGTTCTGGTGAACTTCTTGGCCGGGTTCTTTCCTGGGCTGTATGAAATAGTACAGCAGTGAACGTGGGTATGGAGGTACCTCTGTGGCATTACCTAAGAGTCTTTCAGTGACATGCCTGAGTGGGACAGCCAGGTCACGTGGTAATTATCTTTTTTTTACTTGTCAAGAGGTCTCTGTGCTGATTCCTATCACGGCTGCACAAGCTCACATTCCCAGCCACAACAGTGAGGCTCCTCTCCCTACATCCTCGCTCGCATTTGCTAACATTTGCCCTCTTTTTGTTTGTTTGATTTTTAGAGAGTCACTCTGTGTTGTCCTGGGTGTCCTGGAGCTTCCTAAGTAGACCAGGCTGGCCTCAAACTCATAGACCTCCCAAATGCAGGGATTAAAAACCCGAGCCACCACACTTGGTTTTATTTATCCTCTTTTTTGTTTGTTTGTTTGCTTCTCAAGACAATGTCTGTGTAGCCTTGCTGTCCTGGAACTCTCTTTGTAGACCAGGCTAGCCTGGAACTCACAGAGATCCCCCTGCCTCTGCCTTCCAAAGTGTTGGGATTAAAGCCATGTGCTACCATGTTCGGTGTTTCTGTTTTTTGTTTTTTAAATTTGTTTACTTAATACATATACAGTATACAGTGCTGTCTGCATGTACACCTGCAGGCCAGAAGAGGGCATCAGATCACTTTATAGATGGTTGTGAGTCACCATGTGGTTGCTGGGAATTGAACTCAGGACCTCTGGAAGAGCAGTTAGTGCTCTTAACCTCTGAGGCATCTCTCCAGCCCCATTTTATTTTCTTGATGATAGCCATTCTGGTCTGGGTGAGAAAGAATTCAAAACAGTTTAAATTTGTATTCCTCTCAGGACTAAATTATGGAAACTTTCAAGAGGAATTATTACTCATTTCTGTTCCTTCTTAAGGAAATTTGAGGAGCTTTGTGTCTAACTTTTACATTCTGCTGTAGACAATCAGATATTAACCTCTTGTCTGACGTGTACATGACAAAACATGATTATTTTCCCCACTCTGTAGGCTGTTTCTTCACTTAAATGACTGTTTCCTTTGCTGTGCACAAGCTTTTAATCTCAAGCAACCCTATTAACCGATTATTGGAATTACTCTGGTGCTAACAGGGTGCTTTCCAGAAACTCCTTGCCAATAATATCCTCATATATTTTGCCCATGTTATATTCTAAGCATTTTTGTTTCATGTTTTATATTAAGAGCCATTTTTTTTTAAGTTTTATTATTTCTTCATCAGTGTATGTGCACGTGTGCAGGTGCCCACGAAGGCCAGAAGTGTGTGTGTGATCTCTGGAGCTAGAGTGACAGACAGTACTGAGAACCAAACTCAGGTCCTGTGGAAGAGCAGTAGCAAGTGCTCCTAACCACTGGGCCATCTCTCCAAGCCCAAATAATCTGTTCTGTTGTTTGTGACATGGTCTCTCTATGCAGTCCTGGTACTTGCTATGTGAACCAGGCTGGCCCCGAATTCACAGAAATCCACCTGCCCCTGCCTCCTGAGTGATGGGCTGGAAGGCGTGTGCCACCACACTCAGCTATTCTGTGTTCTTTTTCTGTTTTGAGACAGAGTCTTACTGTGTAGCTCTGGCTGGGCTGGACCTTGCCGTGTCGACCAGACTGGTCTTGAACACACAGAGATAGATCCACCTGCTACTGCTTCAGAGGTGCAGGGACTAGAGGAATGTCGCACCAATTCCAGGACTGCTTTCTGCGAAGAACGCCTTTGCGGGCTGGTGAGAAGGATCCACAAAGGCGCCTGCCACCACGCCTCACAACCTGAGCCCCATCCCCCGGTCCCACGTGGTGGAAGGAGAGAACAGACTCCAGCAGCTCTTCCTTTGACTTCCACAGGCCCGGATGACTACGATGTTCCTGGTCACTTTTCTAGTTGGTGGCACCTTTGTTCTTTGGTATTAAGGCCTTGCTGGACATGGTGGGTTCCTTCCCTGTTCTCTGTGGACCAATTCCTCTCATCAAATTTATTCTTTCCTGTGGTCTTACGATTGAGACGCTCTTCCTCTTCTGTGTATAGTATTCCTTGATGCATCTTCTGCATCGCTGGCTTGACTGGCCCTTGTTCCCCAGCTCTGCTGGGCTTGGCCCGCAGTCATTTACTTTCAGGGCTTGAGAACATCATTCTGAGCTGGCTGTCGCCGGGGGATCGGATGTAGCTCGGATGCGGCTGCTTTTCTAAGTGAGTTGGCATCTCCTCCTCCTTACAGCGTTTGGTGTTCTTTGCTTTGTGTTTTGGGATTTTGACTCTACCACGAAAAGTTTCTTCTGTGGTACTAACTATTTGGGATTCTAAATGCCCCTTCTATTGGACATCCACCTCTTCTCTCTTTTTTAAAAGGATTTATTTATTTACTATATATACAGTGCTCTGCCTGCATGTGTGCCTGCTCACCAGAAGAGGGCACCAGATCTCATTATAGATGGTTGTGAGCCACCATGTGGCTGCTGGGAATTGAACTCAGGACCTCTGGAAGAGCAACCAGTGCTCTTAACCTCTGAGCCATCTCTCTAGGCCCCCATTTCTTCTCTTGATTTGGAAATTCTCTGCTATAATTTAATTGACTAGATCGTGCTTTTTAGTGTTTATTCATTTCTTCTATTCCATGGATGCTTAAGCTTTGGACTCCTGATAACATCCTAGATTTTTTGGATGCTGTAGTCATATTTGTTCATCCCTTCCCCCCTTTTGGTTTCTGGATGTAGTATTTCATGAATACTATCCTCTGTTCCTTTTATTTATCCTTTTTGCTGGTCAACTATCTTGGTGAAACTTTCCACTGTTTTTTTAATTTTTTTTTATTTTTTGATTCCCTGAGTTTTTCATTTCCAACATTTCTATTTGTTGTTTTTCAGAATATCAATTTTCTTGCTGGATTTTCCCTCCATGTGGTCATCCAGATGGTTGATGTTTTCTTTTAAAATATTGACCTTCCTTTCTGGGCTTTGAATTTCATCAATTTGCTTGTTGGTATCCTCTTTCATGTCACCATCACTTTTTAAACCAATCAATGTGAAATCGTCACCTCCCATTTTACCTGCTTCACTGGCTTTAATGAGGCTTGGTCATTGAGACCTTATGACCTGGGCTGGAGAGATGGCTCAGCCGTTAAAGGCTAGGCTCATGACCAAAAATGTAAGAGAAGTTATGACCTTTGAGGGGGTCATGTGGCTTCATCTTGTCCTGTGTCTGTGTTGCCATCTGGCTAGCTCCTCCAGTGTTTGTTGTGTTTACATTTATTTACTTAGTGCATGAGTACCCTGCCTGCATGTGCACCTGCACGCCAGAAGAGGGCATCGGATCCCACCCAGTTCATCAAGACTTTTAAACCAATCTCCCTCTTCTAAATAAATGACAATATATCTGGCTTTAGCGCAACATGTAGTTACTAGTGTGCCAAACAGCAGAATGTTTGGAATATGTTAAGAAAAACTGTGGGCTGGATGATGGTGGCACACGCCTTTAATCCCAGCACTTGGGAGGCAGAAGCAGGAGGGTCTCTGAATATGAGCCTGCTCTACAGAGTGAGTTCCAGGACAGCCAAGGGTACAGAGAGAAACCCTGTCTCGAACACCTGTGGCGGATGGAACGTCCACTCTATTTTAGGCAATTCTGGTCCCTCGGTCACCTTTACCTTTTGTGAGCTTATATAACAGCCAGGTGTCAATTGTCCCAAAGCAGCAGTTGTTTTCTTCAACTGCCCTTTTCACCTTGAAAACAGAAGAACATTTAGTCAGCTACAGCTGCCTACAGTATCAAACATAGGAAAAAAGAGAGATCAATAGATACACTGTAATCCCAATCAAGAGAAATGCACCTACAAAGACCATTTCTAGAACACAGTCCAAAGGTTTTAATTATCGGTGAGCGGGATTTAGGGGACAGTTCCTCCTTTCTTCTCTGTGCTCCCTGAAAACTTTTAGTTAAAAACAAAACGCAGAGGGCCAGGCGGTGGTGGTGCACATCTTTAATCCCAGCACTTGGAAGGCAGAGGCACACGGATCTTGGTGAGTTCGAGGCCAGCCTGGTCTACAAAGTGAGTCCAGGACAGCCAAGGCTACACAGAGAAACCCTGTCTCAAAAAAAAAAAAAAGAAAAGAAAAAAGAAAAAAAGAAAAAAGAAAAAGAAAAAAACCCAACCAACCAACCAAACAAAAAAAAAGCAGAGCGTGCATACTTTTAATTTAAATACACTAGTACAACCTGAAGTGATAACACACTATATGTACGGCTCAAGAACTAAATTCAACCAACTGACTATTCTTTAAAATTTTTACTACGCCCCCCGAAAGCTAGTTAAAATAGAGAGAGAATAAGTGACTGTGGGGTGCACACCTACAATACAACTCCTACATGTAAGTCTCAGAGAACACTGTAGAAGAGGGGTTGGGAGGATTTAAGGAGCCAGAGGACAAAGACATCTGTTGCTAGACAGTGTGTCTTCTGTACACAATGGGGCAGTTGCACCCATGACACCACAACAATATGGCTACATAAAGAAGATCTGCGTGAGAACACTATTATATGCCAGCATGGATAGGGGAGATCAAACAAGGCCCCATTGCCTGATGTAGAGAGAGAAAATCTGTATTCTCTTGGCCTGTGTCCCCTAATAGGCTATACAATCCGATATGGTGAGCCCTAAGTGTACATACACGGACATGTGTGTGTGTGTGTGTGTGTGTGTGTGTGTGTGTGTATAGACATAATGTGCAGCACTAAGTGGTTTTAGCAGGTTGTATTTATATGTATGTACACACTTATAATATGTTAAAAATAATTAAAGAAGAAGTCATGACCTGGGCGGTGGTGGCGCACGCCTTTAATCCCAGCACTTGGGAGGCAGAGGCAGGCGGATCGCTGTGAATTCAAGGCCAGCCTGGTCTACAAAGTGAGTCCAGGACAGTCAAGGCTACACAGAGAGACTCTCTCTTAAAAAACAAAATGAACCAAAGAACAACAAAAAAAGAAGAGGTCATGAATTTGAAAAGGAACGTAAAAGACACAGGAGGCAGAAGGTGGAGCGGGAGGGGTAGAAGTGATTTACATGTGGCACTCAGGTCTGAAAGCCTCAACAAAACAATTTTTAAATGTAAAAACTGAGGAAGGGAGAAGGGGGCAGAAGTGGGCGGTTAAAAGAGCTTCCTGCGAGACCATCAGGCGCTTCTGATGCTCCCCCTCACGCCCACCTCTAACTCTGGTTCTATGGGATCCAATGTGTTCTGGCCTGCACAGGCACCCACAAGCGGCTGGTGCGCATGCCCATGCGTGTGCACACACACCCAGAGCTGAGGCAGTAGTGGGGATCATCGATACAAAAGGCTTCTAGGACTTAGGCTGCTGGGAGCGCCAGTGCTAAATAGATTCTCAGGAAAGCAACAGGAAGAAGACTCATCCTGTTAGCTGTGTTTGTGCCCTCGTTTTGCTAAGATGGCTTTTATAAAGCCATTCTCCCTTCCTGATGCTTGCGGCCTCCGAGGGATGTGACTTCCAGGAATGTGGAGAGCGTTCCGACCCCTGTATACGAATGCTGGATCGTCGCCTCAGACAGGCTAATCAAGGGCTCCACAAAAGATTACACTCCTGCTCCCCGACCCCCTTTTCTTGGGGGACTGCTGACTGAACCCAGTGCTTGGTCATGCTAAGGACGTATTTAACCGTCTGAGTTACATCTCCAGCCCTATTTTATTTTTAAAGATCTACTTTTATATTTTTGTGTGTGGATGAGTGCTCATTTGCTTGAATGCGCGTATGTGCACCACTTATGTGTCAGGTATGTATCCTTGGAGACCAGAAGAGTATGTGGGGGTTCCCAGGAACTAGAATTTCAGATTTGTGGGCCATCAGATGGGTGCTGGGAACTGAACTCAACTCCTCTGCAACACCAGGAAGTAAGTGCTTTTGATCCCTCAGCCATCTCATTTTTTTTGGTTGTTGTTTTGTTTTTATAAGACAGGGTTTCTCTGTGTATCATTGGCTGTCCTAGACTTGCTTTGTAGACGAGGGTGGCCTCAATCCACCTGCCTCTGTCTCTCTGAGTGCTGGGATTACAGGCCTGCACCACTGTGCCCTGGTAATCTCAAATTTTAGTGGCTAGCCGGGCGTGGTGGTGCACGCCTTTAATCCCAGCATTTGGGAGGAGGCAGAGGCAGGCGGATCGCTGTGAACTCAGCCTGGTCTACAAAGTGAGTCTAGGACAGCCAAGACTACACAGAGAAACCCTGTTTCAAAAACCAAAAAAAAAAAATTTAGTGGCTAAAAATTTAAAAGAAGCTTTGAAAAATGGCAGTATCACTGGGTGACGGTGGCACACTAATCCCAGCACGCTGGAGGCAGAGGCATCCACCCCTGTGAATTCAAGGCCAGCCTGGCCTACAGAGTGAGCTCCACGACAGCCAAGCATACACAGGGAAACCCTGTCTCAAAGGAAAAAGAAAAGAAAAATGGTAGTCTCACAGACAGTGAGGTTTATCCAAGGCACACTTATTGTTATTTGAAAACTTTACCCAAATACTCTAAGTTACAGTTGGTGTGGGAGTCTTAGTTGTCCACTTGACACAATCTAGAATCATCTGTGGAGGAAATGTCTTGACTATGTTGGTTGATGTAGGTAGACTGAGCCTAAAGAGAGCTCTGTTGTTCCTTGTATTTGGGTCTGTTTACAGACCTGGCAGAGAACGTGCCAGGTATGGTGACACACACCTTTAATTCAAGCACTTGAGGGAGAGGCCTCTAAAGGGTCTCTGCAATCTCTAGGCTAGCCTGGTCTTTAATAAGAGTTCCAGGACAGGGCTGGAGAGATGGCTCAGTGGTTAAGAGCGCTGCCTGCTCTTCCAGAGGTTCTGAGTTCAATTCCCAGCAACCACATGGTGGCTCACAACCATCTATAATGTGATCTGATGCCCTCTCCTGCAGAAAAAGCACTCATATACAATAAATTAAAAAAAAAAAAAAAAAAGAGTTCCAGGACAGCTAGGGTTACTTAGAGAGACCCTATCTCAAGTCAAAGCTAGAGTGAGAGTGGACACGTACTGACCAGCATCATGCACTCTGTTCTCTGTTCTGACTAAGGATGCAGTGTGACCCTGTATTCTCTGTTCTGGTTAAAGATGTAATGTGACCTTGTGTTCTCTGTGACCAGATGCCTCAAGCTCCTGCCACTGTGACGTACTATAACCTGGAACTATGAGCTGAAATAAACTTTTTCTTGTTTTTTGTTTGTTTGTTGTTTTTTCCAGGACAAGGTTTCTCTGTGTAGCCCTGGCTGTCCTGGACTCACTCTGTAGACAGGCTGTCCTCGAACTCACAGAGCTCCACCTGCCTCTGCCTCCCAAGAGCTGGGATTAAAGGCGTGCGCTACCACGCCTGGCTTAAACTCTTGTCTCAAGATTTTCCATCACAGCTGCTGCACATAAACACTACGAAGACTCAAGATTGTTGGTTTAAAATTACTGAAGGATTTATGTCATGATATTGGTTAAAAAAAAAAACTCAGATATTTTATGGCAAAAACTATAAAAAAATTAAAATTTTAGAACCTCTAAGTAAAGTTTGAGTTGGTCCAGCTAGGTTTAATTGTTCAAGCTACAACCGCTGAGCAGGTTCGACACAGTTCATACGGTCCTCAGTTCCTGAAACATCATCCTCTAGCTGCTCAGCGAAGTACCAAGCCCAGATCCAAAGCACGCCAGAGGGAAAACAGGTGTCAAATACCTTCAAATCAGATAATACAAAAGTGGAAATTCTGGATCTTAGTACTAGACCCCAAAAATGATTTCCTAAAACATGGTTTACCTCTTCTGGTCTCATCTGTTCAACCTGTCTCTCTACCTCACCTCTAACTCGTTCCACACTGCACTGTGGGCGTCCCCCCTGTAGCCTTTACCTCAGTTACCACATCTTTACTGGACCGCCCCATGCCCACGGGGAATTGGCACTTACTATTTATATTCATTATGTGTGATATACAAGTGTATACATGTTTGTACACCTGCAGTCAGTCACCTACACATGTATACAGAGGTCAAAAGTCAGCATCAAAGATCTAGCTCCACTGCTCTCTTTTCCTTCCTTCCCTGTTTTCAGAGACAAGAGTCTCTCTGTGTAACAGCCCTGGCTGTCCTGGAACTCGCTTTGTAGACCGAGCTGGCCTCAAATTCATAGATCCAGCTGCCCCTGTCTCCCCAGTGCTGAGATTAAAGGCGTGCACCACCATGCCTAGCTTAAAGTAATATCTTATTTAGGATTCTTTTGTTGTTGTTGTTTGGTTTTTCGAGACAGGGTTTCTCTGTGTAGCCTTGGCTGTCCTGGACTCGCTTTGTAGACCAGGCTGGCCTCGAACTCACAGTGATCCACCTGTCTCTGCTTCACGAGTGCTGGGATTAAAGTTACTTAGTTTTTTTTAGGATTTATTTATGTATACATATGAGTGTTCTATTTGTATGTATGCCTGTATGACAGAAGAGGGCATCAGATCCCATTATAGACGGTTGTGAGGCACCACATGGTTGCTGGGAATTGAACTCAGGACTTCTGGAAGAGCAGACAGTGCTCTTAACTGCTGAGCCATCTCTCCAGCCCCCTTACTTAGAATTCTTAAATTTTTTTAATCTAAAGTCTTTTCAACTTAGAATTCTTAAGTTAAAATTTTAAAATCTAAAGTCTTTTCAACATATAACTTTAAAAGAAAAAAATGGAATGCTTCATGAATTTGCACGTGGAATGTGTGCAGGCGCCTCCCCCATCTTCTCAGGACTGTTACAGTTTTACTAAGTGTGCTGCCCAAGGAAGCACAAGACACAGCTTTCCTCATATGCCAAAGATGACTAAGATCAATGGGGATTTTCTGATAGAATTCAGGAAAATCTTCAGGGCACGTTGGTGCACACCTATAACCCAGCATTTAGGAGGCAGAGGCTGGAGGAACAGGTGTTCAGTTCTTCGCTGATCCGTCAGGGTTGACATCACAGGACAAATAGCTGTCCTAAGAACTAGAAACACAGGTATATACCGAGAACGCCTAGGTACCAGCTGCCTCGTCCTGCCGCAGGAGCCAGAGGAGGATGGTACAGCAAGGGACTAAGTGCCGCAGCAGAGCTACGCCTGCTCCGAGATAAGAATGCCCAGGGGCTTAGAGGTTACGCGCTTGGCAGGGGGAGTGAAATAATCACCTCGAAATAAGGCCAGATTGGGCTGTCCAGCTTAAAACTGTCTGCAATCAGGAGGGACATCAGCTCGGCAGAGCCTGACCAACTCGGCTCTTACCTGCGTCTAACTCAAGTTCAGCTCCTCACAGCATGCCTCACTTACCCAAAGAGCTGAGAACCTGTCCAGGGCGCACACTCACTAACAGTCTGACAGGTAACGGCAGGGTTATAGAATGCGTCCCCTATAGGAATGTCACGCCACTATTAGAGCTCCTGAATGTAGCCCAGGCCAGCTTCAAACTTACTGTCAATCTCCTGCCTCAAGCCTGCCAATTGCTGGGTTTGCAGGTGTGCACCACCATGCCCAGCACTTGACCTGGGTGGTGTCACACAGACATTTACCCCACAAGACATTGCTGAGTGGCATGTTCCGTTCTGCCTACCCTCCTATCGGTGTGATGACAAGACACGATTTTAAACAGAGATCAAGTGAAGACTGCTGTCTTCCTTTCCCACAGTCACGAACCCCTCTACACACACACACACACACACACACACACACACACACACACACACACACACACACACACACACCATCTTTTCTTACCTCAGATAGGTTTTGTAAAACCCAGATCAATCTCAAGGTAGCATGTTGGGTGGAGAAATAGAAGTGGCTGACCGTTGACATGAGCTTGCTTCTACTGAAAAAGTGAAGGACTCCACACATACCACGCAGTAGCTGTTTTAAAAAACAAAAGATACTTACAAGAAAATACATTTAGGCTGGGTGGTGGTGGCGTATGCCTGTAATCTCATCACTGAGGAAGGCAGAGGCAGGCATATATATCTCTGTGAGTTCAAGGCCAGCCTGGTCTACAAAGTGAGTCCAGTACAGCCAAGGGTACACAGGGAAACCTTGTCTCAGGAAAAAAAAAAAAAAAAAAAAAAGAAAGAAAGAGTACTTGATTTTCTTTTTCCTTCTTCCCTACCTCTTCTCCCCGCCCCCCCACCCCCTTTATTAAGACAGGGTCTCACTATGTAGTTGTAGCTGGCCTGAGACTCACAGAGGCCTACCTGTTTCTGCCTCCCAAGTACTGGGATTAGTAATGTGTACCACCATGTCCAACTTAATCAGTTTCTTATAAAAACAAAACACAAAGGCTGAAGAGGTGGCACAGTGATTAGGAGCACTTGCTGCTCTTGCAGAGCACCTGGGTTCAGTTCCACCACCCGCATGGTGGCTCATAACTCTCTGAAACTCCAGCAGTAGGGGAAGCCAATGCCCCTAAGAACAGGAGGTGGCTCTGAGGTCAAGGAGCTTGTGCACATAAAAGGACTGAAGTTCTGATTCCCAGAACCGAAGTAAATGTCACATGGGTGTGGAGGCCCAGCTGCAACTCCCCCGACACACCTCCTGAGCCACCATGTAATACTGCAGTAGCTGAGAAGACGGGCATTAGGAGTCAGCATCAGAACTGAGCGGTGGTGGCGCACGCCTTTAATCCCAGCACTCAGGGAGGCAGAGGCAGGTGGATCGCCGTGAGTTCGAGGCCAGCCTGGTCTACAAAGCGAGTCCAGGACAGCCAAGACTACACAGAGAAACCATCTCCAAAAAAAACAATAACAAAAACAAACAAAAGAAGTCAGCATTAGAGCTGAGTGGTGGTGGCACAGGCTTTTAATCCCAGTACTTGGGAGGCAGAGACAGGCAAGTCACTGAGTTCGAAGTCAGCCTGGTCTACAAAGTGAGTTCCAGGACAGCCAGGGCTGCACAAAGAAACCCTGTCTGGGGGCATGGGGAGGTGGGGGGGGGGGGAAGGCAAGATCAGAGATACTGAGTATCGGTAATAAATCTACAAGCTGCACCCCGTCTGAGGAGCCTCATCTTTTCCCTGAATAGCAGCACACTTGGGACTGTGGGGTTCTATAGGGAAATGATGCAACAGCAGCTGGCAGTGATGTCAACACTGTTCTCACTGTCAGCACTGTCGCCAGTGTATTCTGGTGGTCTACACTGCAGCAACTATAATGTGCTGAGCTGTGAAAGCCTGCTGGCTATGTCACTGTCTGCTCACTTTCTAAGAAAACAAACAAACAAACAAGTTAGGGGACTCTACAATTAAGTCTAAAGTTAAGAGACAGTTATAGAAAAACAAAAACATTTGATTAAGAAAATTACCTTCATTATGAGAGAATTATTCCACGACTTTACAAGTTCAGCTGCCCTTAGGTCTTGCCAACTAATGAAGTTGTGAAAGTGCTGTCCTGTTTTCCTAAGAAAGATGGAAATAGTAAAGTATAAATCAAATCTACCCTAAAGGTCTGCCACAGAGGGCCAGGGATATTGTCAGGACACTTAGAATGTGTGAGGCCCGGGTTCCATCCTAGCCCTGAAAAAAACAAATACGCCAAAAGAGAAAACAAATAAAAAAAGACACACTACAATTTTAAAATACAATACATTAAATGGCACTTTTTATTGTGTTCTCTTTACATGACGTAACAAATATGTGATGTTAGCTGGATCATGGCTTATTCAGCACTTGAGAGGTTGATGCAGGAGGATTGCCGTAAGTTTCAGGCTAGCCTGGAATACAAAGTGAGACCTTGTCTTATACTACTCCTCAAACAAAAACAAAAACCAAAACAAACAAACAAAAAACCCTAAAAATATTATGTAACATATAGTGTCAGGTTTTGAATAGACTATACCCAAAATGTCTTTTTGAAACAATGTAACATGTATACTTGTAACAACAAAATTACTGACAAGGCCTTAGAGACAAGCTCTGTAAGAGGCAGGGGCAGGGGCAGAGGCTGAAGCCAAGGCAGGCATTTCCCTGAGTTCCAGCTGAGACTGCTCTACACAGTGAACTCTAGGTCAGCCAGGGCTACATAGTAAGATTCTGTCTAAAAAAAAAAAAAAAGGGTGAGGGGTTGGAGAGATGGCTCAGTGATTACAAGCACTGGCTGCTCTTTCACAGGACCCAGGTTCAATTCCCACCACTCACATGGCAGCTCACAACTGTCTGTAACTCCAGTTCCAGGAGTGTACAGTGGAAAGAAAGAACCAATTCCCCAAAGTGCCTCTACAGACACATGGTGACACATGGCCATACTCACACACACATCACTCACTGTGGTGGTTTGAACAGGAATGGCCCTAATAGATTCATGTGTTTGAATGCTTGGTCCATAGGGAGTGGCGATGCTACTGGTGTGGCCTTGTTGGAGAGAGTGGGTCATTGTGGGGGCAGGCTTTGAGGTCTCCTATGCTCAAGCTCCACCCAGTGTGGAGATCCAGTCTCCTCCTGGCTGCTTTTAGATGAAGACATAGCATGATCCTCCAGCACCATGTTTGCCTGGATGCTGCCATGCTTCCCGCCATGATGACAATGAACTAAACCTCTGAAACTGTAAACCAGCCCCAATTCCATGTTTGCCTTTCTAAGAGTTGCTTTGGTCAGCTGGGCACATGCCTATAACTGCAGTACATGGAGAGGCAGAGGCAGGTGGATCTCCGTGAGTTTCAGGCCAGCCTGGTCTACAAAGGGAGCCCAGAACAGCCAAGGCTACACATAGACAACCTGCCTGGGGAAAAAAAAAAAAAAGAGCTGGGCCCAGTGGCACATGCCTGTAATCCCAGCACTTAGGAGGCAGAGGCAGGCAGTTCAATGTGAGTTCAAAGCCAACCTGGTCTACAAAGCATACAGACACATATGATCATATTCCACTTTATCCGTGCATATAGGTGTTTTGGGTTTTTTTTAATGATTTATTTAATTTTATTTCATGTGCATTGTTATGAGGGTGTCAGATCCCTTGGAATTGGAATTACAGACAGTTGTGAGCTACCATGTGGATGCTGGGAATTGAACCCGAGTCCTTCGGAGGAGTAGATAGTTGCTTTTAACCACTGAGCCATCTCTCCAGCCCGAAAAAAGCCTTTTCTTTTGACGCTCCTGCAGTACTGGGGATTGAACCTGAGCTACATGGACAGCCCAGCCCCGGCCTCTCCTACCTGAGGAGTTCTTTTTCTCTGCCAACTGAACCATCTTCAATCCTAATGCTATCACTCTACCATTCGCTTGGGCAGCCCGCACCCCTGGCCACGCCTTCATGGCTTCAGCAAACAGTTTTGAAGGACTGTGTTCCAGACGCTGGAGACAGTACAGAGAACAGAACACAGGCATCACTGCCCTGGTGAATGTACTTTTACCCGGGTACTCAAAGAAATAACCTCTCCAGCGCTTACAGACAACAAGAGCGAAGCCCATGAAGAAGAAAACACAGGAATCTGAGAGTAAGTTAAGGACACGCTGCCTGCAGGGAGGGAAAAAAGGCTTCACTGAGAAATGACACTGGAATTGGCTCTGAGGCGCCACAGCACCGTGTAGGAGGTAAGCGCTCCGACAGAATGGCTGTGTTCTGTGCTCAAAGATCCTCAGGTAGGTGACACATAGCAGAGCTGAAAGGCTAGCATGGCTAAAGGAGAAAAATCACAAGATGAAAATGGGGTTTACTCTGGCTGGAGAGATGGCTCAGAAGTTAAGAACACTGTCTGGTCTTCCGAAGGTCCTGAGTTCAATTCCCAGCAACCACATGATGACTCACAACCATCTTTTTTTTAGAAAAGATTTATTTATGATATATGCAATGTTCTGCCTGCATGTACACCTACACACGAGGAAAAGGCACCAGACTTCATTATAGGTGGTTGTGAGTCACAATGTGGTTGCTGGGAATTGAACTTAGGACCTTTGGAAGAGCAATTAGTGCTTTTAACCTCTGAGCCATCTCCCCAGCCCCTCACAACCATCTATAGTCAGATTTGGTGCCCTCTTCTGGCTTGCGGGTATACATGCAGACAGAGCACTAAATAAATAATAATTCTTTAAAAAAAAAAAAAAAAAAGAAGAAGAAAAGAAAACAGGTTAACTCCCCAGCACTCGGAAGGCAGAGGCAGGTGGATCACTGTGAGTTTGAGGCCAGCCTGGTCTACAAAGCATGTCCAGGGCAGCCAAGGCTACTCAGAGAAACCCTGTCTCAGGAAAAAACAAAAACAAAAAAACAAACAAAAAAACAAAAAGGAAAGAAAATGGGGTTAACTCAAAACACAATACAAAGGAAGCTAGAAGTTGGTCTGCAGTGGCAGCATATACTCCCAACGTCCATCTAGCATAGAGCTCAGACACGTTTAGCTCTATAAAAGGAGAAAACAGGGAGGAACGTGAATGACAGTATCATAAACAAACTGCCTTCCGTCCTGGTAACAGTGTATGCCCTTCTGTGTCTGTGTTACAGACAATTAGTATAACCATTAACACAAAGCATCAAATCCTACAGCAAAAGCTCCATTTGACTAGGGAGAGAATAGTTTAGACAATTGGGGATACAGAACATAAAAGCCCCAAGGGCTAGTGTCGGCTCCTCAAACAACACAGGGAGCTCCTGCCTGAGAGCCTCAGCAGTCACCGAGGGATCTCAGCTTGTGACCCACATTTACACTGCTAATTGGCACATGCCCCGATCTGGGGCTGGTTGGCAAGGTCTCCCTCGGGGACTTGGCAGCTGAAGTAAAAAACAAGTGGTAGTTTATCAAAAGCAGCTAATATGCTGCTTCTAATTATTGCAGAAAGCAAGCTAAGTACATCACGGACTTAAAAAAAGAAACAGAAAAAGTTTAGCTCAGAAGAATATGGGGGAAAAAATTAAGGACTGAAAAACACTAACACTGAGCTTCCTGGCTTTGTACGCATATGGGGGCGAATTCAAGGGAAAAACATGATATTAATACCACAAGGAAGATCAGCTTCTGTGATTATGAATACAGGAATGTGCCATGCCCCGCCCCCCTCCTCCTTGAAAACAACAACAACAAACAAAAACAAAAACAAAACAAACAAACAAACAAAAACCAGTAAAGCCGAACACAATGGCTCAAACCTATAACCTCAGAGTCAAGGAGCTGCAGCAGGAGGATTGCTATAAGTCTGAGGGCATATTTAATGAAAGCTTTTTCTCAAACAAAGCCACATGGCCAGGGAGCGGCCAGTGGGTAATAAGTGACATACAATGTGCTTTTGTAACCCCAGAGCTGGGGAGGTGAGGACCAGAGAACCCATTGGTGCTTACTGGCCAGACTGTCTAGCCAACGGGTCAGCCCAGGTTCAGTCAAACACCCTGACTCAAGACTAAGGTGGCGCACACCTTTAATCCCAGCACTCGGGAGGCAGAGGCAGGTGGGTTGATGTGAGTTCCAGGCCATCCTGGTCTACAAAGCAGGTCCAGGAGAGTCAAGGCTACACAGAGAAACCCTGTCTCAAAAAACCAAAAACAGAACAAAAACAAAAAACAAACAAACAAAAAACACAAAACAAAGCCAAAAAAACCTAAGGTGGAAACCAACAGAAGATACCCAATGTTGACTGATGGTCTCTATACCCGTGTGCATTCATGAACACACACACACACACACACACACACACACACACACACACACACACACTGGGGTGGGGGTGGGGGTGAGATGCTGACTGTGCTAGAACAAACAGTGACTGCTGCACAGGCTCCGGTCTGCCCTTCTCTCAGTGGAACAAGACGTACTTCCTGCTCACTCGGAGCTATCTACTCTGGTGCTGGCTTTGGCATTTGTGGGAATAGGTAGATATTGCCCTCATGACATGCCGCAATGGCTCACGACTGTGCAGTGGGCATAAAAGCACCACACTGGCTCACTGGCCCAGAGTAAGACTCCATTTTGTCATCATCAAGGACAAGGACAGGGCCACACTCATTTCTGCAAAACCAGACTCTGCCTGCAAAAAGTTTTTCCAAACTTCATAAAATATAAGCATTTCAAGATAATAAATTGTTTGACTGCTCTATACCAGTTCGGTACCTAAGCTATCTCAGGGCCTCACCTGCTTTTTCAAAAATCAAAGCGCTGTCTCACTGTCACAGAAAAACTATTGTCTAATACTTGTCCTTCCGGCCGTGGATGACACAGCCACCTGGTCCTGGTGAGAGCAAACTAGGGGACCAATGACCTCATCTCCAACTGTCACCAATAGGGACATTTCCAGCAAGTTCCTTCCCTGGGAACTCTCCCTAGCTGTCACCTCCCTATAATTCTCACATCTGCCTGGTACCTTTTGCCAGCATTCTTCCCACTCCGAATCTCTTTAAATCTGGGAGGGAAGTCGGGCGTGGTGGCCCACACCTTTAATTCTAGTACTAGGGAGGCAGAGGCAGGTGGATCTCTGCGAGTGCAAGGGCAGCCTGGTCTACAAAGACAGTTCCAGAGCCCAGCGGGGTGGCGCACACCTTTAATCCCAGCACTCGGGAGGCAAAGGCAGAGGCAGAGGCAGGTGGATCACTGTGAGTTTGAGGCCAGCCTGGTCTACAAAGTGAGTCTAGGACAGCCAGGGCTACACAGAGACACCCTGTCTCGAGGAGGAAAACAACAACAACAACAACAACAACAACAACGAGAGCTCCAAAATAGCCAGGGCTATTACACAGAGAAACCTTGTCTTGAAAAACTAATAATAATAATAATAATAATAATAATAATAATAATAATAATAATAATAATAATCATCTGGGAAGGAAGAAAACCTCAATTGTAAAACTGTGGCCTGCTTCTCTTTCTTCCACATAGTCTCTACCAGAGAAAATGGCTACTTCTGGAGGCTTCTTCTGGCAATTCTCAAGGGGGAGCAATTTTACAATGTGTGAAGACATTTTGTCCCAAGGGATGGGACATCTACAATGCACAAAACATCCACCATCCTGCAGAGGAGGGCAAGCAAGGTGCCACTGGCTGGACAGCTCACTTGGATTTATTCAGTTATTACCATTTGTGTGTGTGTTTTGAGACAAGGTTTCATTGTGTAGCCCAGGCTGGCCATGAACTGGTTGCATCCATACCGCCTCAGCCACCAGAGCGCTGGGATTACAAGTGTGAGCCACCACGCCGAGCCACAACTCTCCCGCCAGCCTAATATGCCATCAAAGCCTTTGATTCACTCACCCTGATTTTCTCTGCAGGCTTAACTCCTCTCACCTGCTCACCTGGCTGCCCAAGCTCAAGATGTCCTACAGAGTCCAGAGCAAACATTTTACAGTTTTGTTCCTGGTTTTATTTTGATGCCTGTCTCTACAATGCTAGGCTGGTCTTCCAGTCTCAAATTCCCAAGTGCAGGGATATTGGGCACATGCTACCACCGTGTCTGGGTTCCTTTTATTGTTTTATTTTAAAAGTGGTGGGGGGGGAAGACATGCGTTGAAGGCAAGATGGTAGTGATTAAAAATAATAGGCTTCAAAGAAAAAATAGGCTTCACAGTTAAAACCAAAAAGCAGGGGGCTGGAGAGATGTGTCAGAGGTTAAGAGCACAGTCTGCTCTTCCAGAGGTGCGGAGTTCAATTCCCAGCAGACACCTGGTGGCTCACAACCATCTATAATGTGATCTAATGCCCTCTTCTGGCCTGCAGGCAGACACTCAGGCAGAACACTGTATACATAATAAATAAAGAAATCTTAAACAAACAAAACAAAAACACCAAAACCCAAAAAGAACAAAAACCCTCACAAAATTATTAGGGGCTCAGGGTGCTGGTCAGTGGAAGAGTGCTGGCCTAGCCCCTTGGGGCCTTGGTCTAATCCTCAGCACTGAAAAAAAAAGTAATAAACAAAGCCAAGGGCTGGAGAGATGGCTCAGAGGTTAAGAGCAATGACTGCCCTTTGAAAGGTCCTGAGTTCAACTCCCAGCAACCACATGTGGCTCACAACCATCTATAATGTGATCAGATGCCCTCTTCTGGCCTGCAGGTGTACATGCAGGCAGAGCACTGTATACATAATTAATAAATAAATAAATAAATAAATAAATAAATAAATAAATCTTAAACATAAAACAAAGCCAAATGGGCAGTTTGAAACCTTGGCTGTATTCACTGAGTGACCTTGAACAATTTAGTGATTTCTAAGCTTCAGTTTCTTTCCTGGTTTGCTGTTCATATAATTAAAGTTGGAGCAGCGAAGGCACTCGTTCTTCCCTCAGCAGCTATGACAGCCCTGCTACTGTGTCTGCACTGTGTCCTCTTCAGATGCTGCAGAGATGCGCACGACTGTGACCAAGTCTGAGAACATATAGCCTACCCCACTGCTGCGCTTTTCACACTTGCCAGGACCTCTGACTCTCTGTAAGTACGAGGCAAATTTCGCAGACCTTTGTGTTCACAAAGACAATAGAGCAATAGAGAACATTTATGAAAATAGCAATCTCCTTATTGTAACTGCAAGTTTTCTTTCTTTTCTTTCTTTCTTTCTTTCTTTCTTTTATGGGGGGAGAGGAGTTTCAAGACAGCATTTCTCTGTGTAGCCTTGGCTGTCCTGGACTCCCTTTGTAGACCAGGCTGGCCTCAAACTCACAAGAGATCTGCCTGCCTCTGCCTCCCGAGTGCTGGGATTACATGGGTGTGACACCATGCCCAGCTCAAATTTTCTTTTGAAGTGGGGACTCACGGGGCTGGAGAGACGGTGCAGTGGTTAAGAGCAGTGGCTGCTCTTCCAGAGGACCCAGGTTCAATTCCCAGCTCACAGCTGCCTGTAACTGCAGTTTCAGAGGATCTGGCCCTCTCACACAGATATATGCAAGCAAAACCTCAATGCAAATAAAAATAAAGAAATACATCTTTTAAAAAAGAAAGAAATGAGGACTCACTGTATTATCCAGGCTGCCCTCAGACTCAGCAATCCTCCTGCCTCGGCTTCCCGAGCGCTGGAAGTGTAGCTATGCGCTACTCTGCTGCCTTCTATTCTGTGGTTTCGAGTTCACTGAAGTGGATGCCATGCCTGGCTTTTCTCATTATTTTAAGTATGGTAAATTAAGCTCAGATGACAAGCAACACAGATGAGCCAAATGGAAGCCCATTTTATTCCCTCTTAGCCAAATACAAGTGCCCTCTAAACACAAACTGAAACTCCCAGGCAGGTTCCCCAAGCAGCCAACCCCCTGAAACAGTGCTGGCCACACAAAAAGCACTTACTTGTTCCACGTGATAAAAGTGGCTCTCTGTGTCGCTATGCCGAGACCGGCAATCTGATTCATCTGCACTCCTGCGGCTAAAGACAAAGACAGGTGAGTTATGTTTAAAAGCCAGGGAAGTTTAGCTGTGTAAGCATACAGTAAGGAATCTCTGACAACAACGGCTGAGTTTAATAAGCAAAGCATTACTAAGATAAATTTTGAATTACTTTTATTTAAAAGGAAAAAAAGATACCCTAGGTATGAAAAAAACTGTTCTTTTAAAACTTAAAAAGGCCAGGCAGTGGTGGTATACACTTTTAATCCCAGCAGGCAGGCAGATCTCTATGAGTTCAAGGCCAGCCTGTTCTAGGAAACCAGGGCGACACAGAGAAATCTTACCCTGTCTCGAAACAAAACAAAACAAAAACCTTAAAATAGGGGGCTGGAGAGACTGCTCAGTGGTTAAGAGCACTAGCTGCTCTTCCAGAGGACCAGGGTGGGTTCAATTCCCAGCACCACACGGCAGCTCACAACTGTCCAGTTGTAGAGGATATAACACCCCACACAGACATATACGCAGACAAAACATCAGTGCATGTAAAATAAAAATAAATCAATTATCTAAAAAATTAAAATGATAAAAAAAAATACTGTCAATCACACTATATTTTTTTCCCTGATAATACTAAGAAAAACCTGGATTTTTTGTTTTGGTTTAGTTTGGGTTTGGCTTTTTTTGGGGGGGGGGATTGCGAGACAGGGTTTCTCTCTGTCCTGGCTGTCCTGGACTCTCTTTGTAGACCAGGCTGGCCGCGAACTCACAGCGATCTGCCTGCCTCTGCCTCCCGAGTGCTGGGATTAAAGGCGTGCGCCACCACGCCCGGCCTTGGGTTTGGCTTTTTGAGATAGGGTTTCTCTGTGTAGCACTGGCTGTCCTGGACTCACTTGTTAGACCAGGATGTCCTTGAACTCACAGAGATCTACCTGCCTCTGCCTCCCCAAGTTCTGGGATTACAGGCGTGCGCCACTGTTCCCAGCTAAATACCTGAATCTTAGTTTAGGCAATAACCATGATGAAGCTGAATGAAAATCCCTGGATTCATTATATTATTAATTAATTAGTTAATTTTGATTTTTCAAATTAGGGTTTCTCTATGTAGCCTTGGCAGTCCTGGAACTCACTCTGTAGCTTCCTAAGTACTGGGACTATCCCTAGATTTTATTTTACACAGAAATTAGTTTAATTACTGAAGTTGAGATAAAATATTTCAACACAAACAAATGTTAAGTATAGAGATAAAAACCTTGAGTTTTGGTTTCGTATGTTCTGTTTTTCTGAGACAGGTCTTACTCTGTAGCCCAGGCTGCCTCGGATCTCATTACGTAGGCCAACAGCAACCCTCTAAGGTTTGGCTGTTGTTATTTTGTAAAGAGTGTGTATGTGTGTGTGTGTGTGTGTGTGTGTGTGTGTACATATCTGTGTGTGTTCGACACATATGTGCTGGTGCATGTGAAGGCCAGAGAGGAATCTGGAAGCCTGGGGCTGGAGTTACAGGCAGCTGTGAGCCCCCCCCCCCCATATGGGTGCTAGGAGCTGAACTGAGCTTCTGGAAGAGTAGCAAGCAGTCTTAACCAGTAAGCTGTTGTTTTGTTGGGGGGGGGGCAGTTATATGATTGGGGGTGTAAACACATGCCACATATATGTATCTGTGAAGTCAGTTCTCTCCTTCAACCTTTACGTGGGTCCAGTGATCAAACCCAGGTCACCAGGCGTGCGTGCAGCAAGTGCTTTTACGTAGCGAGCCTTCCCGCTGGCCCTGTGCAGAGTTTTAGAGTTCTTGTTTTTCTTTCATGCTGCTGGGACTAGAACCCAGGGCCTCAAGGATGCTACGTAAGCACTGTACACCACTAAGCTAGGTCAGAGGCCAAAAAATGAGCATCGTGAACCAAATGTCCTAAAACATAGACATGTGGGTTCTGTTTTGTTTTTAGACTGGATCTGACTATGCAGCCTTGGCTGTCCTGGAACACACAAGTCCAGGGTGGCCTTGAAGCCACAGAGATCTGTCTCTGCCTCCTGAGTTAGGAATGTGTGTTCTTATAATGTTCTTTTTTTTTTTTCTTCTTTGCAACCAGGATTCATTATGTAGTGTAAGATGGCCTCCATCCTCTTGTCTCAGCCTCCCGAGTGCTGGGATGACATGGCACGTCACCATGTTCGGCTTGTCATATTCTTTTAGAATCAATTTATGTGAGTACTGAGAAGAGTATGTCATTTCCTATATAGTATTTCTTCCAAAAATGTTTAACCCAGAATCTACCCAGGGGGAATCGGACGACCCAAAATGAGAAACAGTCTACTAAACTGGCCTGTGCTTTTGAAAAGGGTCAATGAAAAAGGGCTGGTGAGATGGCTCAGTGGTTAAGAGCAGAGCTGCTCTTGCAGAGGACCTGGGTTCGACACCCAGCACCCACATGGAGGCTTCCAATTGGAGTCTGTAACTCCAGTTCCAGGAAATGTGATGTCCTTTTCTGGCTTCCACAAGCACCAGGTATAGCCACGGTGGGCAGACGTACATTAAAGTTTGCGTATACAAATAAAAGAAAAACAAATAGATCTTAAAAATGTTTTTATAAACTTAACTGTCAGTCTCAAAGAGAGTGCCTCTAGATAGATGGGCAGAGCAGACTGCCATGAAAGCCACACATGCTTGGATCCTAGACTGAAAATCAAGTTATCTTTTTTGTTGTTGTTGTTTGGTTTTTAGTTTTTTTCAAGACAGGGCTTCTCAGTGTAACCCGGGCTGTCCCGGAACTCGCTTTGTAGACCAGCCTGGCCTCAAAATCATAGAGATTCGCCTGCCTCTGCCTCCGAGTGCTGAGATTAAAGGTGTGCACCAGCACTGCCCGGCTGGAAGTAGTTTTAATGAATACTTGCTATGGAGTGTGGGGACTGTGTTCTAGTCACACAGGAAGTGCACCTTCCTATGAGATCATTTTGTAGTGTGTAGGTGTGACAACTTACATCAGAACTGGCCAAAGAGCTCAGCAGAAAACCATAAACAAAGCAAAACTATGCTTCTAGATTGTACAGCCTGGCCTGCTCACTTAACACAGCTAGAGTCACCTAAGAAGAAAGGACTGGGCTGAAGAGGTGGCTCAAAGGTTAAGGGCACTGACTGCTCCTCCAGAGGTCCTGAGTTCAATTCCCAGCAACCACATGGTGGCTCACAACCATCTATAATGTGGTCTGATGCCCTCTTCTGGCCTGCAGGTGTACGTGCAGGCAGAGTTCTGTATACATAATAAACAAATACATCTTTAAAAAAAAAAGAAGAAGAAAGAACCAAGCCAGGTGGTGGTGGTGACACACCTTTAATTTCGGCACTTGGGAGGCAGAAACAGGCAGATCTCTGTGAGTTCAAGGCCAGTTTGGTCTACAAAGAGAGTTCCAAGACAGCCAGGGCTACACAGAGAAATCCCCCCACCAAAAAAAAGATGAAGAAGAAAGAACCTCAGTTGATAAAATGCGGCCATCAGATTGGCTGGTAGGCAGGCCTATGGGACTTAATCATACATATGATTAACAATTCATGTGGGAGGGTCCAGCCTACTGTACTATGGCAGGGCAGGTATCCAGCCAGAGGAAGCAAGTCCTCCAAGGCCACTGTTTCGGTTCCTGCCTTGGGTTCCTGCCCTGACTTCCCTGAGTGATCACAGGACTGACTTCTAAGCTGTAAGGTGAAATAACTCCTCTTCTTTCCCATGTTGCTTTTGGTCAGAGTGTTCCCTACTATTACTAACAACAGGCTCACTGTACAGTCTTTGGCTCTCTCTCTCTCTCTTTTTTTTCTTAGAAACTGAAGATTAAAAACAAGGCATTATGAAGCACATTTTCTACTACTGAGATATGCCCCAAACTTTTATTCTTGCAATTGGTAAAAGAAATTCAGAGATATTAAAAACTAAAAGGGCTGGGCTTTGTGATGGACGCGTTTAACCTCAGCACTGGGGAGGCAGAGTCAGGCAGATCTCTGAGTGTGAGACCATCCTGGTCTACAAAGAGAGTTCCAGGACAGCCAGGGCTACACAGAGAAACCCTGTCTCAAAAAAAAAAAAAAATTAAAAAAAAATAAAAAAAAGAAAAGAAAAGAAAAAGAAAAAAGAAAGAAAGAAAATAAAAATAAAAAAACTAAAAAGACAAGCAGCAAAAACAATCCAGGCCCCCCAAATGTGTTCTTAAACATTATACTAAAGCCAGTGTTTCCCCTTTTTCTTCTTTAAAAAAAATTGTGTATATGTGTGTGGATGTTCTGAATACAGCACCTGCTGACACTAGAAGAGGGCATTGGATCCCTGGAGCTGGATTTACAAGCTGTGGTATGTGGTGTGTGGATGTTGGTGTTGAGAAGCCAGATTGGATCCTCTGAAACAGCAGCAAATCAGGGTAGGGTGTGGTGGGCTGCGGTGGGGTGGGATTCCACTTCTCTGAAGAGTAGGGGAGGGGGGACAGGAAGAAGAGAGGAAAGGTGAGAACAGAAGGAGAGGAGGGAGGGTCTACAGTTGAGATGTAAAGTAAATAAATTTCAAAAAAAAAAAAAAGAAAGAAAGAAAGAAAGAAAGAGCCAGCAGCAAGTGCTCCTAAGCCCTCTTATTTTTCCTTTTTTTAAAGGTTTTTCGAGACAGGGTTTCTCTGTTTAACAATCCTAGCTGTCCTAGACTCTTTTGTAGCCCAGGCTGGCCTCGAACTCACAGCGATCCACCTGCCTCCACCTCCCAAGTGCTGGGATTAAAGGCGTGTGCCACCATGCCCACAGCCTCATTTTTCCTTTTTTAAGACAAGGTCTCCTAAGTAGCTTAAGCTGATCTCAAATGTTACAACAAGTGTGTGACACCAACACACTGCACCAAATGACCATGTAGGAAAACAAAACATATTTTACAACAAAGGTAAATGGGCCATGAATGGGTGAAGAAGGAATGGCTTGTGTTAATCTTCTCTAACCCTGGATGCTGTACCCACCCTAGCGCTAACCTGGGGCATTTGTTATCCTACAGTGGAAAGGAGGCAAACTAGGACATGGCTGCTCTTACTTTTCCTTTATAAAGTAGTTGACTATAAACCACAAATCTCCCAGCAGAATACTGGAAAACTGTAACACCTCCTCCAAAAAAAAAAAAAACAACCCACATTTAAAAGTATATATATATATTTTTCATAATGAAATATATGTAATATGTAAAGTATGTTTATGTATCCATAAACTATTAATTATATTTATAAATACATATTTATATATCATATCTATGACAACTGATACATACAATATAAACCATATGTATAAAATATATATTATAAAAATATTTGTGATATATAAAAATGCTTATACATCTGTATTTTTTTTTGTTTTCTTTTTTTAAAGATTTATTTATTATATATACAGTGTTCTGCCTCATGAACCCTTGCACACAAGAAGAGGGCACCAGATCTCATTACAGATGGTTGTAAGCCACCATGTGGTTGCTGGGATTTGAACTCAGCTTTGGAAGAGCAGCCAGTGCTCTTAATTTGTGAGCCATCTCTCCAACCCCTTGTTTTGGTTTTTGAAACAGGGTTTCTCTGTGACAGCCTTGGCTGTCCTGGACTCGCTTTGTAGGCCAGCCTGGCCTCAAACTTATATAGATTGGCCTGCGTCTGCCTCCTAGAGAGCTGGAATTACAGGTGTGTGTCACCATGCCTGGCTTTGATACTTATTTATATTTATAAATATGTTTATACATATATATGACAAATAATGTATATGATATATAAATATAAAAAGACCATATATGTTATATAATTTATATTTTGTGTATATATATATTATAAATTCTCCCAAATCTAAGGAGAACTCATCAGGAAGAAGTCCACCTTAAGACGATGGTCCTCCTTGTAAACCCCATTACCTTTGACAGCATCTTTTATTACAGCAACAAACTGAGTCCAGAGAGCTTCAGGGTCGATCTCAACCCAGCCAGGTTGGGGGTAAATAGTTTCTACCTAGTCAGGAAAACAGAAGATTTAGGGAAAATGCCATTAGACCATACTGAGAATATCTGCATCCCAAGACTACTGGTTAAAATAATTCACATATCTGCATTTAATTAATATCTGGAAGAACAGACAGTGTTCTTAACCTCTGAGCCATCTCTCCAGCCCCAAAGGTGTCTTTTTTAATAATAAAAACCTTTCTTTAAAAAGCTTTGTGTGGTCATGTCAAATACTAGTTTGATTTAGCACAAGAATGTATATCCTAAGTCTAACAGATAGATATGATTCTATAGATAAAGAAGGTAAAATACCTAAATAAAGTCTTATAAAAGCCTCAGAGATCCACAGAATATGGCATTTAAAAAATGTTTTTATTATTCTAAAGATTTTTTGACAATAAGACAAGTTAACTGCTGGTAACACCCAGCCGACCTCAAAGAGGATGACGAGCATCAAAGAACCTCCTTATGTAGTTGGCTTCAAATGTGGCAAACAGACACTGGGCAAAATGTCCGCATTTCTGCGGACAGAATTCTGCCTAAAAATGGGCAAGCTTGGAGGCAGGCAGAGTCGACAGCCGAACTCTGCCAAGACAGGGCCTCAATACTTCCTGCCTTGCGAATGAGTCTGGCAGAGATATTGGCCGAAGATGAGGCTCCAATGTTATGCAGAGTACTGGGTCTGTCTCAGTCATTTTTTTTTCAGTTTGGAAGCCGCCAACCTGCACTACCCGTTCACTAAGGCATTCAAGTTTTATTCCTTTTCAAGTCTGAGGGGGGTTTAACCAGATAGTTTAGTTTTACAATCAGTTCAGTTGGTTAGGGAATAAGATCGATTTAGATCAAGATAAAGGATTTAAGTTAATAGAGATGAGATATGATAGATATTGAGTTTCATTCAGAAATCTAGACCCAACAAGATAGGAAAGATGTTTACTTCAAGTTTGACAAATACAAATAGCCAAATCACTATGAATATAACATTTATATAACTCATGATTGTCACATGGTTTTCCCTGCTGTATGTAGCTTGTTTTATTCGTGTATAATAAAATAAATGTATATGCTAAAAAAGAAAAAAAATTAAAAGTTTTGTGTAGCTGAGTGGTGGTGATGCACACCTTTAATCCCAGCACTTGGGAGGCAGAGGCAGGTAGATCTCTGTGAGTTTGAGGCCAGCCTGGTCTACAGAGGGAGTCACAGGACAGCCAAGGTTCCATCAGAAGGCCTTGTCCCAAAATTTAAAATAAATAAATAGACAAACAAACAACTGAAAGAAAGCAAGCAGCTGGGACTGGCGTGATGGTTCAGCAGTTAAGAGCCCTGGGTTCAAGTCCCAGCACCCACACATCAGTGCACATCCATCTTCCACTCCCAGGGGATCTAACACCCGCCCCTCTGGTCCTCATGGGCACTGTACACACACTGTGCACAGCCACACTTGCAGGCAAAAGACCCATCCACTTAAATTAAAAAAAAATTTTTAAATCTGGGGGGAAAGGGGGCTAGAGAGGCGGCTCAGTGGCGAAGACTGCTCTTCCAGAGGACCTGGGTTCAAGTCCCAGCACCCACATGGCAGTTCACCACTGTCTGTGAACTGCATGATCTGACACCCTCACATAGACATACTTGCAGGCAAAACACACCAATGCACATAAAATAGAAATAACTTAATGAAAAAATTATATCTAAAAAAATAAATAAATAAGGGCCGGATATCATGGCGCGCGCCTTCAACTCCAGCACTCGGGAGGCAGAGGCAGGCGGATCGCTGTGAGTTCGAGGCCAGCCTGGTCTACAAAGTGAGTCCAGGACAGCCACGGCTACACAGAGAAACCCTGTCTCGAAAAACCAAAAAATTAAACAAACAAACAAACAAAACCAATGTGTTGGCAGCAATTGTAGGTAAATAAAAGGTGACAATAGGAAGCTGGGTACTGGCCAGGTGGCCCAGCAGATGAAGGTGCCTGAGCCCCAGGCCCAGCGCGCACATCAAGGTTCAAAGAAGACCAATGTCACGAAGCTGCTCCTCTGGCATCCACGAGTGCCATGGCACCATGCCAACACATACACATGCATGCCCACACACACACACACACAGTCAATAATAATAGTAACTGTAGAAAAATGCATAAGCCAAACCAACAAATACTGACGGGTATGAAGAATAATTGGGTCTCAACAAACTGCTAGTAAGAAGGCAAAATGGCACAACCAATCTAGAGAAGGTCTGGATGTTTTGCTTGGTATGTATGTATTTTTGGTGTAGTTTGATCTGTTTTGAGACAGAGTATCAAATGTCCTTCAGGCAAGCAGGCTGGGACCAAACTCTCGGCTTAACTTAAAATGGCTTTGAACGGCTAATTCTCCTGCTTCGACCTCTAAGTATAGGATCACAGGTGTGTGCCCCCACACACCACCACCCCCAACCCACCCCGGGCTCAGCAATTTCCTATTAAGATAAACATCCCTTTCTAGGTATGCTAGGCACCTTTAGTCCTAGCACTCAGGAAACAGAGGCAGGAGGGTCTCTGTGAGGCCAGTCTGGTCTACAAAGTGAGTCCAGGACAGCCAAGGCTACACAGAGAAACTCTGTCTTGGGGGGAAAAGATGATAAACATTCATTTCCTATATGCCCCAACACACCCACTCCTAAGTATTTACCCCGGAGATATGAGAGCACGTGCTCCCATTGAAATCTGTACATAAACATTTATAGCAAATCTATCCACAACTGCCAGAAACTGGAAACAATCTAAATAAATGTACCTCAATAGGAGAATGAATGTGGGACGTGTGTATGACAGATTACTACCAGAAATAAGATGGAACGGGCGGGGTTGGGATTCAGTTCAATGGTGGAACATTTGCCCAGCAAGTGCAAGGCCCTGGTTCAGTCCTCAGGACCAGAAAGAAAACAAATGAACAAACCAGCAATGAACTGTGAATATACACAGCACGGGCAAATCTAAAAAAAAAAAAAAAATCAGGTGAATAACGCTGCCCTGAGACACCTACTTATTGTATGATTCAATATGAGACATTTCTTTTTTTTTCCCGACAGTTCTCATTTTCTTTTTAAAATTCCAATAGAAAGAAGTGTTTATGTAGCACATTGCAAGAGGTGGCAGGCTGCAGAGTAACCACCTTGTGTTGCCCCTCCTGCCTCAGGCCTCGCCCTACCATATCCAACGTGTGTGTGTGTGGGTGCACATGTGTGTGTGCATGTGTGCGGGGATGGATGCCTTCCTCCTTTGCCTCTCGCTATGACAAAATGCCCCGGATAAAAGCCAACCGAAGGGTAACCATTTCTCGGGACCCACTCCAGCTACACAGGAGCCGTCTGCTTCCCTTCTCCTAGGCTCTCCCTTCTGAGGGGAAAAAAGAACAACAACTTAAGGCAGCTTCAAAGGCAGAATTTACTCTGGGTCACTGTTCAAAGGCCCAGCTCTCCCAGCACTTGGGAAGCAGAGGCAGGTGGATCACCGTGAGTTCGAGGCCAGCCTGGTCTACAAAGAGAGTCTAGGACAGCCAAGGCTACACAGAGAAACCCTGTCTCAAAAAACAAAACAAAGCAAAACAACAACAAAAAAACAAAGGCCCAGCTCATTATGCTGGGCACGTCAAGGTGCCAGGAGCTGGTCACACCGCATCCATGCTCAGGAGCAGAGAGCTCAAGGTTCTGCGCACAGTCCAGGAAGCCCAGGCAACGGCCCCGCCCACAGGTAAGATGGTCCTCCCCCACCATTAGCCTATTCAAGACTCTCCCTCAGGACCACAGGCAGAGGCACACTCCCACTCCCAGATGGTCAGGTTGACAGCACTAACTGCACACGCAGGCCATTGATGAAGAGTCTCTTACCTCCTCCACCTGGGGCATATCCACTCAGCTAGTCTAGCTAGGCAGTTAGCTCCAAGACCCCCTCCCTCCACCACACAAGCACTGGGATCACAAACATTGCTGCTGGAGATCATACTCTGGTCTTCATGCTCGTATGACAAGTATACAGTAGCCACTGACACCCCCAGTCCCACGCTCAGCTTTTATAACACCTTTAATGCGAGCACTTGGGAGGCAGAGGCAGGTGGATCGCGGTGAGTTCGAGGCCAGCCTGGTCTACAAAGTGAGTCCAGGACAGCCAAGGCTACATAGAGAAACCCGGTCTTGGAAAAAAACAACTAAAAAATAGAAAATAAAACCATTCCTTCTTGCTATTGGGAGGTGGGAGTTTGGTGTGTGGAGGTGATGTGTGTGTGTGTGTGTTTGTGTGTGTGTGTGTGTGTGTGTATGTATGATTGTGTGTGCATACTTATGTGCACATGCAGGTATGCATGTCTGTACTGTAGGGAGGCCAGAAGCCTTCCTCTCTCAGTTTTTCAGATATGGTCCCTCACTGCTTCAGGTAGAGTGGCTGGCCACCAGGCTCCCAGTGATCTGCCGGCCTCTGCCGCTGTTGCTCGCTGTGACTCGATATTCATGCTGGCATTGCAAGCACTTTAGCCACAGAGCCTCGACCCAGCCTTGATGTTTTCCTCAATGAGGACTTGCTATGTAGCTCAGGCTAGCCCTCAACTCCTGGTACCTGGCTAGGTGAGCCTTGCACACTGCATCTAATTTGTATTTTGGTTTTTGGTGTTTTTTTTTTCCCCACCCCAGGCAACTTTAACTCCAACAGCCATCTTTAACTCCAACTCCAGAGACTCTGATGCCTTCTTCCAGCCTCTGCAAGCACTGGCAGGCATGTGGCACACACTCTCACACACAAACACACATACACATAAAAATGTTTCAATTTAGTATTTAAACAGTGTTCTGCCTGCATGTGTGCCTACATTATAGGCTGTGAGCCACCATGTGGTTGCTGGGAATTGAACTTAGGACCTTTGGAAGAACAGCCAGTGCTCCTAACCTCTGAGCCATCTCTCCAGCAATTTTTTATTTTAATAATCTTTAAAAATTTTTTAAATGTATTATTGTGTACACAGTGTTTTACCTGCAGGCCAGAAGAGGGCACCAGATCTCATTACAGATGGTTGTGAGCCACCATGTGGTTGCTGGGAATTGAACTCAGGACCTTTGGAAGAAAAGCCAGTGCTCCTAACCTCTGAGCCATCTCTCCAGCACAATTTTTTATTTTAATAATCTTTTAAAAATGTTTTAAGAGCCTATAGCTTAAAGTTTAACTGATGGCTTGAATGTATGTGTTTGCCCTTGATACTTTTCAAGACTCTGCTAACAGAAAAACATCAAAAATAGCTTAAGTGGGCTGGAGAGTTGGCTCCGAGGTTAAGAGCACTGTCTGCTCTTCCAAAGGTCCTGAGTTCCATTCCCAGCAACCACATGGTGGCTCACAGCCATCTGTAATGTGATGTGATGCCCTCTTCTGACATGCAGGTGTACATGCAGGCAGAGCTCTCTCTCTATATATAAAATGATAAATAAATCAAAAAATGGCTTAAGGATAACCAGGTATGGGCTAGGCACCCATCATCCCAGCACTAAGGAAGTCAGCTGAGGCCCAGGGCAGCACGGATTACAGACACCCTGTCTCAAATGGAAGGCACCAGGACAAGGACAAAGAGAAGAGGGCAAACAGGAGCAGACCGGATTTAACAGGTGTTTTTAATATGAACAGGGGCCAGGCAGGTGGGTAAAGCCTGGCACAGAAGACAATGCCCTGCTCGGATTACAGCGGGCGCCCCAATCAATGCCCTCTCCCCATCTCACTAACGGAAGAGCCGTTCCTCACGCTCTATGAGACCCGAGTCAGGTCGCCTCCCCTCACCCGCAGGAGACGTCTGTTTATCTCACCCTCCGCATCTGTGAGTGCCCAGGGCTTTACAGGCGCTGCAGAGATAAAGGGGGTGCACGCCCCTGAGAACAGCCCACAGCAGAGGGCAGAGATTCTAGGCTGAGCCCCGGGAAAGGGACCGCTCGGGTGAAGTCTTCGTCAGCTACACCGCTGCTTCGCATCAGCAGGCACCAGGTGCCAAGGTCACTCTCTGGAGAGGCTGATCTTGCGGAGTCGATGAGCAGACAGGAAGAGGAGGAGGAGGGAGGAGGAGAGAGAAGTGGGAAGAGGAGAAAGGAAAGAGGGGATTAGAGAGAAGAGGGAAAGAAAAGAGAAGGGAGGGGAGAAAACGGAGCGCGCAGGGGGGGGGTAGCGGGGTGGGGGGGGCAAGAGACAGGAAACAGAGCAGGAAGGAATTGTTCTAGCAGTTACAACACCGTCTCTTGTGTGCTAAGCTGGCAAAGTACCTTAATTCCCTCTAAGGACAGCTCCCTTAAGATGTAATGATTTCTTCCTGGGACCCACTTCCTATAGATTCTACAGCTCCCCAAAGCACCACACTGGCTGCCAAGATTCCAACAGCCTTAATCCTCAGGAACAAACTCAAAACCACCGGCAACCCTCAACAAGTAACATGAGACACGTGCCTTCTACGGAAGAAAACAGTGAAGGCCCGGAGGAAAGTATCTCCAGAGCCTGTTTTTCAAGCGAACTCGGCTTTCCAATGCCGGAGGGCCCCACACCCTTGCTCTGGGACTTTCTATCCTGTTCTTCCAACCGTCACATTTATGGGTTTTCAGAGAAGCAGGATGTCCCTCCCAGTGAGAAGGGACATGATAAATTTTCTCTCATTTCCAAAGTAAGCTATCATATACACACGTGAGGGCTTCAGATATGGACCACTAGCTTGTGGTGGCGCACGCCTTTATTCCCAGCATTCAACTCGGGGAGGCAGAGGCAGGTGGATCTCTGTGAGTTCAAGGCCAGCCCAGTCTATAGAGTGAGTTCTAGGACAGCCAGGGCTACACAGAGAAATCCTATCTCACAAAACCAAAAGAAGCCAGGAGGTGGTGGCGCACACCTTTAATCCCAGCAACTGGGAAGCAGAGGAAGGTAGATTTCTGTGAGTTCGAGGCCAGCCTGGTCTACAAAGCCAGTCCAGGACAGCCAGAGTGACAGAGAAGCCTTGTTTCAAAACAAAACAAAACAACCACTGTTTAGTATTTAACACTAATATTTAAGGTTCCACTAAAGATTTTTTTGGAGCCGAGCATGGTGGCGCACGCCTTTAATCCCAGCACTCTGGAGGTAGAGGCAATCGGATCTCTGTGAGTTCGAGGCCAGCCTGGTCTACAAAGCAATTTCAGGACAGCCAAGGCTAAAAGAAAAAACAAAACAAAACAAAAAACCTCTTTTGGTATTTTGTGTGTGTATATAAATGCTCATGCCACAGAGCATGTAAGAAGGTCAGAGGTCAACTTCGATGTGTCATTTCTCTCCTCCTACCATGTGGGGCCCATAAATCAATCCCAGGTCACCAGGCTTGACAGAAAGTGTCCTTACCTGCTCAGCCATCTCAATGGCCCAAAGGGAAAAAAATACAATTGCTGGGACTGGGACTTCGGATGTAACATGTAGGATCTGGTGTGTGTGTGTGTGTGTGTGTGTGTGTGTGTGTGTGTGTGAGCGTGAGGGTGGGGTGTCCCCAGCATCACTGTTAAAATAATAATAATAACAATGACAATAAGAATAAAAAGGAATATAACCAACGTCTCCTGAGAAGCCTCATACATGTTTGGACTTCAATTTTAACTTAAAGATCATGGAAATCTGTCTTGCTCCCATATCCAAAGGATGGTCTCTTTCCCTTTTTTATTTCTTTTCCACATGCCTTGTTTGGCTATATGAATCAAATCCTCCTCAACTAAGATTTTAGGTTTTATGGATAATCTTTCCATTATATAAGAAGGGGTGTACCTTCCATTGAGAAGACAGATGTTATATGGCTAAGTCACAGAACCCACGAAGTAAACTAGATTCCTAGCATTTATTCTGTTTTGATTTTATTCTATTAAGTTTCTCTTTTTTTGAGACAGGTTCTCACCGTGCAGCCCTTGTTTGGCCAGGAATTTTATATGAAGACCAGGCTGGCCTTGAACTCCCAGACATCTGACTGTCTCTGCCTCCCAAGCGCTAGGATTAAAGGCGTCGTGTACCACTATGCCCGGCCTGCATATAATTCACTCTGCACCCGTGAAGTACTAAGACAGGTGCTAAATAACAACATAGACAGCAAGACCGAATTCTTAATGCAGTCTGCTCGCCGCAGCAGAGCTCCAGATGTTGCCTTTTCTTTTCTTTCTTTTTTTTTGGGGGGGGGGGTAGGGGGGTGGGGCGGGTTAAAGAATAAAGCCCAGGGCCTTGCACATGTTAGGCAAGTACTCCTGAACTAAGAATTTAATACACAATTAAGTTTCTAGAAAAATGCCAAAAGAAAACCCTGTTAGTTGAGCATAGTGACAAGCGCCTGTAATCCCAGCACTCAGAGAGACAGGAAGTTGTCTGTGAGTTCGAGGCCAGCCTGGTCTACAAAGTGAGTCCAGGACAGCCAAGGCTACACAGAGAAACCCTGACTCAAGGAAACAAACACACACACACACAAAAACGTGTGTTTTATCACTACATAGAGACAACAGACAATTATTCTTCAAAACTACACTGGTGGCGTCTCAGCAGAGGTGGGATGGGGTGGAGAAAGCCAACATGGCCTATGCTACAGGAAAGTGTTCTAGACCAGCCTTGGACACAGAGCAAGATCCTAAAACCACAAATACACAAACACACACAAAAAGGCTACCACGACTTATTTATTTATATATTTAATTATCTGCCCCAGAAGCACAGGTTTAAGTACTGCCATCAACCATCACAATTTAAGGCAGGGTTCTTCACATTACATTTCTCCACACAGCCCTGGCTATGGCTAGAAACTCCATCTGTAAACCGGGCAGCTTAGCCTTGAATTCAGACACCCACCTGCCTCTACCTCCTGGGCCCTGGTATCAAAGGTGTCTGCCACTAAACCCCAATACTTTCTAAAACATCAATTTTCCTCAAACTACGCAACAACTATGCAGCTGTACTGTCTACCAACTTTTTGAACTTTCCCCCAAATTTATATTTACTACGAGGTGGGGTGGGGGCACACTTGTGCCATAGTTTAAAGTGCCAAGGTCAGAGGACAACTTGCAGATGTCCGATCCAGGAATCCAATTCTGGCTGTCAAGCTTAGGAGCAATGGAAACCACCTTTACCTACTTGAACCATCCATCTCAAACAATTGTAAAGCACACTGCTTACGCAGAAGGACTTTGTGCCCAGAACTAGGAAAAACTAAGACATATCATTGTGCTTGTGAGAAAGACTTGCAAAGAAACAAGAGTTCGGGGTAGTTCGTTGGCACAGGGATGGGCTGAGTGGGCGGGCCAGGGCTTCTACACAGCTAGCCAGAGAGAACTGCCGCAGTTGCAACTCACCTCCTGCTACAGAACACTGAATGAAGCTATTTCCTCACAGCAAATTCTCAAGGCCAGTCATTACTTACTTTCTCACCCTAGCTCACGGGGTCCTGGCAAATTGCTGAGATGAAAAACACCCAGAGAGTAAGAAGCAGGGTAGCGCACTGAAAAAAAAAAGGGGGGGGGGGGAGGCGCCCAACACTGTAGGGAAGGAGTGAAATGGCTCTTATCTTCTCTAGTATTTTAAACATTAGAAAACTCTGGTATTGAAAGGAGCAAGTAAGTAAGAACACTACGCCCAATCAACTGCATTGACTATTGTATAGAAATCTGTGCTTCATTGAAATGGGTGTTGGTTGTTGACCAATATCTGCAGTTTGAGGCTTTCCTAACAAAGACCAACCAGTGCCTTGGCAAAGTTCAAGACAGAAGAAATTTCTTGTAAATTCTCAAAGATATAAAGAAGTAAGGCCAACTGAGTTTTCAAAACTTGCTCAGTATCTCCAGCGGCTGCGGAAGTCAGATGCCAGTGTGAGGACCTAGCACTTTAGGAACACAAAGATGACAACCAGTAAGATGGCTCAGCAGGTTAAAGTACTTCTGCCAAGTCCGACAACCTGAGTGCAATCCCAGGGAACAACTTGGTGGAAGGAAAAGAAAGTTGTCCTGACTCTTAAATGTGTACTATTAGCATGTGAGCAGACACAGACAGATACAGGCGTAATAAAAGCAATTAATTGTTTTTAAAATAAGACAAGCGAAAAACAGTTTACATCCCGTCAAAAACTGAAGAACTGAATAAAATGTGTGAAAACAAGAGTTAGAAGGTCATGAGGAAGTGAAAAAAAAAAAAAGCAAATCATAAACCACCTTCTGTCCACATACACGCCTGCCCGCATTGCCCTGAGTCACTTCGGTTCCACCCAGGTAAAGCTAACGTGAGGAGTCCCGCGGAAGCGAGCGACAGGCACCTGGCCACGCCGGCTCGAACCCCCAGAGGTGCAGGAAAAGCATAGGTGCAGTCGGAGCCCCAGACCCGCCGGCCGCGCCCAGTCACCTTCTGCGCGCTGGAGCCTCGCACCCGCGCCGTCCGGTCATAGACGTGGCAGCGGATCACCGTGCTGCCCACGTCCAGCCCCAGCACGAAGCGAGAGTGGGGCGAGGCCGGCGCGCTCGCCTCCTCCACGCTCCACCGCTCTGCAGCAACCTTCAGCACCGGCATCGCGACCCCGTACCCCAGCTTGTGGCTGGTCAGCGCAGAAGCTATAAACGCCGGACCCCGGGGCAGAGCGCGCGCAGCCCGGACACCGCCCCCGCCGCGCCCTGCCCCGCCCCTCCGCGAGACCAGCGCCCCGCCCCTCCGCGAGACTCGGCCCCGCCCCTTTCACGAGACCCCGCCCCGCCTAGTCAGCCGGTTTAGCGAAGCCCGGCTTCCCCCTCCCCACTTCCCCGCCCCCCTAGCGCCGTGACGTCAGGGCCCTGCGCCCAGCGCCGCGTTGAAACTTGTTGAAGATGGCGTTTGCCGCTGCGGTGTTGTTGGTGTCGCGGTTCAACGACCGTTACTTTGAAACTTTAAGTTCCCTTCTAACCCGGATTACTTTAAACGGATGTGTGTTAGGAGAAAAATCAAGTGGCATGAAGAAAAAGTTTTGAGGTTTTTTTCTTCTAGAATGTATGTGCTTTGGCTGCGTTTATGTAGGTGCTCCACGTGCGTGCCGTCCGACGGTTGGGAGCTGCCATGTAGGTGATGGGAATCGAACCCTGGGCTTCTGCAAGAGCAACACGTGCCCTTAACTACTGAGCCTTCTTTCCAGTCTCATGAAAAAAAAATGTTCAGTCAAAAGTAAACAAGGTTCCTCTGCCCAGAAAAAGCTTGCACGTATAATACACAGAAATTAATAGATGTCCAAGTTATGTACGGCACTAAAGGACCTTCGCCGCCATGGAGAAAGCTTAGATATCATGAAAATGTTTTGTGGATAATTTGTTAGTTTAAAGGAATATTTTTTTTTCTTTTTTGTTTTTTTCGAGATACGGTTTCTCTGTGTAGCCTTGGCTGTCCTGGACTCACTCTATAGACCAAGCCGGCCTCAAACTCACAGCGATCCACCTGCCTCTGCCTCTCGAGTGCTGGAATTAAAGGCGTGTGTCACCACCGCCCGGCGGAATGTTGTTTTCTTGTTCACGTTATCCTGTTAGCCTACTTGCTTGCCAATGGGCTGTGTTACTTAAAGCTTGAACATGAATCCCATGTTTATTTGCTTCTCTGTAGTCTACCTTACACAACAGCGCAGCAGTGGTCTGCCCTACCATTGCTAACCATTTGGGGTTAGGAGTGTGTGTGTGTTGTGTACGTGAGACTTCCCAGCGCTGTACACTTGACTGATAGTCACGCTGTTCTAGATTTCCTAAGAAACTGAAACCGAACAAATACCAGAAGGAAGACAGAGCCCGAGAGTCACAATTTAAGTCTGAGCTTGTCCCATAAGGCCGTCTCTCACTAGGGCCCAGAGTGCTTTGTGATTATGTATGCTCTTAACATGGGTGCTGGGCACCAAAGTCAGGTCCTCATGCTCGACTGGCAAACACTTTACCTACTGAGCCATCTCACTTAGTACCTGAGGGAGAGACTTTGAGGAATTTGGTATACACAGTTGGAGGGCCAGGCAAGCCTGGAACCGTGTAGACCTGGCCAGCCTTGAACTCACAATGCCAGAAGGCTCCTCACACTGGAGACAGTGACTTTGCAATTCAAGTAAAGAGACTTGGTTCCCTTCTTTTTAGCAATCAAAGCCGGGAACCTCCTTGTGCCCTCCCCTTAGAGAGGGTATATAGGCCAAGGCCTTGGAGGCCTCAAATGCCCTTCCCTAGTCAGATAGTACGTCAGCTTGCTTGCTTTCCTCCTCCTCTTTTTCTTTTTTGCTGTTTTCTTTTTTCTTCTTTTTCTTTTTAATTACAGTGTCGTTGTATCTCAGTCTAAGTTCAAACTCAGTCCGCTTGCTTCAGCCCGAGAGCGGGGATTACAGGTGTTCCTGTTGATCCAGAGGCCACTGCTTCGTTGATCCTCACCACCTGATCGCCTTAATCTTCATTCCTGCTGGCAGCTGTTTCTCCGCTTCCGGGCTTGGCTGCTGTCCTGACTCTTTCCTCATCCTCCTCACCGTTCGTACCCTATCCTCTTTCAGCAGACCCGGGGTTACCACTCTGTGTACCAACCTGCCGCAATGCTCCAGACGTTTGGACAGAGTCCCTGGCGCTGGGGTTAGCCAGAAGCCACCCCAGTCACAGCAATGGAAACCCCAGTTAAGTCTCCCAGGACCCAGCAGTGGACCACCACGTTGCTGGGGGGGGGGGGGGGGAGCGGCACAGCCCATAAATGCTGGGAGTAGGATTTCTCCCTACCTGATAGTCCTTTGGGAATCCTGAAACCTCCTCTCTTTCCAGAGGTAAGAATTAAAGTGTGACCTGTCTCCCAGATAAGACTGCACAAAAGCCAACACTGAGTCTGGCTTCCAGCCTTGAAAGGAACTTAAATGGCTACACGGTTTCAGGCAGGGCAGAAATTGTGGTCTTTCTTGTAGTTGATCTTTGGGGAGACTTCAACAGGATTGGCCTCTCAACTAAGGGAACCCGAAGTCCTGTGGCTCACCTGCCCTGGGTACCTGCCCATCTCTGGGCCCCTGAGAAGCATCCAGTGTCAGACACATGAGCAGGTTCATTCCTTAGCTTTTAAATTCATCCCTCCTGAAGCGTATTAAATGGCAGGAAATCCCTCTGTCCACTGACTTATCTGTATCAAATTGTGGGAGGGAAGAAAGCACACAGTACTGATACGTTTCAGAAAGTCCTTTGCTTGAAAGAAGCACTTACATCTTGTTCTCCTCTCAGTGACAATGCTTTATTATTATTATTATTATTATTATTATTATTATTATTATTATTATTGTTATTATTATTGTTATTTCTTTTGGTTTTTTTGAGACAGGGTTTCTCTGTGTAGCCTTGGCTGTCCTGGACTCACTTTGTAGACCAGGCTGGCCTCAAACTTAGATCTGCCTGCCTCTGCATCCTGAGTGCTGGGATTAAAGGTATACGCCACCACCACCTGGCAGCAATGCTTTTCAAAGAGGAGGGATGATTGCATGGTTCTGGACTTACAAGGCACACATCCCAGGCTGAGTAGCCTGAGGTGGAGTGTCCCTGGAGGGCATCCCAAAACATCCGTCTCTTCTCTGTGTGGTAGTGCTATGGCGGCAGGTGCATGGTTCTTGCTATGGTGAGTGAGATGCTCAACTAAAGCGGAGACATCAGTAATTAGAATGTTTGTGGGTGGAAAGCTGGGAAAACAGTCGTCATCTATGCAATAAGGGGTAGCATACCAGCTTGATGAGTGGGGTCTGTGGGTGACTGTGGAGGTACCCTGAGAGTAGTTAAAGGCCTAGGGATATTTTTTGTAGTCTTTGAGAGGAGCACATAAGAATTGAGATTACCAGGTAGTAGTAGCCCATGCCTTTAATATCAGCACTCAGGGGGCAGAAGCAGGCAGATCTCTGAGTTGAAGGCCAGCCTGGTTTACAAAGTGAGTTCTAGGACAGCTGGAGCTAAACAGAGGAACCCTGTCTCAAAACAAACAAACAAACAAACAAACAAACCAAAAAAACGACTTGAGATTGTTGGGGACATTAGTCCATGTGGCCAATGTTCAGCCATCTTGTCAGAGCCTGCACCTTTAGGTTTCTATTTCTCCAGCAGTCTGTCATTTACCAGAAACCAGCTGACCCTGTTGTGGTTCGGCAGTTAGATTAAAGATAAGATTAAGATGGAGCCAACCTGTTGTAGTTTATCAGTTAAGACTAGAAAAAGATAGAGCAAAATATTCGGTGTGGCAGAACGTTATGACCTGCTTGGAATTCCCCTTGTCTTGAGATAGCTTGCTGCTGGGTTGCCATAGCAATAGGCTTCCCTATATCCTGCCTTATAAATACTGCTGCTTGAAAAATAAAATTTGAGAGCTTGATCAAAGATTCAGACTTGCTCTCCTTCTTTGTGTCTTCTTTTTTTTTTCTTTTTCTTTTTTTTTTCTTTTTTTTTTCTTGTGTGTGTTTTTTCAAGACAGAGTTTCTCTATGTAGCCTTGGCTGTCCTGGACTCGCTTTGTAGACCAGGCTGGCCTCAAATTTACAGCAATCCACCTGCCTCTGCCTCCTGAATGCTGGGATTAAATGCATGCGCCATCACCGCACGGCTTAAATATATATGTATGTGTATGTATTTTTAACATTTTTTCAAAGATTTACTGTTTATACAGTATTCGGCACATATGTGTGCCTGCCCACAACAAGAAGGCATCAGATCTCATTACAGATGGTTGTGAGCCACCATGTGGTTGCTAGGAATTGAACTCAGGACCTCTGGAAGAGCAGACAGTGCTCTTAACCTGTGAGCCATCTCTCCAGCTTGTGTCTTGTATTTTCATACAGGTGAATCTCCACCCGAGCTTTAGTCGAACCCCCGCAGGCTGGGGCAGAGATTATCAATCAGTGTCTGTGAAGGCGACCTGACCGATTCTGTGTGGAGTAAGAAATGCATCTGAGGCCAAGACTGTAGCCAAGTAGGGACTTGTTTGTATAAAGGAAACATCGTAACAAAAAGGGAGCTGTAGCTAGCATCCTCCGAGTTAGTCTTTGATTTGTGCAGAACTTGGATATACAAGAGGACTAGGGAGGACAAGGTAGATCTGTGCTAAAGAGCCCCTGCCCGGATCTCATGGGAAGGGCCAGATGAGGAGAAAGGAATGAAACACAAGCACTAGCAAGGGTAGGAAAGGCGGTGCTACAGAGAGGGCTCAGCGGTGCCGAGCACTTGCTGCTCTTGCCAAAGTCCTGGGTTTGGTTTCCAGCGGCTACACGGTGGCTTACATCTGTCCATATCTTTAGTTCCAGAGGATCCAGTGCCCTCTTCCAGACCTCTGCTACAGATAAGGCACCAGGCGCACACAAGGTGCACAGACACATGCAGAACACTCATACACATAAAAGTAAATGAACCCTTTTTAAATTAAAAAAAAAAAAAGATAAGCATAGTGGAATTTGAGGTCACCAGGCCAGATAAGGCATTTACACTAGAGTTGAAACAGAGGTTATTTCAATGGAGACCTCGGGACTAGCCCAGAGCAGCCTTGGTGGCCTCGGTGAGCACCACGGTGAGATGTGGTCTCTGAGAGCCCTGGCTGTAGGTACCTTCACTCTCTGTCTCTCCAGCCAAGTTTGTGATTTTTGACAAAAGGGAGGAATGGCAGCAGTGTAGTCAGCACCCGGGTCAAGGTGGAGAGCATTTCCACCCTCTGGGAAGGCCTGTCTGGCACAGTGCTTTAGGTGAGCACAAAAGCCAGTTCTTTCCACTTAGGTGACTCAAAATTCTTGAACTTGGCACTGGTCTCAATGATCATGGATGTGGCCCATCTGAGCATGTTGCAGTTTCCAGATGAGTTTTAAGTCATTAAAGATGATGATGATGATTAATTTTTTTTTTGAGACAGGGTTTTTCTGTGTATCCCCTACTGTCCTGGAACTCACTCTGTAGACCAGGCTAGCCCCAGAATCATAGAGATCAGCCTGCCTCTGCCTCCCCAAGTGCTGGGATTACAGGCCTGCACCACCACGCCCGGCAAGATGATCATTATTTCCAGTGTACATATTTGTTCTTGTTCTGAGACAGCGGCTCACCCTGCAGCCTAGCAGTACTCTGCCTCCCAAGTGCTGGGATGGTAGGTGTGCACCACCACACCTGGCCAGTTACAGATTTGTGAGGTGTAGCATGCACATTAATAGCAGATCTCAGTTGCTTTGATAAGACACCTGTGAGAAGCCGGGCATGGTGGCGCATGCCTTTAATCCCAGCACTCGGGAGGCAGAGGCAGGTGGATCACTGTGAGTTCGAGGCCACCCTGGTCTACAAAGTGAGTCCAGAACAGCCAGGGCTGCATAGAGAAACCCTGTCTCCAAAAACAAACAAACAAACAAACAAAACAACAACAACAACAAAAGACACCTGTGAGAAGGAGGAATTGCGAATTTTTGGCTCATGGTTTCAGAAGTAAGAGCCAATCCAGGGTGTGACAGCTAATACTGATTGTCTGCACGGCAGGAGCTGGAATTAACCCGGGCAGGTCTGTGAGGATTATCTGGAGGAGGAAGACCCTCTCACAGAGTAGGCACCACCTCCTGATAGACAGTACACAGGAAGAAGTCCCAAGAAAAAGCTTGTCATTTGTCTCTCTGCCTTTGCTTGCTCCTGGTGACCCTGGCCATCCCTCTTTGATAGCAGAGAGCTGCTTCTTCAGCTTTCCACCATGAACTGAAGACCCATGACTCCCCAAGAATCCTCCAGGCCTTCAGGGCCAGATGGAGAGTGCTGAGGCCCCCAGGTTTGTGGGCTGAGCATCTAGTGGCTTCTCAGCCTTTCCAGTGTGCGCATGGCTGTTGTGGGACTATCCCACGCTGTGGGGCGGAAGCCATTCGAATAACACTCCTTTCTAGTTGATACACAGGCTATGCCTTCTGGGTCTGTAGTGAGCCCTGCCTAATACAGACGCCATGGTTGGGAGAGAAGGTCACATCAGGGCGAGAGGAAGGGACCCAGGTTAGGGACCCACAAGGACCTGCTTTCCAGGGACTACTTGCTCTAATGAGGCTCCACTTCCCAAAGTTTTCAGAACCGCAAATGCTACTACGAGCTGGGGATAAAGTTTTCAAAAACATGAATCTTGAGAGAGACATTTCCTATTAAAACTCTTAACAGAGTGGTAATTCAATATAAGGAAATGCAATCCAAAATGACAACGAGACAAAAATAGTGAGTGCACATGGGAACATGCTGGAAAAGGAACGCTCAACCCAGGTGCACACCTGTAAGCCCAGCACCTGGACTGTGGAGACAGGAGAATCGGGAGTGGGTTAGCATGGGGTATGTGAGACTATGTCTCAAAACAAACAAATGAGGGTAAAGCCAGGATGAGAAGGGAAAGGAAACAGCAGCTGTGGTGGTGCAGGCCTGTAAACCCAGCATTCAATAGGCAGAGGTGGAAAAAGTGCGGCAAGTTTGAAGCTAGCCTCGTATACATAATAAGTTCCAGGTCAGCCAGGGTCTTTAAAACAAATGGAGGCAGGACTAGAGAGATGGCTCAGAGATTAAGAGCACTGGATGTTCTTCCAAAGGCCCTGAGTTCAATTCCCAGCAGTCATATGGTGGCTCACAACCATCTATAATGAGATCTGGTGCCCTCTTCTGACCTGCAGGCACAACACTGCGTAAGTAATAAATAAATCTTTTTTTAAAAATTATTTTTAAAATGAAACAAACTGGGCAGAGGCAGGTGGATCGTTGTGAGTTCAAGGTCAGCCTGGTCTACAAAGCAAGTCCAGGACAGCCAAGGCTACACAGAGAAACCCTGTCTCAAAAAACAAAACAAAACAAAAATAAACAAAAAAAAGCCGTACAAAAACAAAACACAGGGACTAGGCAGATAGTTCAGTAGGTAAAGTCCTTGTATGAAAGCCTATGTTTAATTCCTAGAACTGCTTTTCCTCCCAAAGATTTATTTATTATGTATACAGTGTTCTGTCCACATGCATGGCTGCATACCCGAAGAGGGCACTAAATCTTATTATTGATGGTTGTGAGCCACCATGTGGTTGCTGGGAATTGAACTCAGGACCTCTGGAAGAGCAGCCAGTGCTCTTAACTTCTGAGCCATCTCTCCAGCTCCCCTCAAACTGCTTTTTAAAGAGAGCTGGGCGCATGTGTAATACCAGTGCTGGGGAGGTAAAGCCAGGTGAATCCTTGGGGCCTGCTGGCCAGCTAGCTTCAGGCCAGTGAGGGACAACAGCTCAGTAAAGAAGGTAGACAACACCTGAAGAATGACCCTGGAGCTGATCTCGGGGGGGGGGGGGGGGGCAGGGGGGGGGCGCGCGCGCGCACACACACACACACACACACACACCACACACACACACACACACACACGGAGGGCGTGCAGAACAAAAGAAACTACAGCTACTCATTACTTACATCTCTGCTAAATCAGGTATGGCTGCTGGCAATGCACAACTGAAGCAACACGACTGCCACAATCCCTACTACGCCAGCCTGGGGTAGAGGGAGACTTTGTCTTGCAAAACACACACAAGGGCTGGGGAAATGGTGGGTAGAGATTTTTTTTTTTCTCATGTCTGAAGCCCTGGGCTGCATCTCCAAGAGCACAAAAAGCTAGATGCGGAAGCACATGTCTGGAAAATAAATACAATAGTGGTTTCTAAGGCAGAAGTAGCAAACACTGGACCATTGCTCTGAGAAGAAACTTGAGATTCAGGTTCCCGCAAACCTTCGGTCACGTTTTTTTTTTTGGCCTGTTTTGGTTGAGACAGGGTCTCACATATTCCCTGTTGCTTTGGACGTGTGATGTAGCCAAGAATGACTCCTGGCCTTCCTAAGCCTCTCAGGTGTCAAAGATTATAGGCATGGATTACCACAGCAGCGGCAGACTTCTTTGCACACGCACCTGCCACTGCAGCTGTGGAGGACAAAGAAGGTCTTGTGGGAATTGGTTCTGTCCACACGGGGATTGAACGCAGGCTGCCAGCAGTGGTGGCAAACACCTCCCTGCGGAGCCATTTCTCTGGCCCAGGACAATCTTCTTAAGCTAAGAACAGTAGTGAGACTCTCAGAAGGAGAAACTTGCTTACTACAGGCAATGAACTCTGGAGGGGAGGACTGGACCTAGAGATGCGATGGTATCTTTTCATTTTCCAACAAACAAGAAATCTACAAGGCATGAAGAGAAGCTAAAGGGCGTGGCCTATACACCCTGAGGAATCGGGCAACAGGAACAGTTGTCACTGTTGTACTGAGAAGAAAAGACTTCAAAGCAGCCATTATAAACATGTATGAAACATCCAGCCAAGTAAAGAATGTCAATAAAATAGAAAGTATAAAAAGGTAGCTGGCGTTTGCCACTTTTTTCTTCCACCCTTTCAACCCCCTAACACTAGATAGGACAGAAAAAAGGATGGGGGCGGGGGTGATGTTATCCCTAGACTACTTCCTGCTGGTTGGGAGCATCAAGTCCTTGGGGGCAAGTTTTCTGTTTTTGCTTTTTTGCTTGTTTCTTTGGTCTTTTTTGTTGTTGTTGTTTTTCAAGACAGGGTTTCTCTGTGTAGCTTTGGCTGTCCTGGACTCATTTTGTAGACCAGGCTGACCTCTAACTCACAGTGATCCGCCTGCCTCTGCCTCCCAAGTGCTGGGACTTTAAAGGGCTGCGCCACCCTACCGGGCTCCTTGGGGCAAGTTAATCTTCACTGTCAGGATATCTAATTTCTTCTTGTTGTTTCCTCTTTGCACAGGACCACTAATAACAAACAGCCACCCACCCACCTATGGTGACTCTAGTATTTAATCCTCTGAAAGTTCCCAGAATTCCAAATGTCACACTCTCGCAGCTGTCAAAATCATGCCATGAGGCAAATCATCGTCATCTGTTGTGAAGCAACCTCTTATCCTCATACCTGGGATTTTAAAAAAAAAGCTTATTCTTATAACATTTCTGTGTTTTTAATTATTTTTATTTTATATGGATTGGTGTTTTGCCTGTATGTATATCTGTGTGAGGGTCTTGGATCCCCTAGAACTGGATTTGCAGACAGTTGTGAGCTGCCATATGGGGGCTGGGAATTGAACCTGGGTCCTCTTGAAGAGCAGCCAGGGCTCCCAACCACTGACCCATCTCTCCAGCTAATTCTGTGGGGTTTTTTTGGGGGGGGGTATTTGTGTGTGTGTGTGTGTGTGTGTGTGTGTGTGTGTGTGTGTTTCCAAGACAGGGTTTCTCTGTGTAGCCTTGGCTGTCCTGTACTCACTTTGTAGACCAGACTGGCCTCGAACTCACAGCGATCTATCTGCCTTTGCCTCCCAAGTGCTGGGATTACAGGTGTGAGCTACTACGCCCGGCCCTTAGTTCTGTGTTTTCAAAAGAAACCAAAAATACAAAATTCTCATTACATCAAAAGGACCATATGGGAAGGGGCATGGTCGCTCATGTCTTTAACCTCAGCCCTTGGGAGGCAGAGGCAAGCGAATCTCTGTGAGTTCAAGGCCAGCCTGGTCTATAAAGAGAGTCCAGGTCAGCCAGGACTACATGGAGAAACTCTGTATTGAAACCCACCCCTAAAATTTTTTAAATGAAAAATGACCCATTGTTAGCCGGACGGTGATGGTGCACACCTTTAATCCCAGCACTCAGGAGGCAGAGGCAGAGGCAGAGGCAGAGGCAGAGGCAGAGGCAGAGGCAGAGGCAGAGGCAGAGGCAGAGGCAGAGGCAGGCAGATCTCTGTGAGTTCAAAGCCAGCCTGGTCTATAAAATGAGTCTAGGGCAGCCAAGGCTACATAGACAAATTCTGTCTCTGAAAAAAAAAAAAAAAAGACCCATTGTTTCAGCTGTTTTTCAGGTCATTCTGTTCCAGGTGGGAAGTGAAATTATGCTTGAAAAGCCTGCAGCACAAGGAAGGCTTCAGGTAAATCATAAATAAACCAGTATCTAATAATTGGTCTTTTTTTTTTTCTCTTCAAGACAGGGTTTCTCTGTGTAGCCCTGTCTGTCCTGGAACTCATTCTGTAGACCAGGCTGGCCTCCAACTCAGAGCTCATCCTGTCTTGGCCTCCCGAGTGCTGGGATTAAAGGTGTGCGCCACCACACCAGGCTCATAATTGGTCCTTTGTACCTTACACTGTTTCAGCAGCTGTGGCAAAGGGCAGGGAGAGCAGGTTGGGCTACAGCTTAGTAGTAGATCACTTGCCTGGCCTCTTCAGACCTAGAGAAGAACCTATGTTCAAACCCAGTACCAATTTTAAAAAACAGCAGAGGAGTGAAGAGACAAGAAAGTCAAAGAAATAATGGCTGCTTACTTCCCTATGTTACCTAAAAATATTAACCTATATATCCCCGAATCTCAGTGGACTCAACAGGAAAAACACAAAGAAATCCACGAACAGGCATGTCAGAGCACAAAGCCATGCCTGGCGTGGAGGCGCACGCTTTTAATCCTAGCACTTGGGTGGCAGAGGCAGGTGGATCTCTGTGAGTTTGGGGTCAGCCTGGTCTACAGAGTGAGTCCAGGACAGCCAGGACAACACAGAGAAACCCTGTCTCAAAAAAACAAACAAAAAACAACAACAACAAAAACCCCAACCCCCCCCCAAAAAAAAACCCAGAGTACAAAGCCCAGCTTCCAAGACAAGAAAACCTTGAAAGCACAGAAGAAAACAGCTTATCTTTGAAAGGGAACACACAAGGATACTATAGACAATGGCATGAATGATTTTCTTCAAGTTATTCAAAAGCCATTTTGGGGCTGGGAGGCTGGGGCAGGATTGAGTTTAGCTGGGTTTAGCAGGAGTTCAAAGTCACTCACAGCTACTAACAGGTTGGAGGCAGGTCTGGGCTCTATTCAACCCTGTGTCAAGAAGCTAACAGCAGCCAGGTGTGGTAGCACACACCTTTAGTCCTGGCACTCAGCAAGGAGTGAATCTCTGTGAATTTGAGGTCAACCTTGTCTACATAGTGAATTCCAGGCTAGCCAGGAATATGTAGAGAGACAACTAATGAACAAACAATAACAACAACAAAGAAAAAGGAAATACAGGGAGGGAAGAAGGGGAAAGGGAAAAATTGTGAGTTTGAAGTCAGCCTAAGCTACTTAGTAAATCCCAGAGGGGGTGGGAAAACATTGAAGAGCTGCTTTTTTATTTTAATTTTAATTTTTAATGAGACAAGTTCTTACACTGTAGCTTAAACTGGCCTGGAACTGGCTATATAGCCCCAGGATGGCCTTAAACTAACAGTAATTCTCCTGCCTCAGTCTTTAGAGTATCAGGATTGCAGTATGTAAGCCACCAAAGTGGCTGAGAGATACGGTTTATATTTAAGTACACAAAGTGACTATAAGTAAAAGTCTGGAAGAAGATACAGTATACAAAAAAAAATCACTCCAAATGGATGCCCTATTACCCTATAAATAAGATTTTAAAATGAAGATGTTATTAGAGACAAAGAGGGACATTTTATTTAGTTTTGAGTTTTCGAGACAGGGTTTCTCTGTGTAGCCTTGGTTAGTCTGGACTCTCTTTGTAGAGGCTGGCTTTGAACTCAGAGATCCTGCTGCCTCTGCCTCCCGAGTACTGGGATTAAAACATGTACCACCATGCCCTGCCAGAGGGACATTCTATAATGACAAAGAATCAATCAATTAAGAATAAATAGTCGCTGGGCGGTGGTGGCGCACGCCTTTAATCTCAGCACTTGGGAGGCAGAAGCAGGCGGATCGCTGTGAGTTCAAGGCCAGCCTGGTCTACAAAGTGAGTCCAGGACAGCCAAGGCTATACAGAGAAACCCTGTTTCAAAATAAATAAATAAATAGTCTTGGTGGTATGCACCTTTAATTTTAGCATTCATATGAGACAGGCAGATCTACATAGGAAGGTCCAGGCCCGTCAGGGCTACAAGTGAGACCATCTCAGAAAGAAGAAGAGCAGGAAGAGGAGGAGAAGGAGCAGCAGGAGCAAGGGGAGCAGGAACAGGAGGAAGTAGAGCGGGAGGAACAGGAAGAAGTGGAGCAGGAGGAAGAGGAGGAGGAACAGGAGGTAGTGAAGCAGGAGGAGGAAGAGGAAGTGGAACAGAAGGAGGAGGAAGAAGTGGAACAGGAGGAGGAGAAACAGGAGGAAGTGGAACAGGAGGAGGAGGAGGAGGAAGTGGAGCAGAAGGAAGAATAGGAGGAGGAACAAGAAGAAGTGGAGCAGTAGGAGGAGGAAGTGGAACAGAAGGAGGAGGAAGAAGTGGAACAGGAGGAGGAGAAACAGGAGGAAGTGGAGCAGGAGGAGGAGGAGGAAATGGAGCAGAAGGAGGAACAGGAGGAGGAGGAAGTGGAGCAGGAGGAAGTGGAGCAGAAGGAGGAACAGGGGGAGGAGACAGTGGGGCAAAAGGAGGAACAGGAGGAAGAGGAGCAGGAGGAGGAACATGAAGAAGAGAGGGAAGAGCAGGAGGAGGAGGAGACAGCCATGAACCCATTCGGCTAACAACAGAGCCTTTTATGCTTGAACATGCCTTTTAATGTCTGTAGACTGAATGTCAAAATAGACAAGAGAGGAAGGGCAGGCAGCGTATGAGTGCCCTTCTCCCTAAGTGTCTACTGTCGCCACCATCGCTAGCCATCTTGCTCCTTCCACCTTCCAATGTAGCCTTACAACACTGACACTCCAGAGGCGTCTGAGCCTTCAGCTTTGGACCAGGGCTACCTCACTGGTTGCCAGTGTTGTGAGGTTTCCAGGTTTCTGGATTGAGTAGCTCCTGGTCTCTGCCTCTCCAGTATTCACGTGGCCCCTGTGGACTACGCAGTCCCTGATCAATGAAGTGAAGCCAATAAAGCTCTCTTATAATTCTGATGCTTTGGGAGGTCTCAGGTAGCCCAGGCTAGCCTCTGGTTCAAACTTATTTTGTAGCCAAAGATGACCTTGAGCTTCCGAGTCTCTTGTTTCTTCCTCCCAAGTGTTGTTGTTGTGGGCATGCATTGTGGTGCTTGGCTTCCCATTTACAGCTGTCTGTTACATGTTCTATTGGTTCTGTTTCTCTAGAGAACCCTAGGTAATAACACCAGCTAGATTTTTAAAATTTGTGTGTGTGTGTGTGTGTGTGTGTGTGTGTGTGCGCGCGCGCGCGCGCATGTGCAGGTGAGTACCATGTGTTGTAACCTCTATAGCCCCTCTGTTGAGATCTATTTTAATTCTTAGCATGATTGTAGCTCTTAGCACATCAGAAAACATTTTGATTCCAAGTCTCCATTTTGATTATAAGGTGAAGTTAAGTTCAAGTTCTTAGGCCCTACGTGCCTAGAACCAGGAAGGTTCAATGCTTGCTGCTTCGGTAAAAGAATAAGGCTGGGGAGATGACTCAGAGGTTAAGAGCACTGAATGCTCTTTCAGAGGTCCTGAGGTCAATTCCCAGCAACCACATGGTGGCTCACAGCCATCTACAATGTGATCTAATGCCCTCTTCTGGCCTTCAGGTGTATGTGCAGGCAGAACACTGTATACATAATAATAAATAAACCTTTTACAAAATAGGTGATAAATGCACATTCTGCTTATGTTCTATTAGAGTTAAGACTGCAACATCCTGCTATGTTCCTTACTCCCAGAAGGCTGGAAAGCCCCCAAGAGCTCTCCCTACTCTAAATCCCAGCCAATCAGCTTAAAGTGCTTTGTCTAGCCACCTGGTTACACTGTGCTCAGAACAAAATGGATACTTCTTGTGTTTAACTGGTCAAAATGATGTAATGACATCCTCCTCCTTGCTTCCCACCTGGTTACCTGGTTGTTACCCTGATTACAGTTTTTCTTATTAAAAAGCCTGCCTTAGAAACAGACCAATGATCGTGGCCCTGAGTGGTCAGTTCTTGTCAGTCTGACTCTGCTGTCTGAGTGGTCAGTATGTGGCTATTCCCAAAGCCTAACACCATGGAGAATGCATATGGAGGTCAAGGACAACCTTTAGGAGTTAATTCTGTCCTTCCACCATGGTCCCTGGGATTGATCTCCAGGTCTTAGTTAGGGTTTCTATTGCTGCAAGGAAAATGCCGTGACTAAAAAGCAAGTTGCGGAGGAAAGGCTTTATCCAGCTTACACTTCCAGATCATAGTCATCACGGGAAAACAGTCAGACATGAACACAAGCGAGGCTGGAACCTGGAGTCAGGAGCTGATGCAGAGGCCCTGGAGGCTGCTGCTTGCTTACTGGCTTGCTCCTCGTAGCTTGCTCAGCCTGTGTTCTGATAGAACCAGGGACCTTTTTTTCCCCCTCCCCCCAAGACAGAGTCTCTCTGTATAACCTTGGCTGTCCTGGACTCACTTTGTAGACCAGGCTGGCCTCGAACTCACAGCGATCCGCCCGCCTCTGCCTCCCGAGAACCAGGGACCTTTGATCCTTCTGTGTTTTCCATGACATTCTTGTGCCTTAATCTGGACACCTTATCCTTTTACCTGAGTCCTGGACACTGCCACTTCTTCAGGAAACCTTTGAAAAGAAAAGAAAGGAAGGAAGGAGGAAGAAGGGAAGGAAGAAAGGAGGAAGAAAAAAAGAAATAAAGGAAGAAAGAAGGAAGGAAGCCGAGGCCTTTAAGTGTACATGGGTGTTGAAAGGCACATCTGTGCCCTAGCTATGCAAGTGCCACTGCAGAAGAATTTCATCTGGGTTCTGACACTTGTATACATGGATCTCTCTAGACCTGCCTGCATTTATATTTATCTAACCATCTATTTTTAAAGGATTTACTTTTATGATTTTTGAAACTGTATGCAGACAGGTATGTGCACACAAGTGTAATGCCCAAAGAGGAGAGACGTGTCAGCTCTTCTGCAGCTGGAGTCTCAGGCAGCTGTGCGCTGTCTGCTGTGGTTGCTTGGAAAGGAACCAAGTTCCTCTTCAAGAGCTGAGCCATCTCTTCAGCTTTCTAAGTATATATATATATATTTTTTTTTTGGTTTTTCGAGACAGGGTTTCTCTGTGTAGCCTTGACTGTCCTGGACTCACTTTGTAGACCAGGTTGGCCTCGAACTCACAGCAATCCGCCTGCCTCTGCCTCCCGAGTGCTGGGATTAAAGGCGTGCGCCACCACGCCCGGCCTTAAGTATATTTTTATTTAAATAATTTTTTCCCCCCGGGCTGGAGAAATGGCTCAGGGGTTAACAGCACTGGTTACTTGCTCTTCCAGAGGTCCTGAGTTTGATTCCCAGCAACCATTTATGATGGGATGCGATGTCCTCTTCTGTCATGCAAATAGAGCACTCATATACGTAAATAAAAAACGTTTAAAAAAAATTTCCCCCACCTCTCATGTGTAACGCGCATGATGTGTACAGGCAATCTATGCACTGGTACAAGGGGTCAGAGGGCAACTGAAGTGTGTGTTCAGTAATCAGGCAGCAAGTGCCTTGACTTCTTGAGCCATCTCTCTGGACCCCACTATCTATTTTTATTGTTGTTGTTGTTTTGTTTGTTTGTTTGTTTGAGACAGGGTTTTTCCTGTGTTGCCTTGGCTTTCCTGGACTCCTTTTGTAGACCAGGCTGGCCTTGAACTCACAGAGATCCACTCACCTCTGCCTGGGCCCAGCCTGCCGTTATCTATTCTTTACTTTTATTAGTGTGTTTGTGTGAGTGGATGGAACATGTGTTTGGATATGTGCAAAGGTCACAAAAGGGTGTTGGACTCCCCCGGAGCTAGAGCTACAGGCAGTTGTGAGCCACCTGACATGGATGCTGGGGACCAGCCTTGGGTCCTCAGGTAGAACAGCAAATTAGGGCTGAGACATCTTTCCAGCCCCGCCCACATTTAAAGGAACGGTTTATACTGACATTTCCAGTTTCCTTGGAGGAGAGTTTTTCTAATCCCCTCTCCCCAAATCTGTAACTCATTTACTTTGTAAGAGGGAAGTCTCACTCCTGAGACTCGTGTATATTTACTAATTCAATTGATCTTACAATGCAAATAAATCACTTCCAAAATGTCTACTCTTTGTGTGAAATCAAAGTCTACTATCTAGAGGCCAATATTTGTCTAACCTGATGGCAGAGGGTCAAATGTTCATTGCTGTAATTCTTTTTTTTTTTTTGCTGTAATTCTTTTTGTCCTTCAAAATGTGGATGCATTATTCATTTGAAATATGATTTAATGCCAGCTGTTTTGCTCAGTTGGTTAGAGCTTGGGGCTGAAACATGATTTAAGAAATCATGTAGGTGGTATCTAACAGTAATGCCATCACTTGAGGGGCAGAGGCAGGAGGGTCAATGCAGCTATGAGACCAGCTGGTCTATATAGCAAGGTCCAGGCTCGCTAGGGCTTCATAAGAGACCCCATCAAAAAACTAAGCACAACAGACAAGCAAAAATAAAATAAAATCTGGGAGACAGAGGCAGGTAGATCTCTGGGAGTTCAAGGCCAACCTGGTCTACAGAGCAAGCTCCAGGATAGTCAAGACTACACAGAGGAAGCCTGTCTTGAAAAATAAAATACAATAAAAAAAGAGTGTTAGAGTTATTTCTGTTTGCATTCCCTTTTAGGCTGTCCCTTGGGCTTGTTGGTTTTATTCGTTTGCATATTTTGAATATGTAAACATTCACATCTTTTAGAAAAGCATAGTTCTATACAAAGCTGTGCTCAGGGAGCACCATCCATCTTGTTCTCATTTGTCTGTTCTTTTCCCACCCTCCATACTTAGCCCGACAATCTCTCCTACTCATTTCCTTTTCCTCTGTCTGCGCCTCCCTCCCTTCCTCCCTCTCTCTCTCCCTCTCTCTCTCTAAAGCTGCATCTTCAGCCTATCACAAATTGCATTTGTTATATTTAATTAATTGGTTAATTAATTATTATTATTATTATTATTTTGGTTTTTTGAGACTGCATTTCTCTGTGAAACAGCCCTGGCTGTTCTGGAATTTACTTTGTAAACCAGCTTCCCCTTGAACTCACAGAGATGCACCCGCCTCTGCCTCTCCAGTGCTGGGATTAAACACGTGCATCACCATGCCCAGCTAATTAATTAATTTTTGAGGCAGGGTCTCTCTATGTAGCCCTGGCTGTCCTGGAACTCACTATGTAGACCAGGCTGACCTTCAACTCGCAGAGATCTGCCTACTTCTACCTCCTGAGTGTATCTATTTCTTTTTCCTGTTTGTGTGTGTGTATATGCTTCTTATTGGCCATCTTTCTTTTTCTGAACCCTGGATCCCAAATGCTTGGACTACAGGTGTGAGCTATCATGCCTGATTTAGCAAATTAATTTTTGGTTTGTCTTCCTTTTGTATAAATTAGTAAAGGTACTTTTCCCCTTCTTCCTTCCCTCTGTCCCTCCCTCCCTCTTTCCCTCCCTCCCTCTTTCCCTCCCTCCCTCTTTCCCTCCCTCCCTCCCTCGCTTCCTTCCTTTCTTTTGGTACCTGAGATGGAACTCAAAGACAGACCACATCTGATTTCTCTTTTGTTTTCTAAGTATCCCCCATAGATCCCTATTGTTATTGTATTTACTATTTTGTAATACATTATAGGTAACTTCTCTGACCCATTTTCAATTTATTCTCTTTGAAGCTGTGTTTTTGATCTAAGTTTTAAAAGTTTTATACTTCAGACATTTGGATGCAACACTGTGGATTGAACCTAGGTTCCCATCGTATGTGCTTTCTTTTCTTTTCTCCTTGAAGACAGGGTCTGGTGTACCCCAGGCTAGCCTTGAAATCACTTTGCAAACAAGAGTGACTTTGAACTTCTGGCCTTCCTGCCTCTACCTCTAACTGCAAAAAACCAAAATAACAACAACAACAATAATAATAATTAGAGAGAAACTTTTGATTTATTAATTATATGTTACGTTTTTATTTATTAATTATATATAATAGAGGGCTTTGCTTTTCTCTCTCTCTCTCTCTCTTTTTTTTTTTTTTTTTTTTTTGGTTTTTCGAGACAGGGTTTCTCTGTGTAGCCTTGGCTGTCCTGGACTCACTTTGTAGACCAGGTTGGCCTTGAACTCACAGAGATCCACCCACCTCTGCCTCCCGAGTGCTGGGATTAAAGGCGTGCGCCACCACCGCCCAGCTGGGCTTTGCTTCTCAAGAAGAGAAAGCCTTTGCCTGAGTCCCAATCCTCTTGCATCCTGATCTTGGGCCCATCCTCCAAGTTACTCTCTACAGCACCCTATGGTTATAGCAACATGCTAAGACAACTCCTGACTCCTACTCCCAGAACTTCGTTGGCTGCCTCTTTCACATGCTGCTACCAATTCTCCTGAATTCATTTCAAAGACTCTTTTCTTTTCTTTTCTTTTTTGTTTTGTTTTGTTTTGTTTTGTTTTTCGAGACAAGGTTTCTCTGTGTATCCCTGGCTGTCCTGGACTCACTTTGTAGACCAGGCTGGCTTCGAACTCACAGCGATCCACCTGCCTCTGCCTCCCGAGTGCTGGGATGAAAGGCGTGCACTACCACTGCCTAGCTCAAAGACACTTTTTCTTTCTTTCTTTCTTTCTTTTTTTTTAGTTTTTTGAGACAGGGTTTCTCTGTGTTGCCTTGGCTGTCCTGGACTCACTTTGTAGACCAGGCTGGCTTCGAACTCACAGCGATCCGCCTGCCTCTGCCTCTGCCTCCCAAGTGCTGGGATGAAAGGCATGCGCCACCACGCCCGGCTTCAAAGACACATCAGCCCCTCCAGTGGGTTGAAAACAGAGCTAGGAAAGGCAGGGCTTTAGCTCTCAAAGGGCAGCTCCCAGTGACCCATTTCTAAAAGGTTCTACAACCTCCCTGCCACTATCTGGGGACCAAACGTTCAAACACATGAACCTGTGGAAGACACTTTCCATCCAAACCATAACACCAATTGGACTGGAACTTCTGGAGGAACAAGCATGAAACCTCAACACGTGGGGGGCGGGGAGTGGGGGGGGGGCTGAGGCATGCCTGGGAGTTTACAGCCAGACTGGCTACAAGGTTGAGTTCCAGGCCAGTCTGAGCTACAGAGTTAAGACCCTGTCTCCTCCCTACTCCCCCCCCAAACCAAACCAAGACTTCTGGGATTAGGGTAATCAGTGGTTACACAAGTACCAGAGAATTCTGAATGTGTTGTCAACCAAGAGCGCAGGAGGAACAGCCAACCCTTATGACTTACCTCCTTGTCCCTCTGTCACAGCAGTTCTCCACCTATGGGCTGTGGCCTCTTTAAGGACTGAAGGACCCTTTCACAGGGGTCACCTAAGACCATCAGAAAACAGATATTTACATGATGGTTAATAAAAGTATTAAAACTACAGCTATGAGGTGGCAATGAAAACAGTTTTATGGTTGGAAATTGTATTAAAGAGCTGCAGCCTTAGGGAGTTTGAGAATCACTGGTCTAACACATCAATAGAAACTTGATATACAGGTGGTCACAGGACCTGAGGCTCACGGCGCAGAGGATCCTGGGTGTGCCTGGGATCCAGTTAACAGAGCTGAGCTCTCAGATGGTCAGTCTGTATCACTGCTAACACCAGAAGAGCATCCGTTGTGTATCTGGCACTTTGTGCACATGAACAGATCAAGAGACATCATCTCTTTAAAGAAAATTGAGATAATTACGTCATTTCCCCCTCTTCCCTCTCCTCCCTCCAAACCTTCTAATGTACCCCCCCACCCCAATCTCATTCATTTGTGTGTGTGTGTGTGTGTGTGTGTGTGTGTGTCCATTTGTCCAGCCCTGTGGTGGTGAGTTCTGTTTCTTTCCCTTCCTAAGGCTGGGGTGTGGTGGGCATCAGGGACTTACTCTTGCCAAGTCTGATGAAATGTGCTGCCTTTATGAGATCACCCCAACATGCAGGCTGCAGCTACTCTAAGGAGAGAAAGCAGAGGTTTTTTTTTGTTTTTGTTTTGTAATTGATTGGGATCTAAAGCCTGAAATAAAATTCATACTTTATATAGAAAGAAACATTTTGTGGGTTCTTTTTAAAAACTATTATAGCCAGGTGGTGGTGGTGGTGGTGCACGCCTTTAGTCTCAGTAGCTTGGGAGGCAGAGGCAGGTGTATTTCTGTGAGTTTAATGCCAGCCTGGTCTACAAAGTGAGTTCCAGGATAGCTAGAGCTACACAGAGACCCTGTCTCAAAACAAAAAACCCCAAAGTGGTTGTTACATACAAATGCGTGTGTATCTAAATGCCTAAGTACAACCCACACAGTCTGTATGTTATTTGTATGTACATGTCTCCAGGGCTGACCATTTGGTGTTGGACAATCAGTTGGGGGAAGTTTTTCCATGCTCTCAGCATTCCCTAGCTGCCTGTAGTTCTTGGCCAAGAGCTGAGGCCACACTAGCCTCCCCATCCCTTGGTGTCATGTTCAGACAGCCATGTTGGTAAGACTTCATGGGTATAGCATCTGACATCTCAGGAGACCCAATCCTGTTCCTCTGGCTCTTAACAATCTTCCATCCCCTCTTCCTCAATGGTATCTGACCTTTAGGTGCAGGAGTTGTGTTGTTTTATCAACTGGGACTGGGCCGCAAAACTGTGCATTTTCATTGGTCGTAGTTTTCTAAATGGTCTCCATCTGTTGCAAAGTGAAATTCCCTTAATGAGAGGTGAAGACTATATTCATATGTATAAAGACAGATGTTTAGGGATGCAGCTAGGGATTAGTACACTGGCTTAGTAAAGTAGCAGTTCCAGATTCTCCTCCAAGATCTGTCTGTGCCTTCACTAGCCCTAGATTGTTGGTTAGGTTTCTACTACCAGTAATTGTTTTCGTCTTATTAAGGGGGTCACTTCCACTTAGAGCTTGTTGGTTACTAACAGGGCATTCACCCACTGCTGCACCTTCATGGTTACTGTACCATGTTGTTGATTCATCATAGTTTGGTAGTACTGTTGGTTGGTTGTTCTCTCCTTTGGAAGTTTGCACGGAATCTTCTGCTACTATGCAAGGCCGTCTTCAGAGAGATTTTCAGATCAGATCCAGTTCAGGGGCCTCTGGCCCTGTGCCTGGTGTGCTGCCCCTGTCGTGGATATAAACATGTTTTTGTTTTGATCCCAAGTGTGGGATGGGGAACAGACTTGTGAGAGAGCAGGTGATGTTTATCCACTTAGAAGTCGAACCACTTCGTCGGGGGGTGAAGTAGGGTTGGTTTTTGCCAGCTGAAAAAATCCTAGTACAGACTGTGAGAGGACACACACACACACACACACACACACACACACACACACACACACACACACACACACACACACACACCTTTTGGGTTGGGTCTTGGTATTGTTTGGCTGTTTATGGCTCCACTTTGAGAAGCTCCTAGAGAGAACTGCTTTGGTGAAAGCTTCAAGGCTTTGGGCTCCGGCTGAGGCTCCGGGTTCTGGTTGCTCTAGGTTCCAGCAGCAATTTTGGTGGAATTGCTGGTGTGCTGAAATCCTGCTGATGCCAGGGAAATCGTTCACAGGAACTGAATCCAACAAGGTCTACTTCTCCTGTTCCCATAAACCCTCTTTATCTCCTATCTAGGGTAGGTGGGTTGGAAGGGAGGTATAAGCATTTAAAGAAGCCCAAATAACGTAGGATTGGAAAAATTGGAGCTTAGATCCCCCAAGCCATGCACCCGTCTGTGGAGGAATGCCTTGAGTGGATATAACAACTGTCAATAAAGCGCTGTTTAGCCAATAAGCTAGGCAGGACAGGAAGTGGACCGTGGGACTTCTTGGAGAGGGGAAGGAGCCAGAATTGACAGTTAATGGGGAGAGAAGATGGTTGACAGTTGACGGGGAAGGAGGAAGCCTTCAAGGATCAGATTGGCAAGTGCTTGGGATATATGCATGTTATGAGGTTTAGAGTAGTTTATTTTAATTTACGAGTAGATTAGTATCAGTTTAGATTCTGCCAGGAGTAGTGCTTGCAGCTTTAAAGTATGTTTCAGTCTCTCTATGTCAGTTATTGGCCTCCTAGGCCGAATCGATACAATTTATTATAACAACGGTCCCCTTTCACTTTTCCTGGCTGCTGCAGTTACTCCAGGCCATGTATTCACATCTGAAGATTCAGAGCTAGGAGGCTCAGATGAGAAAGAACACAAGACATCAGTCTTTCTGGGTCTTTTCTCTTCCGTCACTTACCCAGGTAGACCTTGGGGAAGGGTCTCTGTTTCCTTCCTTTAGGGGGTGCAAAGTCCGAACAAAAACTTCACATGACTTGTCTGTGACATACTTACAAATAGTAAGATATAGAGCCAAGATGTCAGTGATACCCTCTGATTCTGTAATTCAGATTTCCAGCAAACATGATGAGCTAACACAGAAATGGAGCAGCAGACTGAGAAATAAAAGGACACTCAGGTGAGACATGGTGGCACAGGCCTGTGACACTAGCATTCTGGAGTCTGAGACAGGAGAATCTCATGTTTTGATACCAGCGTGGGAAATGAGGCCCTGACTTAAAACAAGAAAAACTCCAACTAAATCTTAAGCACAGCAGGGTTGAGATAAAAGCTGACACTTCCAGTGTTCATGTTAATGCACAGAACAGTAAAGAACAAGCACTTGTGCCGTCATTCAGTCTTTAATCAAACCCACAGAGCATTTAACACTTAAAAATAAATGTCTAGACCTTCAGTGACATTTGCATGTTAAAAATCCCTTTGCACAACATTTTGAGGCTAACTTCGTGCTATGAATTTACAAATGTACAACATAAAAATACATTTGGAGTACATTCCATGAAGTTAAAAAATCTTTAACTGCAATTGACATACAATGTAAAGATATTTAAAATAAAAATTACAAAATGAGCACAAAGAAGTCTTCCCTTTGGAATTTTTAATAAAATACTGCTCTGTCTAAGATCTAATGAAAAATTCCAGTTATTTACAAAATAGTTACATGACGAAAGAAATCAAGGAAGATAGATACGTATGAAATCACAGTATTTAAATGAAGAAAATGTTAAACACTTTACTACACAGCACACCTTAGATCACTCAAAAGTTAAGTGAAAACACTCAAAAGTAATTTATGCAGGCAAAAGAAAATACAAGATTCTTGAGCCCCTCCCCACAAAAGGTTAAAAAATAAAATCTAGCTGGGCAATGGTGGTTCTCCCCTTTAGTCCCAGCACTTGGTAGGCAGAGGCAAGTGGATCTCTGTGAGTTCAAGGCCAGCCTGGTCTACATATGGAGTTACAGGACAGCCAGGGCTCTGTTACACAGAGGAACCCTGTCTCAGTAACAAACAACAACAACAGAAACAAAACAAAAATCCCCCTACCCTCCAGCCTGCAACTGTAAAAGAAAGGCAGGATTAACAGAGCTTAAAGCATATTGGGCATGGTACCACATTCTGTAACCTCAGAATTTATAAGGCCGAGGCAGGGGGACTGAAGGAGGGAGGGCGGTGCAGCAAGAGGGAGGAGAATGGAGTGAAGAGGGGGAAGAGAGACAAAGCCCGGGTGAGCAAGAGTAAGCACTTAAAGCAGGCCGTGGAGCAAATTCTCACCCCATCATTTTGAGAGAAACAAGCAGCTACAAAGACCATCACCTGCTGCAATAACTGGCAGTAATGGGCCAGCTGGTGAGAAGATCAACCTCTCCAGGCCAGCTTGTAGCCCCTGGAGAGCAGTCTTCTTCAGCAGCTGTGCTGGAGTTTTTACCCACAGGCAGGGGGTCCTCACCACTCTTGACACTTGGACTATTTTCTCCTGGGTGAGTTACACAGCGTGTTATGGTAAAGGTGGCGCTGCTTGTCTGCTCTCCCTTGTTGCAGGAGAGCTGCCGCTGCTCTCCAGCTGTCTCTTGCTGTACCCTGGCAGAAAGTGAGGATGTCTGAACAGGAATACGAACTAAGTCAGTCTGAGAGACACTAAAAACTTAAGCTTTGTTTTTTACAAGCAAAGAGAATACCTGCAAAAAAAGACCACTTTGTTGAAAACAACAACCACCACCAACATAAAATGCACACAAACAGCTGCAGTTTGAGTCCTGGCCCTATCTCTAAAAAAATAATGATTTTGTGTGTGTGTGTGTGTGTGTGTGTGTGACCAATTTAAAAAACAAAAAGATACAGGATACCTTTCATCGAAATTTCTAACAAATTCTCTTCTATAGCAAAATGCAGAGCTGGAAGCCAGATGGTACCAAGACAATTCCTCAGAGAAGAAGTATGTGGGAGCCTCCTTCAGTGGAGAGCCATGGGGTTCCGTCACACAAGGTGGAAACTAGAAAAGTATTTGTTGATACAAATACAACAGCTATGGAAAGAAGGGAGTGAATAAAATGACCCCATAGTTTATCTTCTTGAGCTAAAAAGGTACATGGAAGTCTGCAGACACTACTGCATCTTACCTGGCTCCCTCTCTTTGCCTCCTTCCCTGAGAACTGAGAACCAAGAATCTGGAACTATCTAGACACAGCAAGCGTCCGATCAGGGGAGAGAGAACACTGCAGCAGAGAGGCGGCACCAACGTCCTTTGTTCTGCTCGTCAGGGGAGGAGGGGGCCCTCCAGGCTTTATTCCTTACTGCTTTGAAAAGTAAGGAGAATCTTTCTTTCTAGCCAGGGTCTATGTAGCCCAAGCTGGCCTTGACCTCACAGTCCTCCTGCGGCCGCTTTCCGAGTGCTGCCGATAGAGATGTGCGCCACCGTGCCCAGAGAAGGGAAATCTTAAATTGAAACTAAGATTCAGATGAGTAATTTTTTTTGATACAACAGAGGTTTAGACGTTTAAGCCTTTAGTCTCTCAAGTGTTTAAGCCAATGAACGCATTTTATCTGCTAAATTATAAAACGAGGGCAATGACCAGGTAACGTACAAAACTGTGGAAAGGAACAATGGCTGAGAGGGTCAATCTTTAGATGAACTTAATTTGCTTGAAAAATAAAGACGTGCTCAACAAGGATATTTACAACAATTTCCGGTGAGGAGAGGAAGGTTGAATCAAATAACACTTCTAGGTACAAGGAAACACAGACAATCTGGGAGATTTTTTCCTTCTGTCACCAAAGTCCACCATTTCCACCCAAAATTCTTAGAGCCAATAGCTGGCTGAGCATATTTTACAAGCTTAAGGGTGGTTTTGGCCTGCTCTATCCCAAAGGGAAAACTGTATGGTTGCCACAGTCCAGCTGTTTCAGAGATGTGCCAGACCCCTGCACACACGTGACAACAGATCCACTGTCCTCATAGCTATGCTGCTGTTAAGACAAGTCTTGGCCTCTCGCACCTTCCAGAGGCTGCACACGTATCAGGCCTGCATTTGAACAGGGCTGTGAGGGGCCCGGAACAGAGAGTACCTCACTACTCTGTATCTGCCAATATGGAATCTTCTCTTATTTTCTCTTCAAGCTTGACCCTTAGAATTTGTTTTGCTTGTTTGTTTGTTTGGTTTAAGAGGAAGGTCAAAAATTCTTATTGGCTTTCCATACAGAGTTACTTAGTTTGTTGTGCTCAGATTTTAGAGAAATATCCTCACAGATTCAATGGCATGTTTATTAAAATTTCTCACAGAATTTTCAAAAGAACAACTTCCTCTGTGTTTGCCAGGGAACACAGTTGAACATGAATTATCTCACTCGAGTTAGTGAATGGCAGAGTAAACGTGAAGTGAGGTAACAAGCAGTACAAAGTTCTCAGAAGGAGTTGCCATCACATTGTCACAACTCAACTTCCCCCTGTGTCTCCATCGGATATTTCCCTTGAAAACAGAGTTTGTGAGGCACTGGAGACAAGCATGGGCCTTACCCACAGGGTCCCACTGTAAGGGAGTAAGTGCTGGGCACTGCAAACAGCTTAAATTCTATTAACAGAAAACAAAATTACAAAAATTCACATGACCATAGAAAATAAAGATAACGATCATTTAATACTAAAGGCACTACTATTACACATCTACCCTGCCGGCACTCAGAGAAACACTGAAGTCAGCAGAGAAAGGAGTTCATCAAGTTCAACACTAGCATTTAAAAAACAGTAAGACTATTTTAAGACGTATGGCAGAGTTTTCCATGAGCTAAATAAAATCACACACAGCAATAAGTGGCTCCATATTAAGACTGGTTCCTACTTTTTAAAAAGTATGATCAATTTACTCCTTAAAAATATAAGCATATCACAAAACTAAAAGATAAATATATGTTTATATATAAATGCAGGCCCTGATGTCATTGAGAAAAATTTTTTAAATTCCAAATCATTTCAACAGTGTGAATAGCACGCATCCACGAGTGACATGCGAGACAAAACGTGGTGCCACTGAGTGGCTCAGCAGGTGCTGAACAGCTGGAATGGAGCAGGCAGGCAGTAATGGCCACATAAACATACATCTTGGATGTCCTAAAAAGTTTAAAGTATTACCAGTGCAGGGAGGCTCTGCACATGGACCCACAGTGAGGTTTCACACATGTGAAGCAAGCAGAGAAAAAGCTGCACAAGTGGGTGTGGTGATGCACGGCTGGAGGATTGCTATGAGTACTAGGCCAGCCAGGACTACACAGCAAGATCCTGTCTCAAAGGAAAAAATACCAACCAACCAACCAAGCAGAACCTAAGAAGCCTAAAAAAGAACAGTGCCTGACACTCTGTACTGTTCTCTACTTGAAGACTGATTTTTTAATCACTGTACCCTGTAGAGATTTTGAAACTTAATTTTATTAGAAATTCTTAATGCTGGTTCTTGAGTAATCTAAAAATAAAACCAAAACATCATTTCTCCAATCTAGACCGCTATTCCTAGTTCAAATTAGTCAGATGAACACTCTGAACTTTCTAAAGTTGCTTTTGTACAAGATTTAGAGCAGAGCAACTCTGGTGGCACCAGCCAGTGTGCTGGCTCCACAGCACCCGAGGACTGACCAACTCTGGCAACAGACTGATGTGATGACCGTGCAAGGGCCACTCTCCCAGTCGTGTTGCTACATCATTAAAAAGAGATAAAAACCACATTTAGGAAATTATGAGGCCTAATTCATGCTGCATTTAGTTATCCCTCAATAATAGTGTAAAAAAGCTTGTTATGATAACAACATGATGAGTAATTTATAGCTCAAGGGTACTTCTAATGACGAAGTCAGTGGTTAGAGTGCTGCATTTCAACATTTAGCCCACTGATACGTATTTTTTGGTTTTTGAAGCAGGGTCTCAGGATGGCCAGGGACTGACTGTGAAGCCCTGGAAAACCTTGAATATATGGCAATCCTGTCTCAGCCTCTCACGCATGAGTGTTACAGGTTACTACCATGCCCAGTTTGATATTTATTTTAATACAAGATTTAATTTGATCTATTTTTTTTTACAGCTTTATTGAGGTATCACTGATGTACAACAAATTGCACATACTTAAAGTGCACAATTTGATATATAGTCTTAAATAGCATGAAAAGTGCCTGATAACTTAAAAATAAAAAATATTCAATCTAAACATATCCTAAAATAATATATTTCTGACATATAGATATCAATTTATAAAAAGGTAGATGGAGATAAGGAAAATGAATTCCTAGGTACCAAATTTATTCAGAAGGCTTAGAACCACTAAAGTTGACAGCCAGTTTCCTTGATTTTCTTCTTGAGGAGCTTGGCGTTGACTTCGGGTGGGGCACAGCACGGCCTTGGGAGGCAGTTTCAACTTGAGAAGATGCAGGCTGCGCAGCCTGAGAGGATGCTGAAGAGGCTGATGGACTTTCCTGTGGAATCGTTTTGGTGGCTTCAGAAGACCCTGATTTGCTAGTCTGAAGTGGTGTGGCTTGAGAACTCTGGGCCTCCTTATTCTCAAAATTCTTTCTGTTTGCAACTCTTTTTTTTGTAACCTTTAAGGAATAAAAGCATTATTAACTAACAATCTAGGCATACGCATGCACATGTATGCACACACATGCACGCACGTGTGCACACACACACACGCTTGTGTTAGAAAACACCATAAACCAGGCTACTAATATTTGCTATTCACTGCTGGTTTTTGACTTCCACCTACTAATAGCAAAAACATACTTGCAATAGGGGCTGGAGAAATGGCTCTGCAGATGAGAGTGCATTGCTCCTGCAGGGGATCTGGGTTTGGTCCCCAGCATCCATATTTGCTGGGCTGTAACTCTGCTTCAGGGGCTACAATACCTCTGGCCTCCCAGGGCACCTGAGCTTGTCTACACATACCCTGCCCTGTTGGGGGTTGGTCTGGTGCTCTATGTGTACAAATGCTGAATTCTGGGCCCTGAGATCTGGCTGCAGTCCAGATGAGTGCATTGCCACTCTGAACAATGTTCTATAAACTTTTCTCCCCAATTATCTCTGGTTAATAAAAAAGCTGGACAGCCTGTAGCTGGGCAGGAGAGAGGTAGGCAAGAACTTCCGTTCCCAGGCTTAGGGTCTCAGGTGGGGGGGGACCAGAAGGAAGAGGGGAAGAGGAGGAGAAAAAGAAAGAGTGGGGGGGGCATCATCAAGAGGAGCTAGACTGATGGAAGAGAAACAGCCCAGACAGGACAAATATGGCAAGTAACTTGGGGCCTATGGCTAGAAAGTAGCCAGTCTAGCTTAGAGGATTAATATCTGCCCAGTTACTGAATCTAAAGATTATTAATAAATCTAATAAATCTCTGTGTCTTTTATTTGGGAGCTAGAACAGGTGACTAGAAAAGCCCTATGAATTAACAAATTATCTATTACACTCCCCCATGCACATAATTAAACCAAAATAAATCTTTAAAAGATATTTATATTACTTGCTATCCTTATTAGAACATAAACTAAGACCAGAGAGGCCAGCTTAGTTCATATACACAAGATTTCTAGTCAGTACTAACTAGATAAATTTTTATCAATAGTTTGTTCTGAATATTAAGAAGAAAAGAAGTAACTGTTCAAACTACAATTGTCTGCAGCTCTCACCTGCAGAGGTATGAACTGATTGTGCACCCCGCTTGGCATTCCTCCAGCCAAGGGCACGGTTCCAGGATATGAAGGATGATGGAAGGCCTTCCCAGCCACTGGCACTGGTGGTCTCCATGGCACTGAGCCAAAGAAATGAGACGATGAAGGCATTATATTGGCTGTCAAAAACCAAGATCCAGAGATTAAGACTCCTCTCTATCAGCCCTTTTAGCTTCTCCACCTCATCTGGCAACTGTAACTAATCTTGTCTATATCACTCACTCCTGAGGTCCTTTCTTAGAACCCTGAACTAGCCTCAGAACTGCAGATATATATATACACACACACACACATGATCATGAAGTGATTCCTTAAGAAAGGCCTGGAAACAAAGACACAAATCACTTTACCAAATGCTAAGTTTCTTCCACAGTGAGATGAACATACACAAAGCCCCAAAGCTCAGGAAGAGTTTTCTCTGTTCTAGTATTGTAAATGCAATTTGTGTTATGGGACAGCCACGCGCCCACAGAAGCCAGAGCAGAATGCCCCATAGGCTCACATATTTGAACACCTGCTCTCCAGTGTGTTGTGCTGTTTGGGGTTATGGACCCTTCAGAAGTGTAGTCTCGCTGGAGAAAGTATGTCCCTGGGGGCAGGCTTTGAGTTTATAGCTTTGCTCCACATCCAGTTTGCTTTCTCTATTTCAAGCCTGTACTTGATTATGTGATCTCTCAGTTTCTGGCCACCACCGTCTGTCACCATGCCTCCCTGTCATCAGGCGTGCCTCTCCTGGATCAGTAAGCTAAACTAACTCCTGCAAGATGCCTTTTTTTTTTTCCAAAATGCTTTACTGCAGCAACAGGAAGTAACAGTAACATTGTTTTCAATTACTCTTTTTTCTTTTCTTTTCTTTCTTTTTTTTTTTTTTTTGATAGGGTTTCTCTGTGTAGCTGTGGACTCACTTTGTAGACTAGGCTGGCCTTGAACTCACAGAGATCCACCTGCCTCTGCCTCACAGAGTGCTGGGATCACAGGCATGCACCACTAAGCCCAGCATTTATTCTTTTTTCATAAATCTTGTTTTCATTTTTCTAGTTCTGCAGACAGAGCTAGAGATTAAGCCCAGGGCTTTGCATATACCTGGCAAGTGCAGTCTGTGAGGAGGATGAAGAACTCTTGCATCCTCTACTCCAGGGCTGTGATTTGCCCCTGAACCCTGCTCTGCTAAATTGACTATTCACTGCAAACTGTTTTCAAGTTTTGTTTTCTTTCTTTCTTTCTTCCTTTCTTCCTTCCTTCCTTCCTTCCTTCCTTCCTTTCTTTCTTTCTTTCTTTCTTTCTTTCTTTCTTTCTTTCTTTCTTTCTTTCTTTTCTGAGACAGGGTTTCTCTGTGTAGCACTGGCTGCCCTGGAACTCATTCTGTAGCCCAGGCTGGCCTCCAAATGAGAGATCTGCCTGCCTCTGCCTCCCAAGTGCTGGGATGAAAGGCGTGAGTCACAACCACTCGGCTGTTTTCAAATTTCTAGTCTGCTGACATTTTTTCTATTTACTTATCCTCAGAGGTTTTGTTTTTAAAATTACTTATTATTTAATTTAATAGAATTTGGGCAGAAAAAAAAGGTAACTGCAGATTGTAAACTTTTTTGATTTTTAAAGATCGTTCTTTAATTGGGTATGGGTATGGTGGGTACACCTTAATGCCAGCACTCAGGAGATAGAGGGAGAAAAACTAGAAATTCAAAGTTGGTCTGGAGACATTGTCAAAAAAAAAAAAAAAAGTAAATCCCAAACCCCCAAAATGGGATATGTTGATGTATGTGTATACACACTAAATATAATTTAAACTCCCTGAGAAAACTTCAACAAAAATGTAGTTTTAAAAAGAATTTAGAGAAAATAATACTTTAAGAATAATTACTTAGAAAAGCAAAATTATTACCTGAAGGTTGGGAAAAAACTGGAGGAACGGTTCCTGGTGGTACAGCAGGAGGATAATTTGGAAATATTGGTGGAAGCAAAGGAAAATTCACACCCAAGGAACCCTGTGCAAGTATTTAAAAGTTATAAGACAAAAACCAACAAGACCTTCTAGAGAGACTAATTAAAATCTAACAGACATTGGGCTGGAGAGATGACTCAGAGGTTAAGGGCACTGACTGCTCCTCCAGAGGTCCTGAGTTCAATTCCCAGCAAACACATAGTGGCTCACAAGCATCTATAATGTGATCAGATGCTCTCTTCTGGCCTGCAGGTGTACGTGCAGCCAGAGCACTACATACATAATAATAAATAAATAAATCTTTAAAAAATAAAATAAAATCTAATGGACAGGCTATCTCAGAGGATGGAAGTTTGATATCCAGCATGCATGATGCATCTAGCTCCAGGGGATCTATCCGACTTCCCTCTTCTGGTCTGTCTCTGTCTCTCCTTCCCTCTTCTGGTCTTCTCCCCCGCCCCCCATCTCTCATACACACACACACACACACACACACACACACACACACACACACACCAATTTAAAAAACTTAGTAGAGAACTCATGAATGATTCTTACCAGTTGCTGTAAAGCATAAAGTGCAGCTCTCTCCTTGGCTTCACTTTCAGAGTGACACTGTGGCCCGTGGACCAATAAGCCATTAGACAATTTTACCTGACAAACTGTCATTGTCTAAAACCAGAAAATATAGATGTCTGTAAGATTATCTGTCTAGGAACCCAACTTCTTCCAAGGCTACACAGAGAGACCCTGTCTCAAATAAAAAACTAAAAACCCAAACCCAAATGCAAACCAAAACTCTAAATGAATTCTATACTCATTAATCAATAATTTCCCCTCCATTCAAGCCATGGAAACCACTATTTAAGTACATCAGACATGTGGCTTGCTTCACTTAGTATAACATTTCTTTTTATTTATCTATTTTTTTTTTTTTTTGCTTTTTGAGACAGGGTTTCTTTGTGTAGCCTTGGCTGTCCTGGAGTTGCCTTGTAGACCAGGCTGGCCTTGAACTCACAATGATCTGTCTCTGGCTCCCGAGGGCTGGGATTAAAGGCGTGCCCCACCACACCCTGCCCCAGACAGTGTTAAGCACTGAGCCTCTCCAGCCCCTGGAGACAAGACCTTGATATGTAGCCCAGGCTGACTTCAGCTTCCAGTGCTGGATTATAGGTATGCATCGCAATGCCCCGCTATATTACCTTTATAGATTAGAAATGCCTATTTAAAGCTGGGCGTGGTGGCACACGCCTTTAATCCCAGCACTCGGGAGGCAGAGGCAGGTGGATCTCTGTGAGTTCAAGGCCAGCCTGGTCTACATAGTGAGTCCAGGACAGCAAAGGCTACACAGAGAAACCCTGTCTCGAAAAAAAAAATGCCTATTTAAATGTCTTGCTCACTTCTGAGTTACTGAGCTTTAGGAGTGATCTTATACATTCTGTTGTAACAGTATGTGCCTCTTACATGTGAGGCCTTGAGTTCAATTCCTAATGCTGCTGAAAAAAATAGCACCAACTTCCCAAACCACAAACAAACAAAAAGCCTCACACACACAAAACAACCTCAATACCACTCTATTTTTTCCACCTAAAGATTTATAGTCAGTTATGCTCAGTTAAAGATTTATATCTGTGTAGACATCAAACAGCAGTATACCATACCTGTGTTGTCCTCAGAAAGGAGAAATCTGGTTGTGGCATTCCCACAAGGGAACAAACTCGGGAAAGCTCAGTCACTGGTGTGGACACAGGAGGGATCTGGCCCGGCCAACATACACTGTCCACAGATGGAACATGTTGGTATTCATTCGTACTGTGAGGCTTGTTCATATAGCATGCTACCATGAAAGAAAGGGAATATCCATATTAACAGAATGGTCTCGGGCTATCCAGTTGTGTGGTGTGAATACATTTGATGTTTAATCACCAGGGAATATTACTGTTTGATAGGATTAGAAAGATTGTTGGGGGAAGAATGTCATTTGGCGTGGGCTTGAGATTTCAAAAGCTCATGGTAGGCTGTCTCTCTGCCAGCCACTGCTCTAGAGCCATGAGTGGGACCATGATAATTATGGACTAAATCTCTGAAACTGTTAAGCAAGCCCACAATTAAATCCTTTTATAAGCAGTGTCTTGGTCATTGGAGGGGGGGCAGCAACAGAACAGTGACCAAACCACTGGGTACTGCAGTTTTATGTAGACAACACAGAAAACTGCTAAGTGGTTAAAAAGTGACAGGGTGGGCGTGGTGGCTTGCTCCTGTAAGCCTGAAGTAGAAGCACTGTCACCAGTCTGAATCTTGTCTGGGATACAAAATAAGATTCTGTCTCCAAGAACCAATAGAAAGGTTAAAAAAAATTACCAAGAAGCAAATTTAGATGGATATAGTTAATTAATGATAATTACCAAGATAAAAATAATTTTTTTTTTGAGACAGGGTTTCTCTGTGTTATCTTGGCTGTCCTAGACTTGCTTTGTAGACCAGGCGGGCCTTGAACTCACAACGATCCACCTGCCCCTGCCTCTGCCTCCCGAGTGCTGGGATTAAATGTGTGCACCGCCACGCCTGGCAAGATAAAACTTTTCAACTAGGCATGATGGAGTGCACCTCAACAAAAGCACACGTCAATGAAGAATGAACCTGCCGCTCTTTTGAGAGAAGATCTCTCACTAGGTATGGCCTAGAACTTCCTATGCAGACCACATAGTCCTCCAACTCACAGAGATCCATCTGCCCCGTCTCCAGAGTGCTGGGATTAAAGGGTGTGCCACCATACTTACCGCCTACTTCCTACTTTTGACTAGGTCTCATAAAATTTAAGATTAGCTTCGAACTTATTACCCAGTCCAGGCTGGTCTTGACCTCTGTCCTCTTGCCTCTACCTCCCAAGGGCTGAGAATACGGGGGTATTCACGAAAGCCTCCCACCCCTAGGCAGCCCTGGGAACTGAACCCTGGGCCTTGTACATGCTCATCAGGCACTCTACCAGCTGAGCTATGAGAGCCTTGAACCTTTCCCACAGAAAAGAGGTTAAACAGCTAGGCCTGATGGTGCAGATCCCTAATTGTAGGTATTTTGATAGCTGGGGCAGTAAGATCATGCTCTTTATAAGTTATCTGAATGACTGTGCTCATTTTATAAGCTGGAAAGATATTTAGGAAAGGGAAAGTGTATTTAATACATAATCACTTTTTTTGTTTTGTTTTTTCCGAGACAAGGTTACACAATCACTTTTAAATTACGTAGGGAAAAGGATGTGACACTCTTTGAAGGCTTGTGTACTTATCTGTAGTAGTTTAAGTGGTCACAAGAAGATGTAGAGCTTACAAATATTTTGATTACATATTTATATTTCTATAAGTGATACAGGCAAAAAAAAGTTCATTATCTTGGACAGAGTCCAATTATATACCTTGGGATGGTCTTGAACTTGAAACAGTTTTCTGTTTTAGCCTCTTAAGTGCTGAGATTAAAGGCGTACCTTACCAAATTTGGATTTTTGAAAAAAATATCTATTTATTTAATACTATATATACAGTATTCTGACTACAGGTATACCTGCACACCAGAAGAGGGCACCAGATCTCATTATAGGTGTTTATGAGCCACTATGTGGTTGCTGGGAATTGAACTCAGAACCTCTGGAAGAGCAGGCAGTGCTCTTAACCTCTGAGCCATCTCTCCAGCCACCACCAAATTTGGCTTTAAAAAATTAGTCTCAGCTGAAGTGAGGTGGCATAGGCCTTTAATCCCAGCTCTTGAGGGAAGGGGTGGGGGATGGCAAGTGGATCTCTGTAAATTCAAGCCCAGCCTTATCTACAGAGTGAGCTCTAGGCTAGCCAGACCAGAACTACAAAGTAAGACTCTGTCTCAAAACAAAAATCCCCAAATAAAACCAAGCAAAGTAAGGTGGCCTGTAATTGCAGCACTCAAAAAGCTAAGTCAGGGGGCCGGGCGTGGTGGCGCACGCCTTTAATTCCAGCACTCGGGAGGCAGAGGCAGGCGGATCGCTGTGAGTTTGAGGCCAGCCTGGTCTACAAAGTGAGTCCAGGACAGCCAAGGCTACACAGAGAAACCATGTCTTGAAAAACAAACAAAAAGCAAGCAAACAAACAAAAAAGAGTTCTTGGTGAGCTCGAACTGCAGAACTATATATCTCTACAGTGAGACTCCATCTTAAAAAAGGAAGAGACCAAAAATATAAAATAAAATCAAGCAAAACAAAAGCTTTATTAACAAAACAACAACAACAACAATTATTATTATTGCTACTGAAGATAGGGTTTTGCTGTGTAGCCCCAGCTGAACAGGAACTAATTATGCAGCACAGGCCGGCCTTGGGCTCATGGAAATTCTGCATTAGCCTCCTAAGGCCAGATACAGCCTGCGTGAGGCACCATGACAGGCTTCAAAGAGCAGCTACTTATTTTCTTTCTTCATTTTTTTTGGCTGTCTTGGGACTTACTTTGTAGACCAGGCTGGCCTCTAACTCACAAGAGATCTGCCTGCCTCTGCCTTCCTGAGTGTTGGGATTAGAGGTGTGCGCCACTATGCCCGGCTACTTAATTTTTACAGATTTGTTGTGATATTTTTAAATTATCTGTGTGTGTTCCATGTGTGTGTGTTTATGAACATGAAGGCAGGTGCATGAGGAGGTGTTGAGTCCCTTTGAGCTGGGGCTGTGACTGGCTGTTAGCTCCCTGCTATGGGTGCTGGGACTGACATCTGTCTGGCTCTTTGCAAGTGGAGTGTACTCTCTTAACCCTGAGCCATCTCCGCCCTGGTTCTTTATTTATGTGTGTCTGTACGCACTTGGAGGTCATAGCATTGCATGTTATTCTCTGCTATCACTGTCTTTCTATTCCTTTGAGGCAGGGTCTCTTCTTGAACCTGGGGCTTGATTTTCTTGGATAGGCTGGAAGTGAGCAAGCCCGAGCAATCCACCTGTTTCTACTTTCCTAGGAGCTGGAGCAGTAGCTGTTTATGAGCTGCTAACTGGCTTGTTATATGTGTGCTATATGTGAACTCAGATCTTCATAAATATGTGGCAAGTACTCTTAACTATTGAACTACTTCTCTAGCTCCTAGTTAAAAACAAACCAAAACAAAAACAAATGTGTTTGGTGAGGTGGCTTAATGGGTAAAGGTGCTTGCTGTTAAGCTTGATGACCTGAGTTCAATGTCTGTCTGGGACATACACAATGTTAGGAGAGAACTGACTCCCCAGAGTTGTCCTCTGATCTATACACACACACACACACACACACACCAAACAAAGAAACAAAATAGATTTTTTTCAAAGGAACCAAATGACCCAAGCTTTTGGAAATGACATCACTATTAGCAATAGCACTCAGTTAACTCACCTGCCTTCTTATTTGGCTTAGGATGTGATGACAGCCCATGCTCATCTCTTCTATTAGAAGGAACGGCGACTTCATCATCAAATGGCTTCACGTCCTTCTTCCTGTCTGTTGTGTCAGGGCTGTCAATTTTTAGAATTTCTTTAAGCATCCGTGTTCCTTTCTTTTTAGAAAATGGTTCATAGGTAGATGGGGTAGGAAGAAAGTAAGTGTTAGGCTTATGTAGCGTATTTATTTTTTCTTCTTGATTTTTTGAGGCTAGTTTTTTTCTTCCCCAGCCTTCGCTCTTTCTTTTGAAGAACTTCCACTCTTAAAGATTAAAATGCTAGCCGGGAATGGTGGTGCACTCCATTAATCCTAGCACTCGGGAGGCAGAGGCAGGCAGATCTCAGTGAGTTTGAGGCTAGCTTGGTCTACAAAAAGAGTCAAGGACACCAAAGGCTACACAGAGAGACCCTGTCTTAAAAAACAAAACAAAACAAAAATAACAAAAAACAACAATAACAAAAAACAAAACAAAACAAAAAGATTAAGATGCTAACTAAATTTGTCTAAGAAAAAGAGATGGTCAAGGCTAAAAAACATTCACATTTCAAAGTACAGAGATAATATTTATCCTATTTAACTTTTACCTATTCAAACAATAGCAATGTTTAAACAACAGGGCTCTATGGTCTAACGGGAAAACAAAAACAGTAACATAAGACAGGCGTGGTGGTGCACACCTATAATCCCAGCACTCAATGAGGTAGCAGCAGGTGGATCTCTGTGAGTTCCAGACTAGACTGGTCTACAAAGCGAGTCCGGGACAGCCAAGGCTAAAGAGAAATCCTCTCTCAGGAAGCAAACCAAACCAAAACAAAACAACAACATAAAAAGAAGGCTAGGGACTGGAGAGATGGCTCAGTGGTTAAGAGCACTGGCAGCTCTTCCAGAGGACTTGGGTTCAATTCCTGGCACCCACAAGGCAGCTCACAACTGTCTGTAACTCCAAGAGCTGACATCCACAGACATACATATGGGTAAAATACCAATGCTAAATTGCTCAAAGTAATCTTGCCTTTCCTCACATGATGATAAAAGTGATGAAAGGTAGCATCTAACAGGACACAAAGACTTTGAACATAGGCATGGGGTATGCACATGTAGCTGCTTAACATACGAACCATAGCAAATGACTGCGGTGATAGATTCGCCTCATCTGCCGGCTCCTCTTGATGAGGTAACTGTACTTCACTCTCCTTAGAGATATTCAAAGATGATAAAAGATTCTCAATTCCAGAGTGAGGCTAAAAGAAGAAATATTTATGCATAAAGATAAAAGTGGAAAATAGTAAAAAGCTAGATTTTACTCTAAAAATTCAACTTTTATGCATTCATTTTCCTAGATGTAAGAGTTTAGGAAGAGACACCAAATAAAGGATTTACCTATTTATTTATTTACCTTCTCAACAGCATATGGGTAACCAGTCACAATCTTCTGGGCTTCTGAGACTCCTGGACTTTCATTTCTCTTCAATAGTTTAATATTACATCTGGCAGCTGCCCCAGAAGTCTATAAAAAAGAATAAGTTTCTTGGGCAAGTAAATTTATAGTTACTATTTAACAGTATTTTACATAAATTAAACAACACTTTATGTACTGTATTCTTTCTCTAAAGATTTATTCCTTTTTATGTGTGTGGTGTTTTACATGCATTTATGTCTGTGTATGCCAAGTAACTGAGCAACCATGTAGGTGCTGGGAACTGAACCCAGGTCCTGTGAAGAGCAGACAATGCCCTTAGCCAGTGAGCCAAATGCGCAGCCCCAAGAACTGGGTTATTTTAATGCTGTAAGAAAACAAGAGGGAGAGGGACTACTAGCTTGAATAGGGAAAATTATCTTTTTTTCATTAGCCTATTAATAAGATTTATATTTCTTTCAGTTGTGAATATGGACAATAACCATTGATATAAACTCTAAGTTTGTGCCCAGCCCCTAGCCCCTCCTCAATCAGGAGATAATCAGCTTCAGATGAGGTCATGAAGAACTCTCATGATGTGATAAGCAATCTTTAAAGGAAAAAAAATAGCTTTTTCTTTCTAACATATGAGAATTTAAGACTGGAGCCTCTACCTAAGGGCCAAGAAGAAAGCTCTTTGAGGACACCAAACCATACCAGACCCTAACTGTGCTTTAGCACCATTATTTCTCTCAAACTTACATTTCCTACCTTATTATTAGAAACATTATTCTGGTGGGTGTAGTGGCATACAACTCTGATTTCAGTACTCTTTTTTTTTTTTCCTCCTGAGACAGGGTTTCTCTGTGTAGCCTTGGCTGTCCTGGATTTGTTTTGCAGACCAGGCTGGCCTCAAACTCATAGTGATCCGCCTGCCTCTGCCTCCCTAGTGCTGGGCTTAAAGGTGTGTGCCACCACACCTGGCTAACTCTTAAGTGTTAAAACAAGGATGACAGATGTCTCTCTTCTGAACCCTGACTCCAGCTGTGCAACGATCCATCAAAGTGACTGTGACTATGGCTTTCACTGTACTCCCTATAGATTGTTGAAGAAGCTGCAAAATATACTTAGATACTATACAACCATGTATATTTAAAAAATCCAGCTATTAAAATTTTCATTTAGAGAAAAATTACCTGTTTATTGGGCAACTTTTGATTCTGACACTCAGCTTTCAGACTCTCATATTCTTCCTTAACTAGAGAGAGAAAAAAAAAACAACAACAGACATTTTGGGACGTGAAAGAGCCTACTAAACACCAGTTCAATTCATCAAGTATTCCCCTGTAGCAGAACAGCGGTTAAAAGATTTCAAGAAGGTGTACAGTTCCCTCCTGTGTCTGTGCCTCCCTCTCGCCATCCCGTCTCCCTGCTGTCGGTGCTGGTCCATGCCAGGCAAGTGCTCTACCACCAAGCACACCCCCAAATGAGAAGACATTTGAACTGAAGACCAGGCGAGACAGAGAAGGATAACTGCAGATAATCAGATGGGGGAAGGAAAGTGGCATCTGAATTGGATGTTGGAGGTGGGAGACTCCAGAAAAGATGTGAAACCAGAAAGGAATGTATTTCTGCAATTCTAAATGGGTCAGCCCTGCAGGAGGTTAAGGACAGATACTAAGCTTAGTGGCACTAATGAAGCAGCTGAGCCACAACGTGGGGGATACTGACATGTGGAATCAGGTTGTACGCAATGGCAAACACCACAGGAAGGTTCTGAGCAGGTAGTAATCTGATCAGAATTGTAATTTAGTGAGATTAAATTATGAGTGATATACTATTGGCTAAATAAACGGAGAATAGAAGACAAAGTTCTTAAAAGTTTTATTTTTGAAGCCGGGTGGTGGTGGTGTACACCTTTAATCCCAGTACTGGGAGGGGGAGGCAGGCAGACCTCTTGACTTTGAGGCTAGCCTGGGCCAGGGCTACACAGAGAAACCCTGTGTCAAAACCATCAACAACAACAAACCCAACAAACAAAAACCAAACTAACAATTTCCTCATTTTTTGAGTGTATGTGTGTTTGTGTTTATGTGTGCACTCAGGAAGGCAGAGGCAGGTGGACTGCTGTGAGTTCAAGGACAGCCTGGTCTACAAATCGAGTCTGGGACAGCCAAGGCTACACAGAGAAACCCTATCTCGAACTGCGCCCCTGACCCCTCCCCCCCAAATAAACCAAACCCAAACCAAGACTTACGAAATGAAAGAATATAGTGATGAAGGAGATGAAGATATGAAAATGGTAGCAATATTCTATTGTATTAGACACACTAAGTTATATAGTTATTCTATAGCTCATTATTTTTTAGATTTATTTATTTATGTATATATGAGTGCTCCATCCTTTTGCATGTGTACCTGCATGACATCAGATCCCACTATAGATGATTGTGAGCCACTATGCGGTTGCTGGGAATTGAACTCAGGTCCTCTGAAACAGCAGCCAGTGCTCTTAACCATTGAGCTATCTCTCCAGCCCCCTATAACTCAGTTTTTAACTCCTTACTACTGGACTGTTAAGTCACTGTGGAGAGGAAAGGCTAAACGACTGGGCATGGTGACATGTGCCTGTGTTGCCAGCAGTTAGGTAGCAGGAGCAGGAGGATCAGGCACACCATCATCAGGGACACAGTGAGGGTCCCGCAAGCCTGGGCTACGGGAGACCTTGTGTTAAACAACAATGAAAACATCACACAACCAGCAGCAAAAAAATAGGTGAGAAGAGAAGAAAGAAAAGAAGATATAAAGGAAAGAGAATAAAGAAAGCAGAAGAACATGAGAAGGGGGAATAAAGAAAAAAGGAAGGAAATAAGGCAGACAGGAAAGAAAGAAAGTAATCTTTTATAAAGGAAATGAAAATGTGAGGACAAACATGATTAGTAAGGCTTTGTTGAGACATATAATCCACTGTATGGAAACCTAAATCATTGTAAAGAAACAATCTCAGCTGGGTGGTGGTGGCACACACCTTTAATTCCAGCACTTGGGAGGCAGAGGCAGGTGGATCACTGTGAGTTCAAGGCCAGCCTGGTCTACAAAGTGAGTCCAGGATAGTCAAGGCTACACAGAGAAACCCTGTCTCGAAAAAACAAAACAAAACCAACAAACAAAAAACAAACAAGAAACAATCTCAGGAAAAAGTTTAGTACATTTTCATTAAATATACAATCTTTTTTTTTTTTTTTTTTTGTTTTTTTTTTTTTTTGTTTTTTCGAGACAGGGTTTCTCTGTGTAGCCTTGGCCATCCTGGACTCACTTTGTAGACCAGGCTGGCCTCGAACTCACAGCGATCCGCCTGCCTCTGCCTCCCGAGTGCTGGGATTAAAGGCATGCGCCACCACGCCCGGCCTTAAATATACAATCTTTAGCTGAATAAGCTAGTGCATTGGCAGAGTCGATAAAATAAGGCTGGATTTGACTTGCAAGTGTTGTATGCATGCGTGGAAATAGATAGAACCATATTAATAGCTATAACTAAAATATACTAATGAATAATAGAAAATCAAAAGAAATAAGTTTCAAGTCCAGTTGGTTTTCTGGTGATTTCTATCAAACAATTTAAGGAGGACATATTACCATTCTTTCTAAAACTCTTCAAATTATAAAAAGGCCTAAATTTCAGTTTTTTCTGAGGCCAGCATTACCAAGATATCCCTAAATTAAAAATACCCCTCATTAATATACAATCAACAAAACAGAGCCGGGCGTGGTGGCGCACGCCTTTAATCCCAGCACTCGGGAGGCAGAGGCAGGCGGATCGCTGTGAGTTCGAGGCCAGCCTGGACTACAAAAGCGAGTCTAGGTCAGCCAAGGCTCCACAGAGAAACCCTGTCTTGAAAAACCAAAAAAAAAACAAAAAAACAACAAAACAAAACAAAAAACTCTAAACACACTAGCAATCTAACTGTTCAAACGTGTCAAAATGGTTATGAACCATGACCTAGTAGAATTTATCATAAGAATCCAACATTGTCTCAGCATAGGAAATATAATTGGACACATCAGATAAATTGAATACACGACAAATCATCCCAACAGAAACAGGACAGACAAAAACAAAAGCATAACTCATCAAGGATCTGGTGGTGAGGACAGGCGGGGCTCATCCAGAAGTGTGTCATGTCAGCTGCAGCAGCACCTCGTAATAGCTGGACTGGAAACATGGATCTCTTACCTCAGCTCTTGGAGAAGGGCGGAGATGAGAAGATCTCTGGAGCTCACTGGCCAGCCAGTCTACTCAACCAACTGAGCTACAGATTTAGAGACTCTGTCTTTAAAAAGGAGGCAGAAGGGGCTGGAGAGATGGTTCAGCGGTTAAGAGCACTGTCTACTCTACCAAGAGGTCCTGAGTTGAATTCCCAGCAACCACACGGTGGCTCACAACCATCTATACTGGGATCTGATGCCCTCTTCTGGCCTGCAGGTGTATGTGCAGATAGAGCACTGCATACATAAAATACCTAAATAAATCTGAGAGAGAGAGAGAGAGAGAGAGAGAGAGAGAGAGAGAGAGAGAGAGAGACAGACAGACAGACAGACAGACAGACAGACAGACAGACAGACAGACAGACAGACAGACAGACGCACGCCAGGCATGGTGGAACAACATTTAATCCCAGCACTCAGAGAGGCAGAGGCAGGTGGATCTCTGTGAGTTTGAGGCCAGCAGAGCAAGTTTATAGAGCAAGTTCCAGGACACCCAGAGCTACAAAAAGAAAACCTATTTTGAAAAAACAAAACAGAACCAAAAAACCAACCAAAAAAGGTAGATGAACCAGCAAGATGTCTCAATGTGTAAAGGTCCTTGTTGCCATGGTGGAAGAAAAAACCAACTCTTGTAAACTGTCCTCTGACTGCTACACATGCCACAAAACAAATAAATGAATGTAATAAAAAGTGAGAAAGGTGGAGAAAGACCAAGAAGATACTTGACATGTCACCCACATGTTTTTGCATGCACAGGCAGACGCATTTAAGTGAACTGATTTGTAACAGACAGAAAGTTTACTTCTAAGGTCAAGGTTAGGCAAGGATGCCTGTTTGTTTTTTGCTTTTTGTTTTTTTCCCAAGACAGGGTTTCTCTGTGTAACAGCCCTGACTATCCTGGAACTCTATTTGTAGACCAAGCTGGCTTCAAACTCACAGAGATCCACCTGCCTCTGCCTCCCCACTGCTGGGATTAAAGGAGCGCACCACCATGCCCAGCTGCCTGTTTGTTTTTAAAAACAAAAATTAACATAGCTTCATCAATAATGGTATTAAAAGACTTGTATTGTGTACTCTAAATGGTAAGGTATCAGTGGAAGAAATTAGAAAGAATTAGACAAATGGAAAGACATTTGTGTTCATGAGCGGCGAATGGGATAGTGTTGAAGACACTGTATCCAATGTGATCTATGAAAATAATTCATATGGAAATGCAAAGACCCAGAATAAATGAAACCATCCTGGAAAAAGGCAAACAAAGCCGGGAGACTCAAAACTGTTTCATCTGCAACACTAGAGCTAACGTAAGGAGGACAGCACGGACAGCACGCTGTGCGTAGAGATGAGCAGGCTGGGACTCACAGCTCAGAACTCACCACAAAGATGCAGTCAGCTGACTTTTAGTAAGGGAACCTGGGGAACGCAAAGGGGAAGAACAGTCTTTCTGACGACCGTGCTGCAACAACTGGGCATCTATTTGCAAAAGCATTAATAGTCTACCCCTTCCTCATCATTGTAGGCTTTATTTATTTATTTTTTTTTTTGGGTTTTCAAGACAGAGTCTCACTGTGTTAGCCTTGGCTGTCCTGGACTCTCTTTGTAGACCAGGCTGGCCTCTAACTCACAGCGATCCGCCTGCCTCTGCCTCCTGAGTGCTGGGATTACAGGCGTGCGCCCCCATGCGTGGCTACTGCAGACTTTAAATGATGGGTCTATGTTATCTGTTATCCTTGGTGTCTCTGTGTATCTGTGTGGCATGTGCATGCGTACCATGTATACATGCAGGTCAGAGGAGAACTCTGAGAGTTGTTTCTCTCCGTCTACCATGTGTGTCCTGGGGATTGAACTCATGTTGTCAGGCTTGAACGGCAAGAGCCTTTACCTGCAGGGCCACCTAGCTTGCCTGGTGAATTTATTTTCAAGTATGAGATATATTTCAACAAAGCTGTTTGTTTAAACAACAAGCAACCAATGAACAGCAACAACCAAAAACAAAAAAACAAAAAAACAAAAAAAAACCCCCAACAACCAAAAGCAGATAGCACATAAACACTTTTCTACCTTAAAACTTACATTTCCGGTGAGGGTCATGTTTTCTTTGCTGATATTTGACATTGTTGTCATTGAAGCCGGATTTATGTGGGTGAGTTACTTGACTTATTTCTTGAGGTAGAACTGCACCCTGAAAGTGAAAATTCTCAGAAATCAATTAAACAAAACCTTAATATTATAACTTCAAATTTTAATTTAATAAAAATTATATAACTTATTAGAAAAACACACAGAAAACTATATAGAATTTTAAAAACTACTCAAAAATCACTCTTGGAAATAAGAATCATCAATATAATGGCCATTACACTCCAGAATTCCTTTATGTGTTTTTTTTCTCTATGTGTTAATTAGAAAGCAAGGTAAAAAAAAAAAACAAAAACAAAAACAAAAAACCAAAAACCCAAAAAAACCCAAGTACCTTCCTACAGTTCTCTTTTCAATAGAAATAACTCAACCTAACTTTTTTTAAAAAATTAAGAATTGAACTTAGAACCTTTGGAAGAGCAGTTAGTGCTTTTAACCTCTGAGCCATCTCTCCAGCCCCCAATCTAACTTTGCTTAAAACAAATACAGAAACTAAAGAAAGCACTAAATTTTGAACATTTCTTCTAATAAAAACTTCTTTAATATTTTAAAAAGATTTCCTTTATTTTATGCATATGGGTGTTTTGCCTGGTAGTTGAGAAGGTCAGAAGACAGCATCAGGTCCCCTGGAACTGCAGTGACAGATGGCTGTGAGCCACCATGGAGAGACCGGCAGTCAAACCTAGGTCCTCTGCAAGAGCAACATCTATCTTTCTAGCCTCTAGAAACTTCTCTAAAAATTTCTCTAGATTTGCTTCAAGGCAAACCCGCTTTTAGTTTAGTGGGAATAAGGAGCAAGCGTGTGCAACAGAAGAGCAAGCTAAGGAATGGGGACATGTGGCGTTGCCCACATGATTATCTAGGCTCAGTAATGCTAAAGATTTTCCATTGAAAAGGGTTTAAGATTAACACTTTTTCTTGTTTTATGAAAGGCGAAGATATTAACTCATTCACACTCCTTTCTATGTTCTTTTCCCAATAGCTGATTTTAAATTAATGTTTATACTACCAAATGAAACACGGTTTTCCAGAAAGACGGCTCACAAACCCACAGTAATTAAGACAGTTTATGGGCTGGAGAGATGGCTCAGCAGTTAAGACCGATAGTTGCTCTTCCAGAGGACCAGGGTTTAATTCCCACCACCCACATGGCAGCTCACAGCTGTTCCAGGGAATCTGACACCCTCACACAGGCATGCATGCAGGCAAAACACCAATGCATATAAAAAAAATTCTGTATCAAAATAGGAAAAAAGAGACATAAATAGGCACAATAGTAAAATGACATGGTTACATTTCATATAACATTTATAAAATAATTTTTCTCCTGTGTGTGTGTGTGTGTGTGTGTGTGTGTGTGTGTGTGCATGTACGTGCTTACACACTGATGTCTGAATCCCTTCCTTAAATTCTTCTTCACCTAATTTTTTAACAAGGTCTTTCACTGAACCTAGAGTTCAACATTTCAGCCAGACCTGACTGACAAGAAAACCCCTAGGCTCTGCCTTGTCTCCATGTGACATTATGCCTGGTTTTTAATTGGGTGCTGGGGGATACAAACTCATATCCAAGCATTTTACCCACTGAGCCAACTCTCCAATCTTAAGCTCTTTTGGTTTTTGAAAGGAAGAGAAAGCTGGAAAGTGAAAAGAAACAACTTTCTATGGCTGAATCTGCTGAGGGAGTAAAAGCAGAAGCTGGAGAGCTTTAATACAAAATAATTTTCATCATTTTGCTCTGGGCAAGTCTTATTTATCTTCAATTCTGGGCACACACAAATTCACATTGGGTAGGAAGAAACATCATGTCTTAGCCAACACTGAGCTTGTTTTAAAATGCTTGTGGTACAGGATGGAGTTGGGGGAACCCAGTGAGCTCACACACACTGTCACATGGCACGTGACTCCACCGTCAGAGCAAGATGGCTGGTAGAGTTTTGGGAACAGCAGCACTTTCTGAAGGGTTTTGGGCCTAAGGAAGTGAATTAGAACTTAAGGATCAATAGATAGGCATGAATAAGCATTGTGTGCCTACTACGGTCAGGCATGTTAAATGTATTTTGCTTCCATTATCTCAGTATCAGTATAGTAATGCTACCATCATAATAATGTTGATATATTTTTATTTTGTTTTACATATAAATAAGCTTAAGTCCAAAAGTGATAATTTCATTGAAGAATTACTGATATTTGAGCTCAAACTCCCAAATCTTAAGTTCAATGTACTTCAAAAACACAGATGTATAATTCCAAAAGGAAAGCAAATACTGTAGTTTTCAACAGTCCTTTGGGTCACTAAAAAACAAATCAACTTATTTATGTGTGCATGTGCATGTGCAGGGGTTACAGGTGGTTGTGAGCAGCTTGACAGAGGCACTGGGAACTAAACGGGCGCTCTGCAACAGCAGTGCCCACTTTTAATTGCTAAGCTGTTGCTGCAGCACCCTCTTTGGGTTATTCTGTTTGACATTTCTGTAAAGATATTTGTGTTGGGCATATTACTATATTTTGCTAATTAATGCTAGGATTCTTTTTTCAAACTTTCATTAAATTCCTAGAATTTGCTTCTTTCTTCTTCCTCCTCCTCCTCTTTTTTTTGTTTTTTGTTTTTGTTTGTTTTTTTGAGACAGGGTTTCTCTGTGTAGCTCTGGCTGTCTGGCTATCCCGGAACTTGCTCTGTAGACTAGGTCGGCTTTGAACTGAAAGATCCATCTGCCTCTGTCTCCTGAGTGCTGGGATTAAAAGTGTGTGCCACCACTGCCTGGCCAACCTCAGTTTCTTAATATTAATACTTCATGAGTTTAAAAGTGTTGATTTAGGTAGCTTACAATTCTTAGAAAAGACAGGAGATAGACAAAACTTGGCTGTGTTCTGCTCAAATGAGTTGTATCTGATAACAGAACTTACATGCAGATTATGAAACAATATATCCCGTGAGTCTCAAGGAAAGAGCAGACCTTGACCCAGATCTAGAAGGATTTTGTAGTACAGGAAGAGAGTATATTGTAAGTGGAAAGAACAAAAAGAACACATAGTCCCAAATGGCAATCATTTGTTGTGGGAAAAGGAAAACAAAGAGTGCAAACTGATTGGACATATTTTATGTGAATTAGTGTGGTTACATGCTTGGACCAGAGTTCCCAGAGGTTTCTGGTCTTAGAGAAAAGAATTCAAAGGAAGACAGAAAGGAGACTCAACAACACCAGGCTTGTTAGAGCAAAGTACTAATGTATCTCAGGAGTCAATGCTCCTCCTCATGCTTTTCTTAGCCTGGGTTTTTCTTAGGGTCTTGCCCATGGAACACAGATCTTTCCACACATCAGTAGGGAACTGTTTTATCTTGAGTGCCCCACAGGGACTACCATACCACACAATTAGGTGCATGGCAATGAAGTCACAGGTGGGGGAACACTTTATTAAATTAAAATAAAAAATTATTTTTTAAATTTATTTTTATTTATTTTACATTGGTGTTTTGCCAGCATGTTTGTCTGTGTGAGGGTGTCAGGTCCCCTGGAAACTGAAGTTACAGACAGTTGTGAGCTGCCACGTGGGTGATGGGAATTAAACCTGGGGCCTTTGGAAGAGCAGTCAGTGCTCTTAACCATTAAGCCATCTCTCCAGCCCCTTACATTAAAAAAAAAAAAAAAAATTGGTTCACTTTACATCCCAATTGTAGCCCCCTCCCTCATCGCCTCCTGGTTCTACCCTCCCTCCTTCCCCTCCTCCTCCCCTAGTCTTCAGAAAGGGGAGCTCCTCTCCCCTATCAACTGACCCCAGCCTATCAAGTCTCATCTGGACTGCCTGCATCCTCTTCCCCTGTGGCCGAGCAAGACCGCCCTGCCAGGGGGAAGTGATTAACAAGTGGGCACTAGAGTCTTTGTCACAGGAAGCTCCTACTCCCCCTATTATGGGACCCACATGGAGACTGTGCTGCCTACCTACTGCATCTGAGCAGAGGGTCTAGGTCCTCACCATGCATGGTCCTTGGTTGGTGCGTCAGTCTCTGCAGCACCCATCCCCCCAACCCGGATCTGTTGGCTCCATTAGTCTCCTTGTAGAGGTGGTATACTTTAAAAAGCCAAGTTTGACACTATTGTTTTTGGCCAGTTATTTACTCCCTACTTATCTTCTACATCAGTTATAGATTAAGAAAGACCTGAAAGGAAGAAAGAAAGAAAGAAAGAAAGAAAGAAAGAGGGAGGAGTCAGGCTAGAATCTAATAGTACTGACCAGGAAGTCCTATGTATTCAAAAGTATTAGAGTAACACATTTTTAGGACTGGCAAAGATCTGAGCAGTCTCCAATGCCTTCATTTCATATGTGTCATCACAGCAGCCCTGAGAAGTACATTTGTGTAACCTGTGTCATGAACTTGAGGCTTATTAACACTTACTACAATCTACTGCCACAGGGCATAAATTGGTCTTCAACGTAGAAGACACTTTACACAACTATGCCTTGAAGGCAACACAGGTGAAAGGATCGTTAAGAAAGAGTAGGAACTATTACACACAAAGAAGGCGAAGTGAAAGAGAGAACATATGGGAGAACACTGAGAAGAGGTTAGGTGAGGTCTGGGAAGAAAAGCTAGGATCTAACTGTGGGAACTGAGAAATTCAAGGATTTAGGATCTTGTTACAAAAAGATACCAGAAAGAAGACAGCAACTAAAAATTTCTTTTAGGGTGATAGCATACCAAAGCAGCAGCAGGAAACCGGTGTCAACAGAAGAGGACAGACACGGACGCAGCTAGATCTGGGGCTGGGGGTGGGGGAGACAAAAGTTCTAGATTCCAAGCTGTTTGGATTGGATGCTTGGGCAATGATGGTGTAGAAACAACACAAGGAGAGGCTTCACTCGGGGTTACTCTGGGACATCCTGAGGCCAATGTGACAGTGCAGTGTCCACATGGACTCTCCCTATAGACTGGCAATACTGGATTAAATACTAGACTGAGATGTCAGAACCAGAGATTATAGGTTAGTTAAACTTAACAGATAGGTTAAGAGTCAAAGTCAGGCTTAAGGCAAAAGGGGAATGAAGCTTTTCAGTTCAGTGAATTATTTTTCTAGTGAAATGTTGGAAAAGCAAGAGTTAAGAAAGAAAGTGCACGCAAGATTCGGGGAAATGTCTCTACTCACCTACCCACTCATCCCTTTTATGAAGTAAGATCTTGCTGTCTTATGTAAGCTGGTCTTGGCTTAAGCGACTCTTCTGTCTTAGCCTTCTGAGCTTTAGAGAAAAGCTGGGACTACAAGTATGTGCCACTATGGACAGTTTGCTAATGATTCCTTTTAGAGCAAAATTCTTTGAGCCAGTAAAGTGGTGTACATCTATAATCTCAACACTTTCTTTGGCTTTTTGAGATAGAGTTTCTCTGTGTAGCCTTGGCTGTCCTGGACTCACTTTGTAGACCAGGTTAAGAACACTGACTGCTCTTCCAGAGGTCATGAGTTCAATTCCCAGCAATCACATGGTGGCTCACAACCATCTATAATGTGATCTAATGCCTTCTTCTGTCATGCAAGCATAATAAATAAATCTTAAAAAAAAAAAAGAAAGAAAGAAAAAGAAAACCCCAAAGCTCAGTGACACACTTCCTCCAACGAGGCCAGACCTTCCTAATTCTTCTAATCTTATCAGATAGTTCCCCCCCTGGTGATCAAGCATTGAAATATATCAGCATTGAAATATATCAGCATTGAAATATATCAGCATTGAAATATATCAGCATATAGGCCCATTCTTACTCAAACTACCACACTGAACAACTTTCTCAGGTTAGTGAGTTTTTTATTTTTCTGAGACAAGTTTTCAGAGGAGCCTAGGCTGACCTCAAATCCCCTATGTAACTGATCCTATTGCCTCTCCAACTTGAGTGTTGGATAACAGGCAGACAGCACCAGGAATGGTGGACTTCATTCTTTTGTGTGTATGTATGTATAGACAGACATACATGTGTGCCGCACGTGAATGTGTGCTCACTCATATGCATGTGTGCACTAGGTGTTTTGCCCACCACTCTCTTTCTTTCACAGGGTCTGTTGCTGAGCCTGAGTTCACTGACTCAGCTAGCCTGGGGATTATTCTCCGTGTGGTCCTGCAGCCCTGGAATTACATGCAGTTAGAGGTGGGCGGCACCTGGCTTCCTTACGTGGCTGTTGAGGATTGTACTCAGGGCCACAGGCTTTTACAGCAAGTACTTTGCCAACCAAGCCAACTCCCCAACGCCTCTTTTGTCTTGTGTGGAAAGGCCAAGGGTAAACTCATAGAAGACAGGGAAGCTTAGTATTGCTGCCTATGGTCCCAGACCTCTTCATGATCTCTGTAAACGTCTACTCATATTTAAGAAACCCCTTATCTAGGTGTGGTGGCACATGCCTGTAATCCAAGCACTCACTTGGGAGGGAGAGGAAGGCGGATCTCTGTGAGTTCAAGGCCAGTTTGGACAGCCAAGGCTACACAGAGAAACCCTGTCTCAAAACAAAAAGACAAAAACAAAAAAAGAATGTCCCCCCAAAAAAATCATTTCCCAGAATAGCATTATGTATTCAAGGGGGCCTTTGTTAAATTCAAAATGTAATTATTTCAATTTTGTGAACAAATAAAAGTTATGATTTTATAACTTTTTCAAATATAATGAAATGACATAAAAACTGATTTCAAAGCTATATTCCTACTTACTGGTCAAAACTTATGTATGCCTAAAAGGAATTATGAAAATTAATGATTGAAACTTTGGAGAGATATAACACTGCAAATGAAAAGAAAAACTCTTCTTTAAACTAACTGTCCAGGCTGGCTGTGGTGGTGCACACCTTTAATCCCAGCACTCAGGAGGCAGAGGCAGATGGATCGTTGTGAGTTTGAGGCCAGCCTGGTCTACAAAGCAAGTCCAGGACAGCCAAGGATACACAGAGAAACCCTGTCTCTAAAGCCAAACCAAACCAAAACAAAAAATAAACAAACTGTCCACCAAACAAAGAATGCTAACCTTCTCTTGTACCGTAGGCTGAAAGTGTTGAATTTTTCCAGATCCCTGTAGAGATTGCCAAATGTTGCAAAATTCATCATCACCTTTTGTAGGTGCCTAGGAAATAAACAAAAATTTATATGAAATTTGATATTAAAAATAAAATTGTTAGCTGGGTATAGTGGCACACACCTTTAACCCCAGCATTCAGGAGGCAGAGGCAGATGGATTGCTGTGAGTTCGAGGCCAGCCTGGTCTAGAGAGTCTAGGATAGCCAAGGCTAAACAGAGAAACACTGTCTCAAAAAACCAAAAAAAAACCAAACAAACAAACAAAAAAAACAAAAAACAAAAAAACCCCACAAAACCAAAAGAAAAAAAGAAAAAAGCAGAAACAAAAAAGCCCCCCCCAAGACAACAACAAAGCCCTGTTTATTACAATTATTGAGTGATAAACAGAACACTCAACTGACACTACATGACCCTCTCAGTCTCCTGCTCTGGAGCTGAGTGTAACATTGGAATGTAACCAGTCTTCATAAATAAATGGTTTTAAAAGTATTTAAATCCAAGCCAACCACACTATAAAGATGGTACTTATAAGTGGAGATAGAAAAGGCACGAGTTTGGCGCATGCCTATAATCCCAGCACTCCTGGATCGCTGTGAGTTTGAGGTTAGCCTGGTCTATAAAGCGAGTCCAGGACAGCAAAGGCTACACAGAGAAACCCTGTCTTGGGGGGGGGGGAAAGAATAAAAGGTCATGAGTTTGAGCCTCAGCTATGTAACAAGTCTGAAGCCAACTTGGGCTTATGCGAGACCCTGCCTCAAGCCTCCCTTTCAAAGGATGATACAAAATATCCCCACCAACAGATTTATTTTACATTTTCTAATGTTTAACCTATTGAATCTGTCAAACTTAGACCTAAGGACTTGTATTTGGAAAACTTTAAACACCCCGAATCCCAGCACTTGGGAAGTGGCATCAAGAACACAAACTCAAGGCCAGGCTGAGCTACAAAGTGAGAACCTACCTAAGAACAGACAAGTACATTTCCCTCTTATGCAGAAACAATCTAATACATTTAAAAACTAGCCACTGTAGGTAAAGGGTTTCAGACAGATTAAGACTAGGAAAAAACCTGAACCAAAACTTAACACTGGGCTACTAGAGGCAGCACCTTTGGCCTCACCCTGAGGCAGCAGAAGCCTGTGGGTCCAGCCCGGTCTAGTCTACATGAGTTCAGAACAAACAAACCCACAAGCGAAGAAAAACTTCGTTGTGATTACTTGTGAAGCTGGAGAGAATTGTGCTTGTGTCTTTTTATGCTCAGAAAAATGAAGAACTTAATTATGAAGTGCATGGCAAGACTCTGAAGTTGCTTCTTGTTAGGTTTGCACAGGAGGGCCTCAACCTTATGTAGTGGAGGATGACCTCAAACCCCTCATCCTCCTGCCTCCAGCTCCCAAGTACTGGAATTACAGGCGAGTGCCACTGCATCCAAGCTTGAAACTTGTTTCTGATGACTATGATGTAATTCTCTCATTATGGTTCAAACTTATTGTCACTCATCAGAGATAACACAGGGCATTTAGACTATATAAGAAATTTAGGTGTTGTGCTAGTCAGCTTTCTGTCAATATGATACAAGATGGAGTCATTGGGAAAGAGGTCCTTTCAGTTGAGAAAATGCCTGGAGGCAAGTCTGACTGATGATTGATGTGGAAGGCCCAGCTCACTGTGGGCAGCACCAGGCTTGGGCTGTAGTCCAGGTGCTATAAGAAAGCAAAATGAGCCGGGCGTGGTGGTCCATGCCTGTAATCCCAGCACTTGGGAGGCAGAGGCAGTTGGATCACTGTGAGTTCAAGGCCAGCCTGGTCTACAAAAGTGAGTCCAGGACAGCCAAGGCTACACAGAGAAATCCTGTCTCAAAAAACAAAACAAAACAAACCTGAGCAAGGCACTAAGCAGCACTCCTCCATGGCCTCTGGATGAACTCTTACCTCCAGGTTCCAGCCCTATTTGCAGTCCTGTCCTGACTCCTGACTCCCCTTCATAATGGGCTGAGATGTGGAACTGTAAACTGAAACAAATTCTCCCCTTTCCAAGTTGCTTTTGGACGTGGTGGGTTTTTGTTGTTGTTGTTTGTTTTTCTGAGACAGGGTTTCTCTATGTAGCCTTGGGTGTCCTGGATTTTCTCTGTAGACCAGAATGGCCTCGAACTCACAGAAATTCACCTGCCTGTGTCTCAAGAGTACTGGGATTACAGGTATGTGCCATTATGTCTGGATGTCTTTTTTTTTTTTAAATCAAAAAAGAAAATGAAGTCTCTATGATTTCTGATTTGCAAAAGGAATGGAAAGAAAGATTGAGAAACTTACTTGAGTAGGAACAAAAAGTGAGCGAGGAGAGTGATTGAGGCATCCCAAATGCCCAGAGGAAACGGATGAATTTGAGCTACAGTAATTCACAGCAGGTTGTGGTTTCACAATGGCTGTCAACTTCTGATTTCCAGTTTCAGAGCGACTCCCGTGAGAAAGGTTTACCAAGGCACTTGTTGGCAGTCGGTATCCTCTAGCAGGCGAGCACCTACAGTCAAGAAGTTACATTAGAGGTGGGTCTGGTTGTACGTCCCTGGAATGCTAGCGGATGAGAGGCAGGAGTAGAAAGACCAGCAGTTCAACATAGGCCAGCCTTGCTACAGCATATGACCTTGCCTCATAAAATAGGGGGGGAAACAAAAGAAAAAAAAAACACTAGAAATTAATTCAGGGCTAGATAGATCCCAGCACTTGAGAAAAGGGTAAAAAAGTCTTTGTTAACTTTTTCTTGTTCTTTTTTAATTTAATTTAATGTTTTGCTTTTCAAGACAGGGTCTCTCTGGGTGGCCGAGGCTGTCCTGGCCTCGAACTCACTGCGATCCACCTGCATTTGTCTCCCCAAGTGCTGAGATTAAAGGCATGTGCAACCACGAACTTTTTCAACTCAATTACTTTTTCCTCTTTGAGGACACTGAAAAAGTAGAGTTCTTTTATGAGTTCCAGGTTGCTACAAAACACCTATTTTCATGAGAACTACACTTACTACAGATTCTGCATTATAAAAGTGAATATGCCTCTAGGTAATCTTTCACACAGCTCTCCCATCAGATGCTCTTAAGTAGAAGTAGGAGAAAAAGATATCAAGAAAACCAAAACCCGCTGGGCATGGTGGCGCACGCTTTTAATCCCAGCACTCGGGAGGCAGAGGCTGGCGGATCGCTGTGAGTTCGAGGCCAGCCTGGTCTACAAAGTGAGTCCAGGGTGGCCAAGGCTACACAGAGAAACCCTGTCTCGAAAAACCAAAAAAAAAAAAAAAAAAAAAAAAAAAAAAAAAAAAAGAAAAGAAAAGAAAAAAAACCAAAACCCAAACCAAGTCAGGTCTGGCAGCGCATCCTGGAATCACTGTATAGGGGAGGCTGAGGCAGGAATGTCAGGTGCTCAAAGGCATTCTTGGCTTCATTTCAAAATTGAAACTAGTCTGCGTCGATGAAACCCTTTGTCCAAGAAATTAAAACAATGAAAAAGCAACACAAAACCCAAAGCCTACAACCTACAGGTGTATTTTGACAGTGTGCTGACACATGGCTGTCTCATCCCTGAACTTGGAATGTAGAGGGAGGAAGACCTTGGGTTAGAGTCCAGCTTTGATCAAGGCCTTGTTTCAAAACACACATAAAGAAAAAAAGTCATATAGCATATACTAAATGCATGTGCAGTTGTGCAGAGGTAACTCATTATAATGAAACAATTGAGTAAGAGATCCAAATTCCTGGGGCCTGGTGGCACACGCCTTTAATCCCAGCACTTGGGAGGCAGAGGTAGGCAGACTGCTGTGAGTTCGAGGCCAGCCTGGTCTACAAAGTGAGTTCAGGACAGCCAAGGATACACAGAGAAACCCTGTCTTGAAAAAAAAAAAAAAAGATCCAAATTCTGTTGCTGCATTTGAAGAGTACAAACTGTAAGGTCTCAGAGGAACAAACATATTCAAGTTTCAAAACAACAAAGTTTGTATAACTTTATTGAGTGTGCACATGGGAAGGAGGCTGGAGGATGGCTCTATTCTTTCCTTCCTTCCTTTCACTCTTGTGTCCTGGGGATAGAGGTCTGGCTGGCAGGCGTGTGCAGCAGTCACTTACACCTGCTACATCGTCTAGCTGGCTCAATAGTGGCACCGTCTAGGAACCACTGAGTACGCACTGAGGACTTATGTCAGGAGCCTAAGTGACAGCGATGTAAGAACTGTAATCACCCACTAGCCAAAACACAGACGCAAAGGAAACTAAGTTGATGTCAGCTTGTAGTTAAATTAGAAAGAAAAACTGGAAAAGGATTTCATTTCTTCTTCCCAATATTCTAGTAATCTTCATGACGATGACGATACTACCAACATAAGTGAGAGAGCTCATCCTAACTATTATTTCCTACAACTTTAAACTTTGTGGTACAACTCCCGCAAAAATTATATCATACTTCATGTTTTAAAATAAAAGCAACTCAACTCTACTGTCTTAAACCTGGTAACTTCCAATTATTGCTTTCTTTTCCCTTCACAGTCAAATTTCCTGTCTCCATTACAGATGGAAAGATGTACATGTCATTGGACTCAGCCAGCTCTATTCCTAAAGCCATTTAATCAGAAAATGTTCTTTGTTGCAGGCTCTATCCCATGTTTCTGAATATTTTCACTCTATTCCTCCCTCCTTACCCAGTTACCCACTGTTCATGTATTTGTCACATTTAATTAAGTAGTTAACATTACAGTCAGTTGTTGACTCTTCTTGGTGAAAGTGAAAAATCAAGGGGGTAGACAGGTACGCACTGTTTTAACACTAGTAGCTACTATGGTGTCAGTGAACAGACACATTTACAAGTGACAGAAAATCAGAGAGAGGCTGCATGAACTATCCACAAAGGACAATTATTATTTAGAAATACAAACCTTATTGTTAAGCCTCCAGGAAATTCCTCATCAAATAATACTTCAAACAGCACATCAGCTTCTCTACTAGCTGTTAAAGACAAAGAAATGAGTCAGACTGGAAAACCATACAATGAGAAACCAGCAGTAAGTTGTTTTTTTAAAAAAGATTTATTTATTATGTATACAGTGTTTTGCCTGCATGTATGCCTACAGGCCAGAAGAGGGCACCAGATCGTGCTATAGACAGTTGTGAGCCAACATGTGGTTGCTGGGAATTGAACTCAGGACCTTTGGAAGAGCAGCCAGTGCTCTTAAGCTCTGAGTCATCTCTCCAGCTCCAGCAGTTAAGTTTTTAAGAATTCTCAGAAGCATGTTTTATTTTAAAGCCATTTACAAAACCCATTTTAAATATGAAGACGGACATAGCACATGGACTCTTCCAAGGCAAGAAACAAATGCAAACGTGGTAGAAGACCACTGCGTCCTCGTTCCCTCACAGGCAGCCACGATCTTTACCATGGCAATTTGATTTCCTATATAGTTCTTTACAGTTTAACTCTTACAGACATTTCTGAAATAATGTATAGTAGTGTCTGCAAATCCTAAAGCATTATCAGTTCACAGTTGTAACTGTATCTTCCATGTACCTATCTACCTACCATAGGGGATGTACTCTTGTAACACACTTGTTTTGTTTCAGAATTATGAGATTCATTCCTGTTTCCTGAATATGCTTTAGTATTTCTCGTATTCTATCCATGAATATACCATCATTTATCTCTTTCCTCTGATGATGGATACTTAGTTTATAACTCTTCCAATTATTAAAAATGCTATTATGAATATCATATAAATGTGTCCTCTATGTAGGCAAATCCTTCCCTAAAAGTGAAATTACTAGTTGTTAAAGAATGCATTTAAATTGAAATTGGCATGGTAAGTTATACATATTTAAACTATATAATTTAATAATTCTTACCATATGTAATTAGCCAAGAAGCCATAATAAATAAGATAGTGCTAAGAAACATTTCATTGTATAGCATCCAACAATTTATTTATTCATTTACTGGTAAGCATTTGGACTTTTCTAATTTTTGGTTACCTCATAAGGCTTGATGCAAATTCAAGTCTTTTTTCTCCCAGGTCAGTATCTAGGAATGAAATGACTGAGTTGGATGGTGGATGCTCCCATTTTAAAGACTTATCAGGGGCTGATAAGATGACCCAAGTACAATGTCCAGGACCCAATGGGAGAAAGAGAGAATGATTCCTGCAAATTATCCTCTAACACACAAACACACACACGCGCACACACACACACACACACACACGCACACACACATGCACACGCGCACACGCACACACACACGCACACAGGCACTGAAATGAGCATACACACAACCACTGTACAGCGGTAAGAAAGTAAAGAAAAATAATTTATTAGAACACCTATAATCCTCACACTTGGGATGCTGCAGCAGAAGGAGTTTGAATTTAGGTGGCCTGTGCTACACATTAAGTTCCAGGACAGTCTTGGCTACATAGCAAGGCCAGGTCACACACAAACTTAACAAATGAAGCCAGACACCACAGTGCACAAACTAATTCCAAAGCTTGTGACGCAAATGGAGAAAGATCATGAGTGTTAGCCTGGGTATCCATCTTCAATTAAAAAGAACATAACAAACCACTTTGCAAAGTGGCTGTGCTGTTTTCATGTTCTCACTGACAATGTAGGAGAGTTCCAGTTACTCCATGGTGTAGACACTTCTTTCTTTTCTATTCTGAGGAAGGCTGATGGAAAGCCTGATGTAGCCCAGGCTGGCTATGACCCACTATGCAGCCAGGGATGACCTTGAACTTCTATTCCTACTCCTGTGTTGCCTGTGGCTCTAGCATTGAGCCTGGAGCCTCACTGCATTCTTGGTGAGCTACCTACCGAACTGCATCCACAACCCTCTCTTCACTTAAGTCAGTCTAGCTGCTATTTGGCAGCATGTTTTCTTTTCCTGTACATATCTCTATGGTAAAATACCTGCTCAATTATTATGCTTATTTAGAAAGAGCAGCTGAGGTGTGGCTCAGTGTCAAAGGCACTTGCTGACAAGCCAGGTGACCCAAGCGTTACCCCTGGAACCCTAGATGATCGAAGACAAGAACTGTCTCCCAGGCATTGTCTCTGACCTCCACATGTACCCACACGCAACATACACATGGGAACTACAGTTAGCTTCTCCATGGCTCCTGCCTCCAGGTTCCTGCCTGGTTTGAGTTCCTGTCTTGGTCTCCCTCAATGGAGGACACTTGGGGTAAGGGGGCAGCGCTGCTCTTGGTCATCGTGCTTCATCACAGCAAGAGGAACCCTCACTAGGACACCCAGGCTTTCTTTTTTTGCTTTTTGTTTTTGTTTTCTGAGACAAGGTTTCACTGTGTAGTCTTGGCTGTCCTGGATTCGCTTTTGTAGACCATGCTGGCCTGGAACTCAAAGAGATCTGCCTGCCTCTGCCTCCCGAGTGCTGGGATTAAAGGCGTGCGCCACCACCCGGGTTTTTATGAATCCTTGGGATGGAGCTTGGGTCCTTATGCTCATGCAGCAAGCACTGTCTCCCTAGCCCCGTTTTTAAATTTTTCTATTTATTTATTATGTATATAGTGTTCTGCCAACATTTGCACCTACGTGACAGAAGAGGGCATGAAATAACACTATAGATGGTTGTGAGCCACCTAGTAGTTGCCAGAAATTGAACTCCAGACCTCTGGAAAAGCAGACAATGCTCTTAACCACTGAGCCATTTCTCCAGCCTGTTTTTAAATTTTTCAGGCAAAGTCTCATTCTGTAGCCTATACTGGCCTGGAATTCTCTATATATGCAAGGTTAGCTTTGAACCTGTGGTAATCCTCCTGTTTCAGTTACCCAGTGTTGTGATTACAAGTGTAGACCACCAGGACTGGCTATAATCTAGTTGTACTCATAAAACTAAAATTAATATGTATCTAAAATGGTTTCACTGTAAATAACACTGTCTATTCTGAGAGATTTCTAGATTACAAAGCTTATTCAAATCTATAGATTACAATGCAAATTAAGGCAAAACTATGAATAAGATTAGAGAAAAGTTTAAGAGCTGATGGAAATTTCCTTTCAGTTTCATAAAAATACAAGTACACCCTATAAGACATGGCATAATTTTAGTGTGATATATATATAAACTATTGAGCTGTCAATGGGTCTTCTCAGTTTCCCCTCCTTTCAACCACTTCTCAGATGATTATATGAGACAGGAGAATTTTCTCTGTAAAGTACAACCAAAAGAGTAAGAGCAGCTAGAGCACACAGGGACTTAGCCTTTTTTCTGGCTTATTTTCTGCTTAGATGCACACAACACACAGATCTGGGTTCTCCCTCACAACATGAACGCAGCTGAAGACATCAAGTACTGGCCTTACCCCCTTTGATGCCAATGATGGTGCCTCGAAGGCCGACTGGCACTGAGAAGTTCTCTCTCACGTTTACAACACGGTCAAAGAGACGGAACTCCGCATCCCGATCGGGAATGACTCCATGCTGCTGCTCTAAAGGCTGAACAGAAGAGAGCTGTGTATTCTAAGGAACATTTGAGATTGCTCCTGTCTTGACATCTGAGTTCTGTTTTTAGAGTGTGGTCTTCCTAGGCAGGCCAGGCAGACTGCAACTTATTCTACTGCCTCAGCTATGCTGGACTAGCGGTCTTCTGACTCTGTGGCACGCCACCATGCACAGCTTGAAAAAAGTTGTTTCCTTTATATTTGTAAAGTAAAAGCAGCACTTTAAGCTTGTAGACACTTACTCTGTACAGCAAATGGGGTTTCACTGTCACTCGCACTTTCTTGTTACTCTTTCTTTGCTGAAGAAAAAATTCAAACAGAAAATTATAAAGCCATTCATCAGTTCTGACATCTATGAATTTTATAAAGCCAATACAGGTTTTAATTTTAAGAATACCTAAAGTTTTATTTCTATAGGAGGAGTGAAATACACATTCATAAGATGAGTATAGCATACATTTCTTTTGTTTTATATTTTGTTTTTTTGAGACAGGGTCTCTCTGTATAGCCGTCATTGTTCTGGACTCACTTTGTAGACCGGGCTGGCTTCAAACTCACAGAGGTCTGCCTGCCTTTGCCTCCCCGAGTGCTGGGATTAAAGGTCTGCACCACCATGCCCAGCTAGTATAGCCTACATTCTTATATCTTGCTATTTTAGGTATTATTATTATTATATGTATGGAGTTGGTTCTCTCTTTTACATTTATGTACAGAGATCAAACTTGGATCATTGGGTGGCAAATACTGCTTACCTGCTAAATCATCTTGCTGGCTCTAATTTTTTTTTTTTCAAAATAGGGTCTCACTATATAGTGCTGGTTGTCCTGGAGCTTCCTATGCAAGCCAGGCTGGCTTTGAGCTCGCCAATATCTACCTGTCTGCCTCCCAAATGTAGGGACTAAAGGCACATACCACGGCTCCAAATTCATATCTGTAAGTTTTAAAGTAAAATATTTAGGTTATATTTATTTATTTTTATCTTTATTATTATCTGTGTGTGTGCATGTATGCCGGGGCCTAGATATGGACATACAAGGACACCCGACGGAGTCAGAAATCTTGTTTGACCATGTGGGTCCTGGGGACTAAAACTCAGCTCACTGTGCTTGACGACAAGCACTTTTGCCCACTGAGCTACCTCACTCACTGGCCCAGTAAATCGTTTTTAAGTATAAGACAGAAAATTTCAAAGGTAGAAGTAAGCTGCAGATTAGGTACTTTAAACTGCTCAAGTGCAGCAGTAAGAGGGGAGCTAATCAAGTTAGTTTTAACTGCATGAGTAGGTGAGAAGGTCTGGACAGAGTGCCCCCTGTGCAGTGCTGGTGGCTAAGTTAGGGTCCTTAGCAGTCCTGGGAAAGCACGCTACTTGGGAGCTGTGTCTCCAGCACTGCTGTGAGGCAAGCACAACATAAGAAACTTACTTTAAAAAAATATAGATATTTTTATTAATTTATTCATATTACATCTAAGAAACTTACTTTTAATATAGGTTATATTTTGTTTTCAACTGTATATAATTTTTTTTCTCTAAAAAGAATTCTAAAGAATAGTCAACATAAGCTTTTTTTTTTTTTTTACCCCAAGGTTTCACTCGGTAACACAGGAATCCTCAAACTCATGATGATCTTCCTGCCTCAGCCTTCTGAGTGCTGTGATTTCAGGCACCAGTTACCATGCTATGCTAAGAAAGATTTATATTAAAGAGAAAAATATATGAAGCATTCATCTATAAAATCATCTCGTGTGTGTGTGTGTGTGTGTGTGTGTGTGTGTGTGTGTGTGTGTATGTACTTAGACCAAGTGATCTAGAACCAGGTGGTTGTTGTTGTTGTTTTTTAACAGACTGGAATTTATTGTTAATTTAAAAGAAAATCTAAACAAACAAACAGAAGTCAATACCCATCCCTCCAATACACATATATTAAGAAGTAAGGGGAAAGAAGAAAAGAATTGGATTCCTAGGATAAAATGATTATTAAATGAAGTCTTTTCTTTCTAGCTCTGTTAAAATAGATTTCCACACTCAAGGAGTAAGAGACTAACACAGCTAACAAAGCCATCACTCTTTAGTCTTTTAGGCAGGAGGGAAGAGAGTAGAAAGACGAAAAACGAGTGCTAAAAGAGCATGTGAGACAGTGGGAGGAGCTTTCAGTGAGCCTTTCTGGGAGCAGTAACTGCCCTCCTCCCAAGTTTCTGACCATAACACATTTGTGGTCACACCTAACCATGAAGGAGGCTGGGAAGCACAGCCTGGGAAATGCACACGGGTTAAAAACTTGGACTCTGTTACAAAACAAATGGAAAGCAGGTTGATTTGGGACATAAAATTGTGAGGTATTCCATCTGTTCTGTTGCCTGTCCCCAGTCACACATATCTCTATTTCTATGTATATAATACACTTTACTTCTCAGCTGGGCAGTGTGGCGCACACCTTTAATCCCAGCACTAGGGAGGCAGAGGCAGGGGGATTGCTATGAGTTCGAGGCCAGCCAGGTCTACAAAGAGAGTCTAGGACAGCCAAGTTACACAGAGAAACCTGTCTCAAAAAACAAAACAAAACAATAAAAAACCATTTTATTTCTCATAAACACAAGCTCTCTGACATACTCTGGAACCTAGATCTCACATCCACAGCTCTTGCAGTCAAGTTCACAGCCATCTTCTAAAGGTCTAGTTATTTATAATTGTGACAACTTATATATAAAACTAACTCATTTTGCTGGGAAATGGTGGCGTACACCTGTAATTCCAGCACTTGGGAGGCAGAGGCAGGCAGAGTTCTGAGTTTGAGGCCAGCCTGGTCTACAGAGTGAGTTCCAGGACAGGCTGGGTTATACAGAGAAACTTTGTCTCAACCTCCCCCCTGCCAAAAAAAACCCACTACCTCATTTTACACTGATAGACAAGAAAAAAATTACTAAGTATTCCTTCTAAATATGACAATATGTTGTGTATAAGTATGTACAATTTTGCTTTTGAAATTTATTTATTTATTATTTTGGTTTTTCGAGACAGGGTTTCTCTGTGTAGCCCTGGCTGTCCTGGACTCACATTGTAGACCAGGCTGGCCTTGAACTCACAGTTCCTGCCTCTGCTTCCCGAGTGCTGGGATTAAAGGCATGAGCTGCCACCACCTGGCATGAAATTTATTTTAAAATTAATTTAAAAATAAATTAATTAAAACTTTTATAAGAATTAGAAAAAAGAAATAATAAAGGTTCCTGGCCAAGAATCGTTACACATAACCAAGTGTTACTTGGCTTGGCTCTGCACTGCGGAGTGCAGTTTCTCACACTACCCTCTAGGCCCTACTGGACTTACCCTCTCACTTCCTCTGGGCTCAGGGACTGGCTTTGCATAGGCCATCTTCTTCTGCACATCAGACTGAGCACATCTGATTTCTCCCTTTTCTTTCCAACAGGGTCCTGCACATTATGTAGCCATGGCTGGCCTGGAACTTGCTAAGAATGAGCTGGGCTTACATTTATTGTAGTCCTCCTGTGGCTACCTCTCACATGCTGGGATTATAGGTGTGCACTGCCATGTTTGGCTTTTCAGAACCAGTACTTAACAAGATACTGTGGAGATTTACTTGTATCTTAAAGTTTAAGAAGCACTGTTCTTGGGTGGAACCCAAATTGTTTTCCAGTATGAGAACTACTGCCTAATAAGAAAACTCTTTTTTTTTTTGTGGTGTGAGGTATCAAATCCAAATCTTAGACATGTAGGTAAGTGTTCTATCACTGAGGCACATCCTAGTCTAAAAGCTACTGCTATATTTATTTAATGATGCAGTATAAAGAAGTTTATTCATTTTCTGATTGTTGTATTTAGTTTGTCTTTCTGTCCTTATTAGTCTAATCATACACTAGAACCCTAATTACACTCCTTTCACACATAAAGAAGCTTTAAATTCTTATTTATATGCATATGTTATAATAAAGATAATAAACTACAATTTTGTATATGTATTTTATGTTTGTAATATAAAGAAAAATTGAGTAAAATATTTTGTTGTGTGTGTATTATATGAGAGTGTGTCCACACACACATGGGGAGACCAGAAGAGGGTATCAAATGTCCTCCTCACTCATGCTCTGCTTTAGTCTGAGACTAGGCCTCTTCAGTGAACCTGAAACTTGCTGTTACCCCCACCCCCACCCCACTAGACTAACAGCTAGCAAGCTCCAGAAACCCTGCCTGCCTACTACTCTCCACGCCCCCTACTGGGGTTATAGGCATGTGTGGCCACGCCTGGCCTTCTGTGTGAGTTCATGGTAGATGAACTCAGGTCCTCTTGCTTGCACAGCAAGCGCTCCTATCCAGTGAGCCATCTTCCTAACCTTGTTTTTGTTTTGAGACAGGGTCTCACTCTGTAGCTCTGGCTGACCCGGAACTCAACCATACGGACCAGCTGGCCTCAGACTAGTGCAGCCCTCCTATGCCAGCTTCCAGGTTCTGGGATCACAGATGGGAGCCACCATAGAATCCTTTGTTCCCAAATGAGCTCATTGGCCTGAAAATTCTTCTTATATATTTCTTTTATGTGTATAAAGACGTTGCCTGTAGGTATGTAAGTACACCACACGTATGCAGTGCGTGCAGAGGCCAGAAAGGGGTGTTGGGTCATCTGGAACTGGAGTTACAGGTGGCTCTGAGCTGGGAACTGAACCCAGGGCTTCTCTGAAAGCACCAGGAGTTCTTAAGCATGGAACCATCTCTCCAGCCCTGGCCTGAATAGTAAACTCTGAGGCCTAAGGGTTTTTTATCTCAGTGATAATGTCCTTGCCTACTTCACAGTATTGAAAATAAAGCATGACACAAAAATTCTCTTGGTTGAGTCTATTGATTTTTCTTCAAAGAAAAAAGGCCATGGAGCTCTGGTTTTCGTGGCTATCCTCACAGTTTCTGAGTATATGCCATGGCAATCCAAACACTACTACCACCATCAGTAACAGCAGCTGCATAGCATGAGCAAAGTTTTCTTCCTTTCTCTTTTTTAAAGGCATAGTCTTCACTTATTATTATGTATACAGTGCTCTGCCTGCATGTACACCCACAGGCCAGAAGAGGGCATCAGATCACATTATAGATGGTTGTGAGCCACCATATGGTTCCTGGGAATTGAACTCAGGACCTCTGGAGGAGAAGTCAGTGCCCTTAACCTCTGAGCCATCTCTCCAACCCTTAAAGGCATAGTCTTATGTAGCCTAGGCTAGCCTCTGACCTATTATATAGGATAACCTTTTTTGTTTTGGTTTGGTTTTTTGAGACAGGATTTCTCTGTGTACCCCTGACTGTCCTGGAACTCATACTGTAGACCAGGCTGGCCTTGAACTCAAGAGATTCACCCGCTTCTGCCTCCGGAGTGCTGGGACTATATGCATGTGTGACTACCTGCAGGCTTACAGGATAATTGTTAACACCTGAGTCTGCTGCTGCCTTTGCATCTGGATTGCTGGGATTACAGGTGTGCACCACCATGCCTGGCTTTATGTGGTACTGAGACACACTCAGGATGCTGTGTGTTCGAGGAAAACACCTTATTGGCTGAGTCACATTCCCATTCCTGAAGAGAACATGTTTTTATCCCAGCTGCCTGGGATCATAACATGTGAGGTAGGCACCATTTTATAACTGATTTACCAATGATGACGCATGAAAAAATTAAAATGTTGGAAGAGTCTTAAGTTCAGTGTAGAAGGAAGGAACCAAAGTCTTATCTGATTTTGCTATTAATTAAAAATAGTGTGTTGTCAAGGCATCATTAATAAAAAGCAAATTAAGAGAAAGTAAAGTTTTAAAAAATATCAATATAACCAACCCACTTCTATTATACCATTTATTTAAAATGGATAAAATAGGTTAAGTCAACTACAAAAACTTGTTGCTTTGAAACAGCAAATAGAAAGATAGAGGTGTGTGTGTGGCATGCCGCTGTGTGAGCGCATAGGCCAGGAAATGAATGTGGAGGTCAGAGGACAACTTTTGGGGAGTTGGTTTTCTCCTTCCACTACATGGATCCAGTCACTGAATTAGGTCATCAGGCACCTTCACCCACTGAGCCATTTCACTAGCTCTGAATTGTGTCTTTAAAGGATGCAATTACAATAGTAAGGAAGAGGAAATCATCATTATTTTTCATCCACAAACTTTCTTTTATGAATAGAATTATAAAATTAGAACTATTACAGAGAAACAAATTAAAAACTTTATAGTTTTGGTATACTGAAGTATATTTACACTTATCTGTTTAAATTTCCTAATGGTTGCTAGGAATGTTACAGGATCATTAAGAACATACATTAGTTGGCTGACACATAAACAAATGATAACACGCTGTCCATTTTAACTTCTGCTCTCATTAGTAATCATGGTTACTGAAAGTTAGTACCTTGCACTTCTCAACTTCTTCCTCAATTTTTTCAACAATAGCTGCATCCAGAATGTGTAAATCACAAGAAGACCGTGACAGGGTACTGACAGGGTGTCCTTTTAGCCAAGTAATAATTTCTTGAACTTTCTCAGCACTACAATAAAAACAGCAGTGACTTTTTTACTTGATGAAAACTTTCTGAGGGTTTATATTAAGGATCTGATAAACTTCCTGGAAACTGTGAATTATCAGATCTAAGTAATTAAAGCAAAATGAAATAATATAAAACAAAAGGGCACATTAGCTGAACTTTCACGGGGGAGCCTGGAGTGGAACTTCCGGGCAATGAGCGCCAACACTCTGCTTACCCGTTCTCGTTTTCTCCAGGCCAGATGTCATCTTCATAGAACACGTCCTCTTGGCTGTTTTTGGCTATATAACTAAACAGTTCTGGCGCTCTAGTTAACAAAGAAATAAAATATTGCTTTAAAATATGAAATTAATCTCCTATTAAATGGCTATGTATTATAATGGGGACATGTAAAATGCACTGAAGCTTATTACAGTACTATTAGAGGATGGTATTAATAAGGAACGAGACTGAAACACTGGATAGCCAGAGTATTCCTGTAACTATAAGAATATTCCCACTGGCTGAGAAAGAAATAGTTCAATAGTTCAAAAAAAAATCATTGTGACTCTTGATTCTTCTTTGATTAAAATGTGAGAGTAGATGCATGAAAAACGGTATTTATAGGCTCTTTTTTTTTTTTTTTAAATACAGGGCTTCCTATGTAAGCCAGGTTAATCTCACACTGGTAACCCTCCTGCCCAGCTTCCTCAGTGCTGGGATAACAATACTACAAGAACACAGAAGTTTTCTTTTTCTTCTTCTTTTTTCTTTTTGGTTTTTCAAGACAGGGTTTCTTTGTGTAGCCTTGGCTGGCCTAGACTCACTTTGTAGATCAGGGTGGCCTCGAACTCACAGCGATCTGCCTACCTCTGCCTCCTGAGTGCTGGGATTAAAGGCATGTGCCACATGCCCGGCAAGAACATGGAAGTTTTCAAAGCTAATTTTCTACCTTTTTTTTTTTTTAACAAATCTGGAATATTTCATAATATAGCAAATTAAAACAGTTTACAAATTTCTTATGCTATTATTTAAAATTACGTTTCTTTTGGAATCATGTAGGACTCTCAGGTATATCCAGGCAGATTAAACAAATCTTTGGTCCTTCCTCAAGCTACTAAAAAACAATAAAATAGAAAACTGAACATAGACCAAAAAAAGAGGAATGAAGAAAACTGGGCTATGTAATGTCATATGATCTGTGGGCAAACCTTTAGAAATTGGACACTGGATGGATGTGGTTTAGCTGAACCGATGGACATGCAAGTCACCGGGTGAAAGGCCAGCCTCCAGTGTCGCAGCACTGCTGCTGAGTGCTTGAGGAGCTGCACTAACAGCAAGTTTCTCACTCTTAGCTCCGTTTCTCACTTGTGAACTGCCTTCTTGTTATGCTCAATCAACTTACACAACAAAAAAATTCTTTTTCCTGAATTTGCAAAGTATGGACTTTAGGCATATTTAATAGCATTTACACTGAAAATGTATAGCATGCAGTTGGGATAGCTGTTTACTTGCCTACCACCTCTGCATAATACCTGCAGTTATATTTTAGACAGGTCAGCAATACTCTAGGTTATACCAGAGACAGAGAGCTGTGGGGGTATGGATGGTGCCAGAAGGAAGGACAGGTGCTGTGCAGCTGGGATTCACACATGTGTAGACACCACACATGTCAGGGGCACAGCCTCTCTGGGAAGCGGACTCTGAGAAGGAGACAGACATGCACACGCTTAGTGGGGAGACTTGTGAAATCAACACTTGTGGGAAGGGAAAAGAAAACAAGGAGACCTGGACAATAGAAGCAGGAACATGTTGAGCTGTGAGTTGTTGACGGTGAATTTCATAGCCAATCCCACAAAAATCTCAAACTGGGAGAGCCCTTGAGATTTGTCCTGGACTGGGCAGGCAGTTGCATTTGCCTTCGTATCTCCCACACCAGGCACTGTGTTGTGCAATGGGAACATGGCTCAAGGTGAGGTAGTAGTTTGTCCACACAATTCCAGAAGAGAGCTTGCAGGTGGAGGGCTACCAGCAACGCTACCACTCCCAGGGGAAAAGAGCCTTCTGCTAAGAAAGATCTGGAGTGAGTGGGAAGTAATTGCAGAATCCATGGGACAATGAAACCCATTTTACCTGGTTAATTTCCAGAATACTAGTGGTCAGTTTTGTTCCTTACATCCATCATGCAAGGAAAATGCTAGAAGATACTTTTCTAGGAAAAATTACCCACTTAGAGAGACGATATACATATAGGGCAATGATATTAGAAGGTCATTTGTAGAAATAGTAACGTCCCAAGTGATAAGCCCCACCCATGTGCACTAAATTCCCAATAGTCTTTTTGGCACATCGTTGTTAAATACAGACACCAAGAAGCACTTAGGAAGCAGAGGGGAAAAAAAACCCAAACCACCACACACAACTAAACTCTAACATACAGGAGAAAAAATAATTTGGAGAAAATGGAGGTTAAAAAAAGACATTTAGCCCTGTCTCGAAAAAGCAAAAAACCAAACCAAGACCAAACCAAAAACAAACATTTAGGCGGCTCACAGCTGCCTGTAAATTCAGCTCCAGGGGATCTGATGCCTTCTTTTGGGCATTACAGAAACCCACAAACATGTGGTATATGCAGACACATAAAAAAAGACATTATGAATGTATGGTGATGCACGCCTATAATATCAGCACTTAGGACACTGAGGCAGGAAGAGTACAAGTTACAGGCCAGTCTATACTTTTTCTGAGTTTGAGGCCAGCATGTGGGAGGGGTGCTGTACCAGGAGACCTTGTCCTTAAAAACAAAAACTAAAATTAAAACCAACCATCCAAAAGTAACAAAAAACCAGATAAAGCTCAAACTGTCTCTTAGAGTAGAGTAATATGAAAAAAGGATGAAGAGAAGGAGACAAAAGGATAGATCCAAGAGTCCTACAAAGTGGGAACAGAAAAAAAAATGTCGATTTTATCAATTATTAAATAGTATAAGGCAGGCTCCCAGAATTAAAAGGTTATCAGTTCCAGGGGCTAAACAACAGAAGAGAGAGAGAAAAGATCTGTATCAAGGCACATATCATCAGAGGCAACACAATTAACAGAAAAGAGTCCAGAAAATGAAAATATGTCACAAGGGGCTGGAGAGATGGATTAGAGGTTAAAAGCACTGGGACTAGGGTTCAGCTCCCAGCACCCAAATGGTACTTCCCAGACATCTGTACCTAGTTCAGGGGACATGACACCTTCTTCTGACCCTCCACAGGCACTATGCCTACAACCAGTGCACAGGCACACATGCAGACAAAACACCCATACACACAACATAACCTGAAACAATTAGTATCTTTTAAAAAAGCAAAAGATCACAATACAAAGATCAAACCGAAACGCACAAGATTTACCAGTGCCAATAAAGGGACAAGAAAAGGATGGAGCAATGCTTTCAAAATTGCGTGAAAAGAAGCTCAATCTAGGACTCTACCTAGACAAGCTAATTTAGTGTGAGAGAAAGAAAAAAAGTATTTCCAGACACAAAGGCGGAGGGTGGAATTAAATGTACCACCAACATGGAGATATAAAGATAAGGAATGGGAGCAGAGAGCAAGGGTTTGTATAGGGCCACAGTGATAGCGTCTCTGGATAGTAAAGGTTTGTATAGGGCCACAGTGACAGCGTCTCTGGATAGTAAAGGTTTGTATAGGGCCACAGTGATAGCGTCTCTGGATAGTAAAGGTTTGTATAGGGCCACAGTGACAGCGTGTCTGGATAGTAAAGGTTTGTATAGGGCCACAGTGACAGCGTGTCTGGATAGTAAAGGTTTGTATAGGGCCACAGTGATAGCGTCTCTGGATAGTAAAGGTTTGTATAGGGCCACAGTGATAGCGTGTCTGGATAGAGAGCTGGGTGACAGGCTGAGCAGAGGCTGAAGGCTTTAGGACAGAGATGAACTAACACATCCCCTGGTCCATATGGCAGTTAATGTATGTGTACACAGATAATAATCAAGTGAAAAAAGACAGGAGAGAAAATAAAAATGTGGACAGGGAAGAAATAAAATCATAATACAGGACATGGGCTAGCTGTGACTATCATAATCATGTAAAAACTGTAGTGAGAGGAAATATGTCCGTGTCTCTAGGGAACTGAGGGAATGAAGAACTGGGTGTATGTGCACTCTCTTGTGCATGTACACAATACACTAATAGTAAATTTAAAATAATATTTAAAAAGATATAGAATATGGCTTTATTTGGAAATGGGGTTCTAATATAGACAACTATTAAGAGAGGGCTCTAATCCAATACGACTGGTACCACTGAATAAAGGAGAAATGTAGACAGACTGACAGGTGAAAGCTTACGTGAAGACAGGTGGGGAGACACAGTGTCACCTGAAGACAGAGGACCGGAATGACCGCTCTGTGAGCCAGGTAACACATAAAGCTATAGGAAGGCAAGGGAAAGGCAGGGGATTATAACGCCCTTTCCCCTTGACTCTGGTTACCAGAATGGTGAGACAATTAAGTTCCCCTTGGTGAAAGCACCTAGCTTGTGGTACTTTACCATGAGAGCCCTGGGAACCAGTACAGGGGTCCTCCACAACAAGGAGGTTAGAAACCTGGGCAACAGTAGAAAGAATGCTAAGCTGTAAATCAGAGGTGAGTATATTAACTATACATCTAAGTAACTCAGTTAACATTTGCTAATAGGAACGGTAACACATTTCCTATGGGGTTACTAACGCAAATGTGTTGTTGCACATATTTTTTTCCCTTGAGACGGGCTGACCTTAAATGTACTACCTAGGTAGAATGGCCTCCAATTCCTGATCCCTCTGCCTTTACCTCCCTTGTGCTGGAGTTGGAGGCATGCGCCAGCACGCCTAGCTGTTGCTGTACATTTTCCTGCAGAACACAACCTCCCTTTCAAGTGGGTCTGAGCAGGCAGGTAGCAGTGCGGCCTGGGCTCAGAGGCCGGCAGGCCTGCTGCACTCACCTCTCTATGTACTCGGCAAGAAGCTGCTCCGCGGCTGACGAGTACATCCACTCACTCCCGACTTTCTTTGTGTATCCAGGGACTTCCTCGTTTTTCTTGTTGAATTTGAGATTTAAACCCACATTTGCTTTATGGTCTCCATGAGGGCTAAGTTTAAACCACATATACACATAGGAGTTTTAAAATTTGTTCAAAAATTTTTTTAAAGTCTTTTTTTTTTTTGGACAGTGCTAGGGCTTGAATCCAAAGTCCTGCACATGCCAGACAAACAGTACATCATTTTGCTACACCACAAACCCAACATTTGCTCTCAAATTTTAGAAAAGCTTAGTTCTGATCGTTTTACATTTTAGTTTGTATGGTTATTCTAATTAGCAGTAATTAAAAAGCTACAGGACAGATTTTAAAATCAAAGTTAAGAAAGCATATAAATAAATTATGTAATTAGAAAAAAAGGAAAACAAAATTCACAGAAATCTATTACTGAGGTTCACACACACCCTCTGATACCTTTTTTCAAGGTTAGCTGCTAAAAATGCAAACTGTCTTTGGAAGCATCTAAGACACATGCCGCCATGAACGGGACCACCTCTGGAGGACTGTACGGGCAATTCAGTCCACAGTCATTAATTGGAGAAAATCAATACCGAGAGAGTAAGCATTTAATCGCTATCACTTAATTTTTCTGCTATTTTAAGTAAATAAATATCCCTACACAAACTTACTTTCTCCTAGATCCTCTTCCAATAAAAATACTTCCTGTAAACCTTGAAACAAGGTATCCACTCACGCCAAGGCGACCGGCCAACACATATCCTGGGTTGTACTTTATAGAGTATTTCTTTGAATATAAAAATAAAGAGGTCAATTATGGAAACACATGTATGTATTAAGTACTATCTGGCTACCTTTGAGATCTGTAGATAGTTACGACACCACTGACAACCCCCCCCACCCAAGGATATGAAGGCCCCCCCTTCTTTCTCTTTAAAGCACAGACTTCCCAAGGATGAAGGAGTAGGAAGTGGCTTATAAGTCTGTCTCAATAAATAAATTCTGTAAGTACTAAACAGAAAAATTTTCATATAACCTTTTTTAAAGACTGTTTTTCATACTTTAAGCAGGGCTAGCTGGCAAGTATATGGAATAAGAAAAGGCTTCAAAAATTACTACACTGAAGTCAAACATAAACACATCATCAAAACAGTTGCAAGTGAAGGAAGTAAAAAGTGTCCTTCATGTATGAATGTAGGTACTCTTTCCCTCTAATATTTACTATCATATGAAAGTCACAGTCAAAGCCGGGTGTGGTGGCACAGGCCTTTAATCCCAGGACTTGGGAGGCAGAGGTAGGTGGATCACTGTGAGTTTGAGGCCAGCCTGGTCTACAAAGTGAGTCCCAGACAGCCAAGGCTAAAACAGAAAGACCTTGTCTCAGGAAAAAAAACAAAAAACAAAAAACACCAAAACAAACAAACAAAAAAAACAAACCAAAACAAAAAAGAAAGTCACAGTCAAATAAATGGAAACTTAAGTTTTGTAGTTAATGACTGTGAAATTAAGACAAAGAAGTGGGACAGGAAATTATGATCAGAATATACTGTATATATACATATACAGAAAACAGAAAAAAATCTATTTTCAATGTAAAAATATATTAAGTGGCAGGACAGAAAAAAGAAAAGAAAAAAAAAAAAAGAAAAAACAAGTATCAGACGGGATACTTTTTAACGAGGAAGCAAACAATTTACAAATCCAGAACCAACTGGTACTAACAACCATATCTACTTCTTTATAATGTACATAGAAAGACTAACTTTTATTCATAGCCTAATATTTTGTAAGTTATATGAATATATATATATTTTTAATTTTATTTATTTATTTTTTATACTTTATTTTTGAGACTGTTTCCTGGAGCTCAGGTTGGCCCTGAACTTGCTATGTGCTTGAGGATGATCCTGAGCTTCTGATCCTCCTTGCTCCACCTCCTAAATGCTGGGATTACAAGCCTGGGCCACTAAGCTTGTCTATTCAGTGGTGGACACTGAACCCAAGGAGGCTCATGTATGCTAAACAACCACTCTACCAAATGAGCTACGTCCTCAGTCCCAATAATTTATATTCTTACTTTATGCTCACAGATGAATGTAGGAATATTTTTACCAACATATAATCAATTTCCTGGGATTGGTAAGGGATTAAATCAGCCACCATTATTTTATCGATCACATGTATCTACAATGATGCTCAAATAGGTAACTGTTTTTGGTAGGCTGCAATATCAAATTACTATTAAAATATATAAATATGTCAGTAGCCAAATGTGGTGGTTCATGTCCATAGCCCTAATATTTATATCGAGATGAGGACAGGAGGATCAGGAGTTCAAAGTTATCCTTGGCTACTCGGTCAGGCAAAGGCCAGGCTGGACTACACGAAACACTGTCTCAGCACTCACACAGACACTCAGAACATGTTGTTCAACAAGAATGCCATCAGATTTAGTAATAATACAATATAAAACAAGCTTGCTTTGCAAAGCAGATGAAAAGAATTAAAGTGGTATTTCTTAATTATAAGAAGTATCACTTTATTAATAAGCATTTAACTGTGTAGAGGCACATTCAGTCATGATAATTAGCACAGATTACTATCATGTAGTGCCCAGGGACAAATGTCCTATTTACATGGCTGCCATAGGTGTTCTGTTCCAAGTACTAATGGTACTCCATTTGAGAATTCTGAGCTGTGCTGCAATTAAGAAGTAAACTAAAATCATCAGTAATACCCTACAAAACACAAAAAGAAAACCTAAAATACTGGAGTAGAGAAAATGAGAGTGAGAGGAACATTTTGTGTGTTCTCTGTCTAAAAGAAACACAAGTTCTTCCCCCTTCACTGACTTTAAGACAAAGTCTCAGCTTATTCATCTGATGGCTTCAGAATATGTTGTCTAAATTCTTTCTATAATAGAGAGCTGACAGTAAGATTTTTAGGGACACCTCTGCATTCTATACCTAATGTTCCCTCAGGGTATGCCAATTCTTAATGCCTTAAATCTTGACAATCCAACATAAACACCAATTAATAATGTAATTTTTGTGATTTTTTTTTACTAAAGAATTACGTGTTTGTATATACAATTTCTATTCTAAAGATTAAACCTGGGTATTTAAACATGCTATGCTAATTGACATGAATTTTGGGGACTAGATTTGTACTTTCCCTTACATTTTCAGAGTATGTGTATTTTTCTGAGTGGGCATGCATACCACAGTACATGTGTGGAAGATAAACATGGTGTCATCCCTCTTCTTGAGTTTTTCCTTTTGTCGGGCAGGATCTCTGCCTGACATTCATCAACTAGGCTCAGCTGGCGGGCAAGCTAGCTCCACAGACCTGTCTTCCAGTACTGGCACTATAGCATGTGCCACTTAAGCCCAGTTATTATCTGTGGGTACTGGAGATTGCCCTTATACTTATATTCTTAAAATACTGAAATTAATTTTGAGGTAAGAAAAAAATCCTAGCATTAAAAAAGTTAATACCAACTATTGTACTTACATGCTGGTTCTGTATTAAAGGATCAAGATTTGGTTCCCATGGGATGCTGAAAACCACACGAATCCTACCTTCTGTAATCACGTCGCTTGAATCCTGAACCTGGGGGTGGGGTAATAACACTGTTTACTCTCTTTCATATATTCCTTTACTTTTCTCCTTATTTGCATTTTACTCTTCTAAAATTAGACAATGGAACTCTTCTTGTAATTTATAGCAGGATTTTAAAATACTGCAAGAGTGAGTCATTTCATATTTGCTTTAGTAGATATTAATCACATATAAACATTAACTTACTTATAGATAACTTCAAGTTACCAAAATGTTGCAAGTAATATTTGAAAACATTTACCTAGATTCACTCACTCTTAATACCATAAAGAATCTATCTTTAACATTTGTATACTACATGCATATTTACATATGAACAACAACAACAACAACAACAACAACAACAATTTCTACTAGCATTTTGGAAAAGAGTTTCAGTATGTATTTCTAGGTTAGCTTTGAACTCATTGTGTTGTTTAGGCTGGTCTCAAACTTGGTAACCCCCTGCTTCAGCTCCCTGAGTGCTGGGGATATAAGCATGCACTACAATCCTCAGTTCTTCTCAGTGCTCTGAGGATACCTAACAGACACCATGTTCTTTATCTCTAAGTATTTTAGTGCATATTCTTTTTGTTGCTGTTTTCTGTTTTTGTTTGTTTTTTGGAGACAGGGTTTCTCTGTGTAGCCTTGGCTGTCCTCTAACTCACAGAGATCATCCTGCCTCTGCCTCCTGAGTGCTTGGATTTTATTTTTTACTTTTTTATTTATTAATTTATTCATATTACATCTTAACTGTTATCCCCTCCCTTGTATCCTTCCATTCCTCCCTCCCTCCCATTTTCCCCTTACTCCCCTCCCCTATGACTGTGACTGAGGGGGACTTCCTCCCCCTGTATATGATCATAGGGTATCAAGTCTCTTCTTGGTAGCCTGTTATCCTTCCTCTGAGTGCCAATGGGCCTCTCTATCAAGGGGACACGGTCAAAATATGGGGCACCAGAGTTGGTGTGAAAATCAGTCCCTGCTCTCCACTCAACTGTGGAGAATGTCCTGTCCATTTGCTAGATCTGGATAGGGAGTGCTGGGATTAAAGGTATGCAACACCACGCCCAGTCTCCTAACAATGTTCTATGTAGAATTTTTTCCCCCCTCTCCAAGCTCGCATCAGATATTGAACCCAGTTGTCTGTCTTCTTGTTATTGAGGCAGGGCAATGCTACGTAGCCCAGACAGGCTTTAAACTCATCCTCCTGCCTCAGCCTCCCAAATGCCAAGATTGTAGGCACGTTCACACCCACTATTGTCCTTTTTGAAAAAGGATTTTGTTATGTTCCCAGCTCCTAGCTGTATATTGAACGTCCTATAATCTAGACTATATCCAGGCCATTTCTTGCTGTGCACCTTAAATTTGTTCCTCCCTTTTCATTCTGCCTTTCTCCTTCTTGTGTAATAGTGGAGCTTGAACTAGTGTGCTAGGCAAACACTCTTCCCCTTAAAGTTCCTCACTGTGTGGTGACGTTATCATCTGCCAGGATGTCCTATATGTGATGTGTCTGCATTAGGGCATCATATCTGCAAGTACACAACACCAATCTATCCCTGGCTGTTACTAAGTGATCACACTGTCACTATGCTGCTCAGCTTCTTATTATACAATTACAGTTTTTGTTTTCCTTGTAATTAATCAACAGTCTATGGAAAGACACTGTCTTCTTTCTTTCTTTCTTCCTTTTTTTCCGAGACAGGGTTTGTCTGTGTAGCTTTGGCTGTCTTGGAACTAGCTCTGTAGAACCACCTGGCCTCGAACTCACAGAGATTCGCCTGCCTCTGCCTCCCAGAGTGCTGGGATTATAAGTGTGTGCCACTGCACCCAGCATCATTTTTCCTTTTTATTATTACTATGCAATGATGAATTCTTGTTTTTCCCTCAGTAATTTCTAATTCATTACTGTACTAAATTATTCTGCTACTTAAACTAGTAAGACTTGGGGGTTGGAGAGATGGCTCAGAGGTTAAGGGCACTCACTCACTGACTGCTCTTCCAGAGGTCCTGAGTTTAATTCCCAGCAACTACATGGTGGCTCACAACCATCTACAATGTGATCTAATGATCTCTTCTGGCAGGTAGCATACATGCAGGCAGAGCAAAGTATACAATAATAATAAATAAATAAATCTAAAAAAAAAAAAAAGACCTGGCCAGTAGGAGCCCTCCCCCCTTCTTCCTACGCTGACTGACACGGCCTTGCATTCTTCCGAGTGCTTCTTACTTTCTGGCATCAGGTGTATGCAGCTCATTTTCTGTCTTACCCGCTCCAGACCTACAGTCAGATGCTCGAGGTCAAGGCCTGGGCACTATGTGTCTTCAATGCTCCCTGAGTGTCTGCTTCTTATTCTTTTGAAAAACAGAGCCAGAAAAATATGCATGTATATACACACAAACATGTGCCTATATGTGTATACATGCTTCAGAATTCCTAACAGTACCTCACATCTGTAGCCCACAGACGCTTATTTCCTCCTATTCCATACCTATATGCGCTTTTTGTGTATGAATTATTAAAAATAACAATATACTTAAAAACTCATTAGCCTTGTACCTGAAGTCTACATGAGACAATTTTATAATTGCTTCAGATATAACCCAAGAAAAAACAGTATTACAACACACAAGATTTTGAGTTCTTTTCCCACCTCCTGATCACCTGCTTATGAGTATGTGTTCTTAAATTACGTGAGTGATCTCTTTTTTACATTTCCCTTTTGGCATTACATTTTATTTTACACTTAAGATGAATAACTATATTAACATAAAAGAAAGAAAAAGTTAATAAAAAGATTGAAACTAACTTCTCCAGTGCAGCCATAATAAGGACTTCCCAGCATAAAGACCATACTTCTGGGAGGAAACAAATCATCCAATGTTTTGATACTGGAGAAACGAGAGTCAAAAGCTCGAATGTCCTATATAAAATGAAATATAAAAGTCAATCACCACAGCTAGTGTTCCTACAGCCCACATACCATGTTTTTTTCCTTATGGGATTAGATCTGTTTGTCTACAAATGTCAAATATGAAGATTTCTATACAACAATACCAAGATCTAAGACACACTGACTTGTTATTTATCATATTCTCTTCTAGGAACTTCACACATTATCTAGTTCATTTACTTCCTACACAGTCATTGGTGGCAGATGTTTACTACTAACCTCACTTTATGAAGACTGACGCGAAAGGGTGAATCTTGTCCAAGGTCACATAGCAAAAAAGCTACCTCAGGCAACCTGTACTCTTAATTACTAACTATAACTTATTTCCCAGACTACAGGGTTAGTACATATAGCGTTATTTATGCATGGGGTATGGTTAGATTTCAAGTACCTTCTATGCAATGTATGTCTGAAACCACAGTCAGTACCAAAACATACTTTTTTTTTTTTTTTAAATTTTTGAGACAGGGTTTCTCTGTGTAGCCCTGGCTGTCCTGGACTCACTTTGTAGACCAGGCTGGCCTTGAACTCACAGAAATCCGCCTGCCTCTACTTCATGAGTGCTGGGATTAAAGGCGTGTGACACTACATCTAGCTCTATAAATACTTTTTATACAGAGTTTACTTTATGCATTAGGTAACACTGAAAGATAACAGTAATAGAAGACTGTGAATGTGGTCTCTTCTCTTCAAAGTGTCTTGCACATTACTCACCTTTTCCCTTCATGTAATGATGTGACAATACAACACTGCCATGATGAAATGTGGTGAATGACTAGGAAGTTAGGAAATATAGGTGTATGCTCCAAGCTTAAAGTGCAGTACAGTAGTAAAACTAGTACTGCCCTTTACTTTCATAGATAGAACAGTCATCCTTACTATCTGTAACTGGACCATCCTCAGCATATGAGGAAAAAAAAAATCTCATCTTTTCATTTAAAAGGAGTATATTGTAACTGCCGGTAACACCACCCTTGCTCTTTGGAGTCATGTAGTGACTAACATAAATGTTACCATGCACCATGACACTGTCACAGCTGAGCTGGTGCTGAGATACTACTTCCCAGGTAATATTTTTAGACATTGGTTGAACGTAGGTGACTGAGGCTGTGAAACGCCAAGCCTTGACTAAAGAGTACCTATCGCCTCCTTACATTATTGGAGACTATGCAAACAAAGGCAAAGCCTTTAATATTCATTAGTTTATTTCTAGAAAAAGAAAAAAATTTTTAAAGAAAGGATATTGATATGTTGCCCATGATGGTCTAAATACACAATCTTCTGGCTTCAATTTCCCAAGTGCTAGGATTACAGCTAAGGCCAATATTTTTGAAGGATTAAAAAAAAAAAAAGTCAACATGTTAAGAATAAAGGGTGTATGTTCTAAAAAATTTATTCTAGAAAGTAAGTTCTTAAAAACTACTGAAAATAAAAATAAAAATAAAAATAAATTAAAAAATAAAAATAAGAACTACCACAAAATTGGCCAGGCATGGTAGTACATATCAGTAATCCCATACTCAGGAGGCACAGGCAGAGGGATCTCTGTTGAATTCATGGCCAGCCTGTTCTATATAGTGAGTTCCAGGACAGCCAGAACTACATAATTGAAAGACTCTGTCTCAAAAAAGCAAAAGCCAACCAACCAATCAACCAAATGAACAACAACAACAAAAAAACCTATAACACAAAATCAAAACCATGTTCCCTACCTGTACCACGCTGAGAGAGCATGGATAGTCCTAATACAGAATAATATTGACAAATTAAAACCCCGCAAACCAGACGAACAAACCACTAATTTAGTGAGTGTGTTGTGTGAGGGGACACTTGTAGGAGCTGCTTCTCCTCCTGCCTCAGGGCTGCAGGACTGGCCTCAAGCGTGGCTCTTCTGGAGATAGAACTCAGGTCATCAGACCTGGCTGCAAGCACTCTGACCTGCTGAGTCATTTGGGAAGCCCCCAAATAATATATTTTTTGAATTATGTTAAGTACCTTATTACACATTGCTAAATGACTATTCTATTCGTAAATAAATATGAATTATTGCGATGTCTTTTCCCTTTGTTTTTCTTTTTTTGTGATGCTGATTCTTCAAACACCTAGGACTTTATGAATGCTAGGCAAATATTCCACTGAGCTGTATCTCTAGTACTTTAAAATTTTTACTTTTAAGACACATTCTTGCTAAGTTGCCCAGGTGCCTAGGCTGGCCTTGAACTCGCTATTCGGCTTAGATAGACCTTGAACCTGTAATCGTTCTACCTCAACCTCCAAGCAGCCGGGATTAAAGCCCTGACCTTGCTGGAAGGATTTTTTGTTTTTAATACAATGTGTAACAATGTACATTAGGAGAAAATTGAGATTTGGCGGAATCTTACCTTAACAATAGTTTGATAAACAAATGGAAGAGTTTGTTTTGACCACTGTTTTTCTAGACGAACTTCACCATTTTGATTGATTTGATATTTACGACCTGTGAGCAACTGAGCATACACAACAGCAGATGTTTCATTTATTATTATTCCTTTTCTTCTTAGATATCTAAAGGAAGAATACAAAAGGAAGCTATATATGTAGAAGTATGCATGCAGTCCAGGTGATAATGCATTAATAAACCAATTACTTACAATCAATATCAATTACCTATATAGACTGCAAATAAGTGCACAGCAGTTCTCAACACCCTATAAAATAGTGGCTGTCAGCCTTCGTAATACTGTGACCCTTTAATACAATTCCTTATGCATTTTCATTGCTACTTCATAACTGTAATTTTTCTACGTTATGAATTGTCATGTAAATACCTGTGTTTTCCTATGGTCATAGGTGACCCCTGTAAAAGGGCTATTTGACTCCCAAAGGGGTTGCAATTATAAAACCTTTCATAGTATTGATTTTAGTCTGTGGCCCATTTCTCATTGTCTGACTAAGTAAGAAATCAGTCTGTAAAAACTCCAGAACTTCACATTCAAGGAAGGCTAGACACAAAAAAAATTAAACACAATAAAAATTTTAAATGTAAAAGAAAGTGTAAAAAAGGCACCATGGAACTCAACAGAGGAGTATTTTAAGTATGCTACTCATTGCAAAGGCTCGTTTGTTTCACTTATATGTGCTACAAACTTTTCATAAATAGCTACTTTATCCTTACTGATTCTTTTGGTTTTCAATTAAAATTTGCACTCCAATCTTTTCTTTTTTTTTCCTCGAGATGGGGTCTCTCTGTGTAGCCTTGGCTGTCCTCAAACTCAGTGATCCTTCTGCCTCTGCCTTGTGACTACTGGGATTAAAGCTGTGTACCACCATGCCTGGCTTTTTTTTTTTTAATGGCTTTAGGGATTGAGTTCAGGCCTTGAACATACTGAGCTATATCCTAGCCCCATACACTTTTTTATCTGCATTTCCTAGGCATGTAAATACATCAGCCTCACAATCCTCCTGCCTCAGCTTCCTGAATGTGGTAATTAAAGTTGTAGGCCATCATGCTCAACTAGATTATTTTTTTTAATGTATTCATTTAATGTGTATGGTTATTTTGCCTTTATCTTGTGTCTGTGTACCATGTTTGTGACTGGTGCCTGTGGAGACCAGAAGAGGGCATCGATGCCCTGGGACTAGAGCCCCAGGTGGATGCTGATCATGCTGGGTCTCAGCGCTGTTAAGAGAAGCCAGTGCTTTAGCCTCTGAGCCATGTCTCTACGGCACTTACTGTTCTGAAATTCCTTGTATTTCTTTAGTCCAGTTCGACTGTTCTTTATCTGCAAGTTGAACGACTTTAGATGGTGGAGCAGTTTTCCCCAAATAAACCTTCTGTGTTCCTGGAGGTTCTTCCAAGCAAAACCTTAAGAATGAAAACAAAGTAAAAATTACACAAGCCCAAACTTGCTTTAATGTAGAGTTTTTGTAGGATTATTGTCCATAGTAAAAAAATTTTGCATGGTACAATTGCAAAACCAAAACCCCCAAACCCAAACCTTTTCTTGATACAATACTAATAAAGTAGAGAATAGAGATGTGTGGATATTTCTATTGCTGAGCATGTTGGTATATCCCTGGATACCCAGCAACTTGAAGACCTGAGGGAAAAGGATGTCTTGTGTCCATGAATTTGAAACCAGCCTACACAAGACAACAAGCCCTCTCTCACTTCAACAAAAGATCAGATACTTAGGTATAAATATAAAAAGATGCATATATCACCTGTATAATAAAAAGATAAAACACTAACAAATCAAATATTTAAATAACAGAGGGTATTGTATTTATGGATTAGTAAAAGTATCAAACTTTCCCAAATTAACCTATACGTATACTTTTTTTTTTGTTTCTTGTTTTTAAGGTTTTCCTCCCTTCCTCTTTCCGCGTCTCTGTCCCATCTCTCTTTCAAGACAGAGGCCAGCTATGCAGTACAGGCTAGCCTTCAACCTTACATAGCTGTGTAGTACAGGCTAGCCTTCAACCTTACATAGCTGTGCGGTACAGGCTAGCCTTCAACCTTACATAGCTGTGCGGTACAGGCTAGCCTTCAACCTTACATAGCTGTGCGGTACAGGCTAGCCTTCAACCTTACATAGCTGTGCGGTACAGGCTAGCCTTCAACCTTACATAGCTGTGTAGTACAGGCTAGCCTTCAACCTTATAAAGCTGTGCATTACAGGCTAGCCTTCAACCTTACATAGCTGTGCAGTACAGGCTAGCCTTCAACCTTACATAGCTGTGCAGTACAGGCTAGCCTTCAACTTTACATAGCTTGGTCTAGTCTTGAATTTGTAGAGATCTTCAATATTTCAGAAGCACTGGGATAATGAGTGTAAGCAATTATGTTCTTTAGATTTAATAAAATTTCTATAAAATCCTTTCAATATTAATAGATATAGAACCACCTTTCTTAAAAAGGAAACAAATGAGAACAACTAAAACCATTTTTAAATGGTTTTAGAAAAAAAAATAGTTTAAGAGGAAAACTCAAATGAATCACTTTGATGTTATTAAGACTTGGAACACAGTTATAGTAATCAAGAAATTGGCATAAAATGAGTCCATAAATACAAATATGCTAGAGAAGTAGAAAAACATGCACACAAACAGACTCAGCTTTAAACAATGTTTGTTATTATTAAAGTGTAAAAGCTTGCATGTATGTATGTGCCCTGCGTGCATGCCTAGGGCCTGAAGAGGCCAGAGAGGCTTTGTATCCCTGGACTGGAGTTAGGGGTGGTTGTGAGCTGCTGAGTTGGTGCTGGAAACCAAACACAGGCCCTCTGTAAGAGCGCACATGCTTTTAACTGATGAGCCATCTCTCCAGCCGCTGTAACTTTTGACTAATGCAATCCAACAAAGCAAAGATAAATCTTTCACAAATGATGTAGCAACTGATTCATACATAAATATATTACACAATCTAAACTTGTAAAATTATGCATAAATCATTTAAAATAGGTCAATGACTTAATGTAAAAGATAGTAAAACCATAAAGCATTTCAAAGGAAATATTAGCAACCTGGACTACATCAAAAACTTTACTGATCCAAAAAGGAATCAAGATTTCTCACAGAAAGAATACACCTTCTTCTCTGCACCCCATGGAACCTTCTCCAAAACTGATCACATCGTAGTTCACAAAGAAAGCCTCAACAGATACAAGAGGATTGAAATCATACCTTGTATCCTATCAGATCATCATGGGCTTAGGCTGCAATTCAACAACAACAGAAATAACAAAAAGCCTACACGTATGTGGAAACTAAACAACTCTCTGCTAAATGACACCTGGGTCAGGGAAGAAATAAAGAAAGAAATCAAGGAGTTTCTGAAATTCAATGAAAATGAAGGAACAACATACCCAAATTTGTGGGATACACTGAAAGCAGTGCTAAGAGGAAAATTCATAGCACTAAGTGCCTTTAAAAAGAAATTGGAAGCATCGCACATAAACACCTTAACGACACAACTGGAAGCCCTAGAAAAAAAAGAAGCAGAAACACCCAAAAGGAGTAGACGCCTGGAAATAATCAAACTCAGGGGTGAAATTAACAAATTAGAAACTAAAAAAACAGTCCAAAGAATCAACAAAACCAAGAGCTGGTTCTTTGAGAAAGTCAACAAGATAGACAGACCATTAGCCAAACTAACTAAAAGGCAGAGAGACAGTATTGTAATCAACAAAATCAGGAATGAAAAGGGAGACATAACAACAGACACTGAAGAAATACAAAGAATCATAAGATCCTACTTTGAAGGCATATATGCCACAAAATTTGAAAATCTAAGGGAAATGGACGATTTTCTTGATCAATTTCACTTGCCAAAGTTGAGTGAAGAACAGATAAACAAGCTAAATAGTCCCATTTCCCCTACAGAAATTGAAGTAATCATTGATAGTCTCCCAACCAAAAAAAGCCCAGGGCCAGATGGCTTCAGTGCTGAATTCTACCAGACCTTCAAGGGCGAGTTAATACCGATACTCTTCAAGCTACTCCAAAAGATAGAAAGGGATGGAACATTACCAAACTCATTCTATGAGGCCATAGTCTCATTGATACCTAAACCTCACAAAGACTCAACAAAGAAAGAGAATTTCAGACCAATTTCTCTGATGAACATCGATGCAAAAATACTAAATAAAATACTTGCAAAACGAATACAAGAGCACATCAGAGATATCATTCATCATGACCAAGTAGGCTTCATTCCAGGCATGCAGGGATGGTTTAATATACGGAAATCCATCAATGTAATCCACCACATAAACAAACTGAAAACAAAAAACCACATGATCATCTCTTTGGATGCAGAGAAAGCATTTGATAAAATCCAACACCCATTCATGTTTAAAGTTTTAGAGAGATCGGGAATACAAGGCACTTTCCTCAACATAATAAAGGCTATATATAGGAAGCCAATAGCCAAAATCAAAGTAAATGGTGAGATACTCAAGGAAATTCCTCTAAAATCAGGAACAAGGCAAGGCTGCCCACTCTCTCCATATCTCTTCAATATAGTACTCGAAGTTCTAAGCCAGAGCAATAAGACAACATAAGGAGATCAAGGGTATTCAAATGGGACAGGAGGAAGTCAAATTATCCCTATTTGCAGATGATATGATAGTCTACATAAGTGACCCTCAAAATTCCACCAGAGAACTCCTACAGCTGATAAACACCTTCAGCAAATTGGCTGGATACAAAATTAACTCAAAAAAGTCTGTAGCCTTCCTATACACAAATGACAAGCTTGCAGAGGAAGAAATTAGGAAAACTACACCCTTCTCATTAGCCACAAGTAATATAAAGTACTTAGGAGTTACTCTTACTAAACAAGTGAAGGACCTGTTTGAAAAAAATTTCAAAACCCTAAAGAAAGAGATTGAAGATGACATGAGAAGATGGAAGGATCTACCTTGCTCATGGATAGGGAGAATTAACATAATAAAAATGGCCATCCTACCAAAAGCAATCTACAGATTCAATGCAATCCCTATCAAAATACCTACACAATTTTTTAAAGACATTGAAAGTTCAATTCTGAACTTCATATGGAAAAACAAAAAACCCAGAATAGCTAAAACAATCTTGTACAATAAAAGGTGCTCTGGAGGAATCTCCATACCTGATCTCAAACTGTACTATAAAGCAATAGTAATTAAAACAGCATGGTACTGGCACAGCAACAGGCTGGTTGATCAGTGGAATCGAATCGAAGACCCAGATATGAATCCACACACATATGGTCATTTGATTTTTGACAAAGAAGCCAAATCCATTCGATGGAAAAGGGATAGCATCTTCAACAAATAGTGCTGGTCTAACTGGATGTCTATGTGTAAAAAAATGCAACTGGACCCATATTTGTCACCTTGTACAAAACTCAAATCCAAGTGGATTAAAGACCTCAACATAAAACCAGAGACACTAAATCACTTAGAAGAAAAAGTGGGGAAGAGCCTGGAACATATTGGCACAGGAGACAACTTCCTGAACAGGACACCAATAGCCCAGGCATTAATGTCAACAATTAATAAATGGGACCTCATGAGGCTGAAAAGCTTCTGTAAGGCAGATGACACCGTAAAGAGTACAAAGCGACAGTCTACAGACTGGGAAAAGATCTTCACCAACCCCACATCTGACAAAGGTCTAATATCCAAAATATATAAAGAACTCAAGAAATTAAATACCACCAAACCAAATAACCCAATCGAGAAATGGGGCATGGAACTAAACAGAGAATTCTCAACAGAGGAATATCAAATGGCTGAGAAACACTTAAAGAAATGCTCAACCTCCTTAATCATCAGGGAAATGCAAGTCAAAACAACGCTGAGATTCCATCTTACACCTATCAGAATGGCTAAGATAAAAAATTCAAGCGACACCACATGCTGGCGAGGATGTGGGGAGAGAGGAACACTCCTTCATTGCTGGTGGGAATGCAAACTAGTACAACCACTTTGGAAATCTATCTGGTGCTATCTCAGAAAAATGGGAATAGGGCTTCCTCAAGACCCAGCTATTCCACTCCTTGGAATATACCCAGAAGATGCTCCAGCACACAACAAGAAAATTTGCTCAACCATGTTCATAGCAGCCTTATTCATAATAGCCAGAACATGGAAACAGCCTAAGTGTCCCTCAATAGAAGAATGGATAAAGAAACTGTGGTACATATACACTATGGAATATTATTCAGCTATTAAAAACAAGGAATTCCCAAAATTTGTGGATAAATGGATTGAGCTAGAAATGATCATAATGAGTGAGTTAACTCAGAAGCAGAAAGACTCAAATGGTATATACTCACTTATATCTGCATATTAGCCCAATGGGCATGTCCCACAAAAGCCTTCACTTACCAGGAAACAGAGACAGAAGAGAGGACATACTAGTGGGACTCTAGATGTGAGATTCATGGGAGAAAGGCAAAGTAAAAGGACCCAGAGGGTCCTAGAAGCCTACAAATAGAACATTATGATAGGCAGATTTGGGCACAGGGGTCCCACTCAAACTAGGCACCAGACAAGGACAATACAGGCGGTAAACCTTAAACCCCTACCCAGATCTAGACAATGGACAGAACACTCTCCACAGTAGAGTGGAGAGTGGGATATTACTTTCTCACACACTCTGGTGCCTCACCTCTGACCATATCCCCTGGACGGGGAGACCTGATGGCACTCAGAGGAAGGACAGCAGGTTACCAAGAAGAGACTTGATACCCTATGATCATATAGAGGGGGAGGTAATCCCCCTCAGGAACTGTCATAGGGGAGGGGAATAAGGGGAAAATGGGAGGGAGGGAAGAATGGGAGGATACAAGGGATGGGATAACCAATGAGATGTAACAAGAATAAATTAATAAAAAAAAAAAGATTTCTCACAGAGAAATACTGCCAACAAGAGTAAAAAATCATAATGGTAGTTATTTTTTTTAATCAATAACATTTATGAAACAGCACAACTAGTAGATGTATACAGGGTTAAGGGAAAAGAAAACTGGACAAATGACTGGTCTTCTAAAATCCTAATCCTATGTACAAAGAAAATAAAAAGATGTTTTTTGAAATGTAGTAACTAGAAAATACTACTCTGACCCAATTTTCTCTGAACAAAACTTAGTTTTATCTACATGCAAGCAAAAAAGAAGACAAGATTATATAAAAGAAAGTGTGAAATGACTAATAAAGACCTGACTAACTACTTATTGTTAAGAGAGTATGAATTTATATAAAGTGGCAAAAATTATTCTTTTTTTTTTTTTTTTTTTTTTTAGTCAGAGGCAGACTGGCTTCGTAGACCAGGCTGGCCTTGAACTTACAATGAGTTCTGTCTCTGCCTTCCGAGTGCTGGGATTAAAGGTGTGCGCCATCATGCCTTCTTCCAGATTTCCAGCACTCACACGACAGCTAATAACCACTTACAACGCCATCTAATATCCTCTTTGGTTTCTACAGGAAACAGTCATACATATGGCACACATATCTGCAGACATATCTGCAGGTAAAACACCCTTACACATACATAAAATGAATGAAGAAAAAAAAAAAAGGCAAGCCAAGCTAATATACTATGTTCCAGATAAGCCAGTGCCACATAGCAAGGTCCTGTCTCATTAATTATTTAAAGAGCTAATGTTATTATCTATTTTAGCAGGTAGAAGCACCTTACTGTACAGGCCTGACAACGCCCAGAATCTATGGTGGAAGGAGAGAACAGACTTGCAAACGTTTTCCCCAGAGTTCCACTGCATGCCCACATTTACACTCACATTCATCCATCCATCCATCCATCTCTCTCTCTCTCTCTCTCTCTCTCTCTCTCTCTCTCTCTCATACACACACACACACACACACACACACACACACACACACACACAAATCAGTGTATTACTGAAATAACATCTGGGAAGAATATGGAAAAAGTAAGGTTACATATGTTCTTTGTTGGTGGCTGTGAAAAAAAAAAACCATCAAATGGCTTTAGAACTCACGTGATGTGGCCCACAGGTTAGCACAACCAAGATGTGTGTGCCTCAGAGACAACGCCCCGAGGACTATGCGTCCTGAGGTCTTCATGCTGTTGTGGAGTTCTCTGCTTGCTGCCCTCAGGGTCACTACTTCCCTCATAATCTAAGAGTTGTATGAAAGCTCTAAGTGGCTTCCAGCCCCTCAGTGGGCAGTGTCATTGGCACCTACAATATTAGTGATTGATCTTTTCCAAGCATTGCTGCTAGAGCAGATTAGTGATTTAACTACCACCCTCAGGGAGGACTTAAGAGGTGTAGACTATTGAATAAAGTTAGGTTAAAATGTTTTTGTTAGTGGCTTTGACATAGAAAATCTTGGGGAATGATTTAAAGCTCAGAAAGGTACACTCTCGATAGCCGAGGAGAGCTGTCTTTACGGTGAGGGAACAAGAACAAGAGCAGACATGCCTCTCTTGCCAAAGCTGAGTTGCTGATCAAAAGAATAATTAATTTCTTTTTTTTTTTTTAATATTTTTTATTTAATTTTAATTTATGTGCATTGGTGTGAGGGCGTCAGATCTTGGAGTTACAGACAGTTGTGAGTTGCCATGTGGGTGCTGGGAATTGAACCCGGGTCCTTTCGAAGAGCAGACAGTGCTCTTAACCACTGAGCCATCTCTCCAGCCCCGAATAATTAATTTCTTACACCCATGCTTGCCCTTGGCTTCCTGATATGATTTAGTAAAAAAAAATTGTTAAGGAGTAGATGTGCACCCTGAAGATTTTAAGTACAAATGACTGATTTTTTTTTATACATAAAAATTTAAGATTTTTTTCCCCCCCAAGACAGGGTTTCTCTGTGTACCCTTGGCTGTTCTGGACTCACTTTATAGACCAGGCTGGCTTTCAACTCACTGAGAGCCACCTGCCTCTGCCTCCCTGAGTGCTGGGATTATAGGTGTGTGCCACCACACCAAAGATTTCTTTTTAAGATAAATAATAAGAAGATTGATCCTTTCTTTGTAACAGCAAACTGCCTGTAAGTGAAACCTTGTTTGCTTACACTTTGTTCATCTATAGCAAGTTGCTGAGATATAAATTCACATGGGTTCTTGGGAATAATTTGTTTTTTTCACTTATAGTACAGAAAACATCATGTCTCATTGTAATCATTCACTTGAAAAATAGAATGTAACAACACTATAACTTTTATATTGCTTGAAAGATTTTGCTGGGATATATAAACTGTGGAGGAAAAATAAAATTGTAGGAGTTCTGGCTCATCCATCAAGTGTGTGTGTGTGTGTGTGTGTGTGTGTGTGTGTGTGTGTGTGTATACATATATATGTAAGGTTGTTGGAGCTTGCTGTAGCCTTGCTTCATCCATCAAGTGTGTATGGGTGTGTGTGCGTGTAATGTGTAAAGTATGTGTATGTGTTTTTTCCCTTTTCACCAGCCATAAAGTGTTTTGCTGGCCCCTGCAAGAGTTAAGTTTGCTCCCTCACCATTTCCACTGGCTCCAGAGAATTACTTTTGTTCCTTTAGAGAAAAGTCTGCTCATTGATTAATCATTTATTCCACACACGCCCCTCCTCAGTATCTGACCTGTTGAAGCTGGCCTTCATCAGTTATTAATTCTTATCAAAAAGAGAAATATATTTGCTAGATATTACAGTGGCTATCAATCAGAGAAGAATTAGGTGGTAAAACTTCAAACATATTAAGAACAACCCTCCTCCAAAAAATCCCAAAACAAACAAACAAACAAACAAACAAACAAACAGCCCCAAAACCTAACACAGTGTTATGTATTTAAAATATCCTAAGGGGCAACTGTCAATAGTGGTTGACTTCAAGAGGTGTGGGATAGCTTTTCACCAGAGTATAAATGTTCTTAAAATAATTTTATCACCCAAATTAAGTGAAAGTTACCAAAAAACAAAGCAACTATGTCAGAGAAACGGGAAGCTGCGTCTTACTTGGTTTCGCCGTCCGATACTCCCACAACCCTAGCTTCTTCAAGATGAGGCCAGTTCACAAAGACCGACTTGCCAAGCACCAATGAAGCTATGTTCTCTATACTCTGAAAAACAAAAACAGAAAAGTTCACTCATAGTTTAAGTGCAAGAGAAAACTTTTCAGAGGCCAAGTTTTCCAGTTCCACTTAAGTTTAAACTTGTAAGATGAATGAGGTGCATTAGTGATATGATAAAATTCCCCTAACTAGGAAAACTCTGATTCTACTGGTTAGAGTCATATTTACCTTTTTTACTTCTCTGATAATAACAAAAACTGAAAAGAATAGTAGTAATGCTGCTTTACTTTCATTTTGGTTGATACTTAAAGCAGAATCTAAGAAATATCTCATTAAAAAAAAGAAGCATCTCATTTCACTATGCAGCATGTTAACAAAAAAGAACATCTAGAGCTGGAGAGATGGCTCAGAGGTTAAGAGCACTGACTGCTCTTCCAAAGGTCCTGAGTTCAATTCCCAGCAACCACATGGTGGCTCACAACCATCTCTAATGTGATCTGATGCCCTCTTCTGGCCTGCAGGTGTACATGCAGGCAGAGAGCACTGTATACATAATAAATAAATCTTAAAGAAATAAAAATAAAAAGAACATCTAGATTCGAAGTCAAGTGACACAGTTTCAAATTTTGGTTTTACTCCTTTGAGAATTTGACTAAATTATGTTTTCCTTTATGAACAATGGAATGGATGATGTCTTCATTGCAATGTTGATGATAAAGAAATATAATACATGTGAAACTTGCTACTGTGAAATACTATAAAGTATTCTGCATAAAGTAATATCTTAAGTAAAAATTCCAGGTACAAAAAGAAGCTATTATTCAACTTACACATACATGTTAGAGAACAACTTTGTAATAGGAACTGAAGTTTAAACATAAATCTTATTATTCTTTAAAATTATATTTAATTTTTTGTTTGCTGTTTATGACAAGGAAGGTCTCATGCAGCCTAGGCTGGCCTAGAACCTGCTCGGTAGCCAAGGATTACCTTGAATTTTCTGGTCTTTCTGCTTCCATCTATCAAGTGTTGAGATTGCAGATGTGCTCCCTTACCCATGTCCAGCTTAATTCAGTTCTGGGAATCTCAGCCAGGGCTTTATGCATCCCAGGCAGGTACTCTAGCAATAGAGCTACAGTCCCAGCTGCGCTGCTGGACAGCTTTCTTAGCATTCACAGAGGCCTGAATTCAGTCCCCACTACTACGTAACAGGGTTTTATCCTAGAACTTGGGAAATTAAGGCAAGGGGGTTAGGAATTCAAGGTCATCCTCACTTATTTAGGGAACTTAAGGACAGTCTGGAATACATTAGATATGGTCTTAAAACAGAAATAAACAAAAAAATTAAGCAGTAAGAGATGGCTATTTTGGTATTCTATTTGATAATCAGACTTTTCTTAAAGTCAACATCTAAAACTTAGAAAAACAATGTTGTCAAAGAAAGCAAATTCAACATTAGAACTAGGTTCCCTCAATTATTCTTCCCCTGTCTGTATTAGTTTTTTTTCTTATCTCAGCCCTGCTTTTAGTTTGAAAAAAAGCACCTTTCTGTTTCACATTAATTCTTTCTGAGGTGCTAGGTGAAACCCACCCTTATGTCATGTGCTCTCTTGCTATTATATGAATCCTTTTCCATTACAAAGCCCAAAGATTTCCCAAGAGCTCTACTTTCTTCTATAGAATTTTTTTTTTCTGGATGATTTTCTTCTTCTCTGCCTACAGTTATGCTTTTAGCTCTTTGCTAAAAGTTAAACTGAAAAAAAAATTTTGGAGATGGTTTTGATATGGAGCTTTGGCTGGCCTGGAACTCAGACTCACAGGGATACACCTGTCTCTACCTCTGTGAGTACTGGCATTAAAGATATATAGTAGCTACAAGTGTATTTTTATTTTATGTGTACACATGTTTAAGTGCATTTGTGTGAGGTGCTCATGCTAGGCAGAAGTGGGCGTCAGATCCATGGAGGTGGGGTTACAGCAGCCTGAAACCGGCACTGGGAACAGGACTCTGACCCTCACAACAACAGCAAGCTCTCCTAACCACTGGGCTATCTCTTGAGCCCAACCACAGCTTTCTTGGTGAAGCACATCATGCCTGCCTCCTTTATCTCCACCTACTCTTCCCATCACTTCATCTTTAAGAATTAAATTTCTAAGCCAAGCAGTGGAGGCGCACACCTTTAATCCCAGCACCTGGGAGGCAGAGGCAGGCGGATCTCCGTGAGTTGGGGGTCAGCCTGCACTATAAAGTGAGTTCCAGGACAGCTAGGGCTGTTATACAGAGAAACCCTGACTTGAAAAACCAATTTTCTGCCTTCACCAATGCACTGTAATGAAATTCAAACACTGTTTCATTTTTCACTTTCCTTCAAAGTTTTGTAAAATAAAGATTTTGCTCCAAGTCTTTGTGACACCACTTAACTTGGGAATCAGTCTATTTTACTTCTGTGTCCTATGTCACTTTAACTGGTTCCTTTTTGCAGTCTTTATAATTGTGGGTGTTTCTATTTTTCCCTTACATTTGTTTATTAAAAAAGATTTATTTGTGTATATGAGTGATTTGGTTCCATGTATGAATATATATCACATGTGTGCCTGGTGCCCACAGAAGCCACAAGATGGCACTGGATACCCTGGAACTGGACTTATACACCACTGTGGGAGCTGGGAACAAAATCTAGGTCTTCTGTAAGAGTGACAATTTGAACTATCTCTCCAGCCCTAATTGTGGATATTTTTTTAAGTGTTGAGGCCATGAATATTCAGTGTAACTTTGTTTAGGGAACTAAATCTCAAGGTCTTAGTCATCAGTTCTCTGTTGGAAACACTAAAAATATCTGTCACCAACTTCTAGCTTGAGGAATTTAACTATACATCAGCAGCCTTTAAAAGTGAGGTCCTGTCGTGTTTTCTTTTTTGCTTTTCTTCATTTGAACCACAGTGTACAAAGTAATAACCAGGATATTTTCTCAGTTTTTCCAAGACTGTACATTTCTAAGTGTAGAGTAGAGTGTATACGATACAGGCTGTTATTCACAATGAACAACTGAGAGTACTATGCTTCCACCTTTGTGAAACACTGGTTAAAAAAGCTTACTAGGATAGCCCTAGTTAAATATCTTAGTAACCACCTTAGGATTTCACCATGAGCAGGTCCAGTGGCTCACGCCTGAAACCCCAGCACTTGGGGATGCAGAGTCAGGTGGAGTTCACTGTGAGTTCAAGGCCAGCCTGGTCTACAGAGCGAGTTCCAGGACAGCCAGGGCTACACAGAGAAACCCTGTCACAAAACAACCAAACAACCAAAAAACCACCACGGTTAATCTAAGCCACCACCTTTCCTATCTTATCTTTTCTTGTCCAGCAAACTACTGTCACGTCCTGGCTCACGAGCCCGCACGCTCAGTGCAGCTGCCCGCTGCTCCCACATCTACTGCTGCTTCACTTACATCCTTAGCACTCAAGCCTACAACCCTTTTCAACTTACTCTAGAATACTGCTATCAGATTAATCTTTATAAAGATATGCATTTCAAAATAATAGCCAGAGGAGGCAAAATCCAAATTCCTTAGCCTGGTACTCAAGATCCTCCGTAATCTGCCTTAGTTTGTCTTTTACCCTGATCTGCCACTACCTCTCAACACAAGTCCTTCCCTTCAGTCAATTGTTTCTACTCCTTCTCCTCAAATAGATCAAAATTGTTCAAAGAGAAAAAATGCTAACATGGCAAACAGAAAGGTTAAAAAAAAAAAGACAATGCACACAACTACTTGTCTTAAAGTTGATAACACCTCCTTAGGTGAGAATGCCTCTCCGTCCCTGCCAGCACCCAGCTCAGGCCTCTGCCCAGCCACACGTGTGCCCTAATCACTAGGCAGCAGAGTTTACCTCTTCTTCCAATCTCCTTCATGGCGCTAGTTATGAGGCTCTCAGTGATGTCTAGCGCTTGCTTCCGTCCTTATCCTCAGAGCTGAATCTGAGTTATGGCACATGAACACCTTGGCAGGGATAAGCAGTATTATGCATGGCAAATACTCTATAAATGGACAAGTACTTACAAGTTCATCTGCTTCTGCATTCACTGAGATTTCCAACATCATGTTCTCACCACGACTACTCTGCTGGAATACTTGGACACCACTTTTCTTCAAAAAAAACTTTAAAATAATTCAGAGAATTTAATTTTAATTCTTTGTTGCTGTTTTTTGTTTTTTATTTTATTTTATTTTTTTGAGACAGGGTTTTTCTGTGTAGTCTTGGCTGTCCTGGACTCACTTTGTAGACCAGGCTGGGCTCAAACTCACAGCGATCCTCCTGCCTCTACTTCCCGAGTGCTGGGAATAAAGGCGTGTGCCACCATGTTTGGCTAGGTTAACTTTTAACTAAAAAAAAAAAGTATTAGTCTATACAGTTTTTTTCCTGTTTTTTTAATTTAAATAATTTATTCAGATGACATCTTAATTGTTGTCCCCTCACTTGTATCTTCCTATTCCCCATCTCTCCCTCTTTTACCCTATTCCCCTCCCCTAGGTCTGTGACAGAAGGGGACCTCCTCCCCCACTATATATCACAGCCTATCAGGTCTCATCCTGGTAGCCTGTTTCTCCTTCCTCTGAGTGCCACCAGGACTCCCCACCAAAGGGAAGTGGTCAAATAGGGGGGCACCAGAGTTCATGTCAGAGTCAGTCCCCGCTCTCCACACATCTGTGGAGAATGTGCTCTCCACTGGCTAGATGTTTGCTTGATTTTTTAAAAAAAAGTATTTATTCACATTATTATTATTATCATCATCATCATCATCATCATCATCATCTGAACATAGGACAATCAATGACAAGCAGGAGCAGGCTGTGTCCCAAGGAGTGGACAGAGCATACAGTCCAAGAAGTCAGGTCCCCTAACTGATGTTTATTCACTTTATATCCCTATTGTAGGTCCCTCCCTCCTCTTCTTCTGGTCCCACCATCTTCTCCCTCCCTTTCTCCTCAGAAAAGAGGAGGCCCCCCCCCCCCGCTTTAGTAAAGTAAAAAAATAATCTGAATTAAATAGCCACTGACTTTATGTTTGATGTGTTTCAGAGTAGGGAATCCACAGAAATATAATGCCTTCTGGTCAACCTTGGTTATTTTGTTCTTGCTTATGTCTACGCGCCAAGCATCTAATGATATTATTTTATACCTAGAAAAGAATTCAAAGTATTTAATTTAAAATTCAAACATTATAAGCAATGATAGCTTTCAACTTTCTCTTGACTATTTCACAAAATCACAACACACACACACACACACACAATAGAAGAGAATTATTCCTTTAAAGAAAATTTTGGCATAGTGGTTCATATCTATAATCACAAACCTGTGAGGCTCTGAGTTCCAAGCTAGTTTGGGCTATAGAATGAAATCCTATGTCACAGAAAAAAACAAAGCAAAAACAAACAAACAAATCAGGAGCTAATGAGGTGGGTGCATGTTCTTGCCACCAAGCCTGCCATCTTGAGTTCAGTCCCCAGAGTCCACATGGTAAAAAGAGAGACCTGACTCCGAAAAGTTGTCTGTTAATCTCCATATACTCATAGCATACTTGCTCATACACACATCTAAATGTACACACACACACACACACACAGGTAAAGAGCCTCCCAAATTCTAAATGTGGAAAAAAAAAAAACCTAAAGTGAAGCAAACAAACAAAAATGCAGAGAAATCCAGCTTCTTTGTTGTTTTTAGTCTAGATACTACTAGGCCTATAGATTATTAAGTAAAGGTTTTTAATCCCACTACTTTAAAACAACCTACATATAATCTATTTTTTCAAAAAACTGAGGGGCTCAGGCAGTCAAGTGCTTGTCCCCCCAAGCTTGAGGACCTGAGTTCAATCCCCAGCATCCACTTGAAAGGCAGGTGTGGCAGAATGTCTCTGCAATCCCAGTGCTGGGGAGGGGTACACAGGAGGATCCTGCACTTGTTGGTTAGCCAGGTCTAGCCAAATTAGTGAGTTCCAGGTTCAGTGAGAGAACCTATCTCAAGGAAATAAGCCGGGTATGGTGGCACCCGCCTTTAATCTCAGCACTCAGGAGGCAGAGGCACGCAGATCTCTGTGAGTTCGAGGATAGCCTGGTCTACATCGTGAGTTCCAGGATAGCCTGGAATAGAGAGAAACCCTGTCTTGAAAAGAAAAAAAAAAAAAAAAAAAAAGAAAAAAAGAAAAGAAAAGGAAAAGAAGGAGCAGAGTGATTGAAAGAGGCATCAACCTCTGGCTTATACTCATGCACGAACACAAAGCACAACATCACTCTTCAGCTCATGTTCTAAAAGATTAACATCCCACAGTAGGTTTTGTTTTTCTTTGTACTTTTACAAAAAAATACTACAACTGAAAACTGTTCACTCAGTTGTCATATACATTATTTTCAGGGAAGGTAAGAAAAGAGGAAATGCCAATGGGGATAGCATTTTAATGGGAAGAGAATGAAAAAACAGATTTAAGGTAGTAAAATAGGGGTCCTTTATTTTTCTCTTATCTCTGGCTGGGTAGTTGAAGGCTGTAAGAGGCCAAGTTATAGCTTAATGCTCGGAATACAGACATGGACAATGAAAACAAAAATATACAAGATTTAAAACAGAAATTGTCTAGAAATAAGTACAGAGATATACTAGAAAGAAAAAACATACAAAACTGCAGTAGAAGGAAAGCGAATAAGCATCTCCTCCAAGTGGAGAATAATATGATTGATGGAGAGAGATGTTTAACAAGATGGTTGCTCATTCATTATTCATTTCATTTTTATCGTAATCCTGAGCTCAAACAAGATCCTTCCACCTCAGCCTCCTAAATAGATGGGAATACCCAGCTTACTGAATATCAATTAACTATAACAAAATGTTAATTCTCACGGATACTCAGAGAGAGAGAGAGAGAGAGAGAGAGAGAGAGAGAGAGAGAAATCTTTTATTGTTGGGAAGAATTATTACTAAATAACATTACCTGGTATGACATTGTTCTATGGCAGGGAATTTTTCTGGCCATGGAGAGGAGTAGGTGAACTCTGTTTCTCTATCATACCAGCACATTAGGCATTCACTGTGTTGGTTTCTTTTCCTCTCTTCTTTTTTAAGGGAGTGGTTACATGTCTCCATGGCTTCCAACAATCGTTTCTGATGTAAATAATAGTAGAAGATTAAAAAAAAAATCCCATAATCTCAACATACAGAAAAGTATTTTCTCCTCTGTATACTACCAGCTCTGAAAAAATATAAGCCTGGCCTGATGCAGTGGCTCAGCAGGTCAGGGCACCTGTTGCCAGTCTGATGACCTAAGTTCAACCCCTGGGACACATATATGATGGAGGGAGATAAACCAACTCTTACAGATTGTCCTGACCTCACCTGTCAACAGTGTCATGAATGAGTGCGTGCATACACATTTGTGTGTGCGCGCACAGACACACACAGGTACACACACACACAAATTACACAAGAGATAAAACTAAGTCAAAACGAGAGTTCAGTGTCATAACCAAGCTATGCATCATCTTGTCTCAAAACATAAAAGACACAACAAAACAACCAAAAAGGGCCTGAGAGAAGAGACTACCGAGTAAGAAGGTAAACCAGGAGCTGCCTCAGTATAGAAAAAAATTAGGATAAGAAAAAGTAGATTCAGCTGGGCGTGGTGGCATATGCCTTTAATCCCAGCACACGGGAGGCAGAGTTCAAGGCCAGCCTGGTCTACAAAGTAAGCCAAGGACAGCCAAGGCTACACACAGAAACCCTGTCTCGAAAAAACCAAAAAAAGAAAAGGTAGATTCATATCCAAAATAAGTTAGAAAAGATAAAAAGACATTACATATTAAGGGAAAATTAATCAGAATGATGTAATGATTGCGATACATGCACTAAATGCTGCAGCTCTCAGCTTCATAAACACCAGTAGGCATAAACAAACCTCACAGGTCTTGACAGAATGCTAACGAAGACTATGATGACTACCTTTGGTTGTCAACTCAGCCACATCTGGAACGAACTACCATCTAGGAATGCAGGGCACACCTGTGAGAGAGTATTTTTGCTTCGATAAATCCATTTCTAGCAGACCTTTGAGTTAGGAAGATGCACATCTTTGATCTGATGTTGAGAAGGAAAGACACTTTAACTGGGCCATGCCTTCTCCTGGAAGCCTAAATAAGGACATGGAAGAAGGAAGCTTTTGCCCTCGCCTTGCTAGCATGACCATTCATTCAGCGGCACTGAGGCCCATTTCTTTGGGATTCCAGCATATATAGAAGAGCAGCTAAGAAAACCTGCCTTGTGCGACTGAGCAACTAACTACTGTATTCTTGGATTTCCCATTTACAGCCAGCCACTGTCAGATTAGCTGGACTGCAGCCTGTAAGTCATTCCAATAAATCCATATAATATATGTATATTCCTTTATATATAAATCTTGTATATATCCTTTATATATTCATTCTATAAATTCTCTTTATGTATTCTATAAGTTCTCGTGTGTGTGTGTGTGTGTGTGTGTGTGTGTGTGTATGTGTGTGTGTGTGAATATATATATTCACTCTATACTCCTATTCCAGAGAACCCTGATGAATACAGATGACTTTAGTACTGCACTGTCATCCACACAAAAATTAAGAGAGAAGTTTCATAGTTAAACTATACCACAGACCAAATAGACTTACGAGGCATCTATCTACAAGAGATATCAAATATACATTCTTCTGAGCAGCCCACGGGGCTGTGTCTAAAACAGACCACAGTCTAGGCCACAGATTTTTTTTTATAGTTTTTTTCTTTCTCCCACCCCCACCTGAAACAGGGTTTCTCTGTGTAGCCTTGGCTATCCTGGACTCCTCTGTAGACCAGGCTGACCTCGAACTCACAGGGATCCATCCATATGCCCCTGCCGCCTGAGTGCTGGGATTAAAGGCGTGTGCAAACACAAAAGAATCAAGGTATGTGGTACACTTCAGCAAACGCAGCATTTGGGAAGCAGAGGCTGGAGGACCAGATTAAGGTCATTCTCAACTACACAGCAAATCAAGATAAGCTGGAGATTGTCTCAAAAAGTCACAAAAAAGGGAATCACAATAATTCCTCGTGTTTATCTAATCAGATCATAGTGGAATAATAATAGACTTCAATAGCAAAGAGAAAGTATGAAAACCATAAAATACATGGAAACTGAATAATATGCAGTTGCATAAAGTGGGTGATTGAAGAAATCATGGAGGAAATTGAAAAGTTTCTGGAATCAATTGAAAATGAAGGTACAATATACTATGAATTCTGTTGTCCAGCTAAGGGAGTTATAAGATGAATGTTGACAACTGTAAGTGCTTACATTTAAGAAAAAAATTAGTGATCTCAAATAAATAAATAATATGCCTCAAGGCCTTAGAAATGAAACAATAAGACACATCCCCAAACAGCAGATAGCAAGGACTTTCTGAAAGAACCCAAGAACACAAGATATAATTCTAACAATTCAAAACCGAGATTGAGTGAAATTAAGAAGTTTTTAACAGTAAAACAAAATAAAATAACAATCTTCAAAGGTAAGAGACAGCCTATAAAATAGAAGAAAATCTTTGATATCTATATATCTGATAGGGGATTAATATCTAGAATCTATAGTGACCCTGAAAAATTAAGTAGTTGGTAAAGTGATTAGATGAAAAAACCATCACGCCCTGGATTTGATTCCTAGCATGCCCATGTAAAAGGCTAAGCATGGCAGCTCATGGTGCACACGTGCACGCTAAGTGCTTGGCACATGGAGACAGGAGGGCCCTTAGGAAACAAGCTCCAATGCCAAGAAAGTGTCTGAAGAATGACACCTAAGATTATCTTTGCCCCCTCAAATAAAAAGACCGTGCCTTATGTAATACTTGACATCCTGACCTCATCAATGAAGGGTATTAATACCACAGCTTCCCATTCCTGTTGTTTCCCATTCAGATCAGTTTTAAAATCAGGTGGATAATATTCTATAATTGGCGAGTCTTCGCTGGTCATCAAATGCTGTAAAAACACAAACAGGAAAACTGAGATATACGTGAAAAATTAATACATATTTTCATTAATGTACTTAGAATATTTCTTTGCTTTACTAGGTGGCTACAATGTATTTGTTATATTATAGTTTCCAACTAAATGTTTTTTCTTTTTTCTGAGACAGCATCTCCCTGGTCTTAAGACACACCTGGCCTTAGCCTCCAGTGTTGGGATTACAAACCTGTGACAGCTTGTTCAGCAAACTGTACGAATTTCAACTGTATTCTTACTAATTTACTTCCTTTCTTAAAAACTTAGTTATGTAGCAAAATTACCTTTACTATGAGTTATTTCTCTCTCCCTTACTCGACCCCTGTCTTGAGACAGAATCAAAGTAGTCTAGGTTGGCTTTGAACTCAAGATCCTTCTGCCTCAGTCTCAAGAATGCTGGACTGACAGGTGTGTTCCACCACACCCCAGCAACTACTAACTTTAATTCTGTCATTTTTTCTTAGAAACTTTTATGTATTTGTATGTGCATGCCCATGTGTCGTGGTGTGCCCATGGAGGTCAGAGGAGAGCTTGTGAGTTAGTTCTCTCCTAGCATTATGCAGACACTGGGGACTGAAGTTACCATGTACGGCAGCGAGCACTTTTATTTGCTGAGATTCTTGCCAGTTCGATTTTAATTTTTCTATTGTCTTTTCATTCTGTAAGATCTACAACCTTAATTCTATTTTCTTATAAGTTCAGCTCAGTTTCTTTCACACACTTCCCAACAGTTGTCCATTTCAATCTCAAATTAATAATTTACTTCCCAACCAATTGATTCTAGTAATATGACTACTAGTATCAAAGATAGTCTAAAAAGGAAAAAAGTATAATTCAAGACCCATAATATCATTAATAACAGAGTGGAATAAGAGATTTTTATTTTGCTTATAAAAGAGGGAGACAAAGACAGCATATCAGTGTCTTATGCAAAAAGCATTAGGAAATGAAAAGGGAAGATTATGAAATTAAAAAAGAAATAGCATACCTGTAAAGTGATAATCTAAAACTTAATTGCTATTGCATGAGCACTAAACAAATGTGATTATAACATACTTATGGCTAACAGTGGTAAGGCATCAAATCTTAGTTTAGGTGAAGGAAAAAACAAAAGGAGACGTCAAAGATATTTCAGAAAGGGAGGCTGGGCCCAGGACCAAGTGTAGAGCAGGGCTCAGCAAGAGGCAGAAGGGAGTGTGACAAAGCTAAATGAGCAATGGGTGTGTGTGTGTGTGTGTGATACTAGGCATGGAACTAGCGGTGCTGACACAGACCCTAGAAAAAATAAGTGATGATTACTTTTATAATCTGCATAGTATGCTTAGTGATTTTGGAGACCGTCTTCCTCTTGTTATATGAAATACGTTAATAAGAGGAAAGTCCTTTAATTTGATAAATGGAATGCTTAAAAATGTAAATTATCTTAAGGTAATACTAGTATTAAGATAATAACTCATTAGAATTGCCCTCACTCTAATAGAGGACTTAAGAGAATAGGAATTATCCTTTAAATATTTAGAAATGGAGATGGCATCTGATTTTACCTGTTTTAAGATAGTGTACTTAAAATGCAGAACTGAAGAAAACCGGTACTGAAACGTTTATAGAGTTTGCATTAAAAAAAAATCAATTAAAGGTAAAGGAATTATTTGCCAAAATTATTTGCTAAAAATGTTGCATCTAGCTGAAAATAAAGCTAACCAGTGTTAGCACACACTTTTAATCCCAGCAGAAGCAGGCAAATCTCTGGGAGTTTGAGGCCATCCTGGTTTCCAGAGTAAGTTCTAGGACAGCGAGAGCTACACAGAGAAACCATACCTCAAAAAACATACAAAAATAAATATTGTTTATTTAATTAATTTGGGTAGCAATGTTTCCAGGCTTATATGAAGAATTAATACAAAAGGTCTACAAGGGGTTGGAGAGTGGTTCGGTGGCTAAACACCCTAACTATCTTCCCACCATCTACACGACAGCTCACAGCTGTACATAACTTCAGTTCCAGGGGGTCCAATGCCCTCATCTGGCTTTTATGGACATAGATATATGTACATAGAGGCAAAACACCCATACACTTAATATAAATACATAACTCCTTAGGAAAAAAAAAAAAGAACATTAAGAAAAGTCACTCAATTCCAAAGCCTACCTGATAGCACGTGGGGAGCAAGTTTTTGCTAGCCGACGGGAGCACAGCCAGAAGCTGCTCGAATGGCTTGAAGGGTCGCCCCAGCTCAAAGTGGATTTCGAGTGAACTGAGATTGCGGATATCAGAGAGGAAGGGTGCATAATGATAGGGATAATACCTGTGGGAAAAATAAGTTTTACACTGAAAACTTTATGCAAAATGGTCAATCGTAAACATTTTCCTACATTTATTTAATAACACAGGAATAATTAAAAACATATTCATAATTTTATCACTTGAATATAAGAAATTATCACCTTTGTAAAATTTAGCTTACAACACAACACACACACACACACACACACACACACACACGGCTTTTCTAGACAAGGCTTCTCTATGTAACAGCCTTGGCTGTCCTGGACTCTCTTGGTAGACCAGGCTGGCCTCGAACTCACAGAGATCCGCCTGCCTCTGCTGACTACTGAGATAAAGCTCCAAGCAGCTCCTAAGGGGAGAAGATCAGTGGGTCTCGGCTCACACAGCCATTATTAGTCAACTCTAAGAACTTTTATCTTCAAATCAGTGCACATGTCACTATACTGGTGATCAAGATGGAACCAACCATCCACACACATTTTCTTCATTCTATTTTTCCATCTTTAACCATAGGCATGTTTTAATAAAGCTTTGAATATAAAATTAAAAATATTTCTATCTACTCTAGGTGTTTGAATCACTGGACACAGGGAGACAGAGTATAGACAGAGAAAGGAAGAGAAAAGAGGGAGAAACCAAAAGATTTTAAAAGACATTTTATTAGTTGTGGGTATGGGGGTGTGCGTGCACGTGGAGTTCAGAGGACAACGTGTGGGAGGCAGCTCTCTATCATGTGGATCCCAGGGACTGAACTCAGGACGGCAGGCTTGGTGGCAAGCGCCTTTATCTACTTAGCCAACGGGGCTGCCTGAGCCTTTCACATTCCGTAATTATGGCACACAGCTCAGACAGGAAGGCTTAAAAGGGAGAATGGCGTATGAAACAGCGCAAGATAAACTGACGTTCAAAGCAGATAGGCTTTGGGACAATCTTGGGACAATTACTTAAGTTTTCTGAGCTTTAATTTCATCTGTAGCAAGTAGAAAACACTGTTTACTTTGAGCATATGAAAATATGATTTTGAAGCGTCCAATTTTACTGCTTGGCAATTAAACAGAAACGACTAGCACTTAGCTTTCTTTAAAAATAACAAATAAGGGGCTGGAGAGATGACTCAGTGCTTAAGGGAACTGACTGTTTTCCAGAGGACCCGAGTTAAAATCCCAGCACCCACATGGCAGCTCACAACTATGTACTCCAAGATCTGATACCCTCACATAGACATAAATGAGGCAAAACACCAATGCACACAAAATTAAAAAACAAACAAACAAACAAACAAACAAACAAACAAAACAAGGATCTTTAATTTAGATTATTCTTGAGAGGCCCTAAGCATGTTACACTCTATAAGAGTTTCTTTTCAGAGCTGGCTAGTAAGTGAATTAATACCTAACTCCACATTATTTTGCATTGTTTTGAGCTTGATGCTGCTCTGAAAGGCAGTCTACCACAAGTGCTTTGAAGACAAAATAGTTGTCATTCCAATAGTCTTTACTGTATGCTCCATTATGATTTGAGTTTATTTTTGCTTCTTTCCTTTTTCTTTTTTAGTGGTTTTTGGGGGCAAGGTCTTGCTATGCAGTACAGCTCACCTTGAACTTGTAGTGATCCTCCTACCTTGGCCTCTCAAGTGGTGGAATTGCATATACAAGCTGCCACATCTGGCTGTTATTCTTCTATTTTAATGAATGAGTAGACGCAATTTGCTTGGATCAGAAGTGTTAGGCTTTTGATATGAAGTAGCATGTCAGATGTACAGTGGTCACGTACAGAAGCCTGGTTCCCACCTGGTGTGCTCTTAGAAAGGTTCTGGAAACTTTAGGAGGTGGGACTAGGTAGATGTGGGCCACTGGGGCAGGTCCTGAGGGGCTGTATCTTATCCCAGGCCTTCCTCTATCTTTCCTTCTGCTTCTGGTCACACTAAGGTATCACCTCTGCTCCTGTAGCCCACCCAGCCAGGAAGCCTAAGGAGAGTGGGGCTGGCTAAGCATAAACTGAAGCATGGGACCATCAATCAAAATGATCTTTCTCCTTTTAAGTTGTTCTGTCTGGAAATTTGTCAGTGACAAACCTGACTATGACAGGAAATATTAGAAAAATTATTACTATTTTTAGTAAAATAACCAAAGACTTTCTTTCATTGTTTCTGCCACACATTTAAGTAGTTTATTCTTCGAAATTATTCCTGCTAAAGAGAACTGTTTTTGAGTGCACAAAAATGGTGAGACTATTACAAACTCTCTCATGTAACTATCACTTAGACTGAAAACAATTTTCAAGACACCGTCATTCATATCGGATTCTTTCATTTTAGTTCTCTGGGGGTACTAGGAATCAAACCCCAGACTTCGCCCACACTAGATAAGCAACTGTATTGTGAAACTATAGCCTTGATTCTCCCTCTTTCTCTCTGGTGCTGGAGACTGAACCTAGAGCTTCCACCAGTGCTTTATTGGCAGCTGCATCGAAGCCCATTTGATTCAGATTGATAGAGAATTTTGGAACTTTAGATTAACACAGGCTAGGGCTATAAATATCTTAGTCAAAAGTCTTTAAAATATTTTCATTTAAAAAGACTTTTTTTTTTAAATAAAAAAATCTCAATTGCTTGATTTTACCAGTGAGATACTGGGGTGAAAGCCTGCCAGTTCAGAGAGGCAGAGAAAGCACCACCTGACCTTCCTTCTCAGCCTATGTCCCAGAAGGAAACCTCCTGCCCCACACTGTCTCAAGCCCTCATACTCAATGTCTCCCACTTCTACTTCCTGTATGTCTCCTTCCCTCCGGCCTCCTCACTTCCTCTTACTCTCTATTGTTTTTTTCCTCTGTTCACGCCCTGCCAAGTGGTTGCTTGCTCTGCCTCTTGACCTATGGTTGATTTTATTTAATCCTGTCTTGAATTAAAGGTAGTGTTAGGGCTCAGCCACAGTATAACTATAAACACGTTTTCCCAGTAAACAACACAGTCTTGGGGTTCACAGTGTAATCAAATATCCTGCAAAACTATATTTAACTTAAACTTGACTGCATAGGTATATGAAAAATAAGTAGAAATAAAAGGAAAGAGATGTAGATGAGACTCTACTAGTAGGAACCATTATAAAATGAGATGCCGTTACCAGCTCCAGGACTGAACTCCGTGATAGTAATAGTGTAAGATCCACTGTATCGCCTGAACGTAGCAGGCAGCTTGGTCAGCCAGAAACTCACTGAAACAGAAAGGGGCATTTTCATTACAACACTGTTTTCTGAGGATAGGCCAATGTCTATAGTGTATTATTTTTAATATCTAAAAGTTATAAACAGAAAAATTCCACAACATTTTCCAATTCCATCTTGTCACACGAAAGGCTGCTTTACAGTTCCTAAACCAACTATCAAGGTAGTTAAGCCTGCTGTGCGTACTTAAGTTGTTAGTATGTCTTATTTTCACATAAAGTTTGAAGAGCCATCTAATGAACTTCCTACAAAGTGGTACCATCGGCTCTTCAGTAGTGAGAATGAGAATAAACCCAGGGGTCCTTAGAAATCTGGCAACAGCATCTACAACAGCTTTTTAAAAGTGCTGTATCCTTTGAACAAGATTCTCTTCTAGTCTCCTTTCTCAAGCCAAATCCCATTATTAAGGTTTGGGTTAAGGGCTGGAGAGATGGCTCAGTGGTTAAGAGCGCTGCCTGTTCTTCCAGAGGTCCTGAGTTCAATTCCCAGCAACCACCTGGTGGTTCAACCATCTGTAATGAGATCTGATGCCCTCTTCTGACATACAGGTGAAACACTGTATACATAATAATAAGTAAATCTTAAAAAAAAAAAAAAAGATTTAGGTAAAACCAATCTTCAAATCTCCACAACAAAACAAGCCATAGTCTAAAGCCACAAATAATCACTTACAAATTTCTTATCTCTGTATTTCCGGTAGGTATGCTTATATCTTTAAATGTCTTATTATTAACTTGTTTATTTTTGTGTGTGCGTGTGCATGCCATGATGCATGCCATGATACTTGTGTGGAGGTCATGGGATAACGTTCAGGAGTCGGTTCTCTTGGTAGTTATGCATTTAACATGAAATATATTGCCTTCTTATTTTAAATAAGTATTTCCTGATTGCTAGGAACCTGGGTAATTAAGAAAACCATTCTTTCACCTTCCAGCAATGACTAGCCATTTCAGTGTGCTGCTTTCAGCCACTGTTAGGAGGAGGCATTGCTATCATGCTCAGTGACTCTCTGGGCTCTAGTGAGCCTGTGGGTTTAGCTTCCCAAAGAGCTCAGACTAGCCACACACTACCTAGTCTAGTCTTTCTTGTTTAGCCAATTTAAAAAGTATCGAAAATGTGTGTATTATAAATATGTGGCTTTGTTTTCTGTCTTTAGATTATAAGCATCTTTCTGAGTTGTTGGGAACTTTTTGCAATCACCATTTGATAGTTGTACAGATCCTGGAGACAGAGGGAAGAGATGATGAGGCAGAGGTTGGTGAGCCTTCTTTAAGGCAAGATCTCGCTATGGAGCTGAGCTGAGCATTTACATGGGTGCGAGGGAGCACAACTCAGGTAGTAAGGCAAACGCTACCCCTCAGCCGTCTCCCTAGTTCATCTATTCAGCAAATCTTTTTTTTTTTTTTTTCAAGACAGGGTCTCTCTGTGTTAACCTTGCCTGTCTTGGACTCACTTTGTAGAGGTTTTTTTTTTTTTTTTTTTTTTTTTTTGGTTTTTCAAGACAGGGTTTCTCTGTGTAGCCTTGACTGTCCTGGACTCATTTTGTAGACCAGGCTGGCCTCAAACTCACAGCAATCTGCCTGCCTCTGCCTCCTGAGTGCAGGGATTAAAGTGCACCATCATGGCCGGTTTATTCAGCAAATCCTATCATAACAATAGAACACATGCCAGAATTACGATCATGAAATGCATAATTTATGAAACCAATAATCTCTCACTACTTCCTCAAAATCATGTTTTCCGAAGAACCGCAAAATCTACCGTTTCTATTACAAAATAAAGCCATCGGTAAAAGCATACTCAGACACTACATCGACACCCATCTTCGTCATGTAATATGTTCTTTTATATTGTCTAAATTCAGTTTCAAACAGATCATCATCTTCAGTCTCATCTTCAAAATTATCTGTGAGAAAAACCAGAAAGATGTGACTGATAATTATGAATATTGTTTTTCACCTAGTGATGTGGTGATCAATGCATATCAAAATTGATGCTTATAAGCTATCATAGGAATCTATCCAATCCAGTGCCACTGGGTTGTACTTATAAAGGAAAGGCATGACAACTATGATGCCAAGGAAGTGACATCAAGCGCAGAGCGTGTACGCACCTCGAGAAGCCCCTCCTTCACCTTCACGCTTGTCTAACGCAGCCCAACTTAAGGAATTTTCCTGGCCCTATAAAAATTATAAATCACCATAAGATAAACAGTAAGATATGTTTCCAAATCAGAAATGTAAGTGGGAGATTAGAAAAATACTAACTGTAACTGAAATGATCTTTAAAGGATACTCTGTACCAGCTTACTTAAAAAAAAAAAATTGAAACAGTATATGTGTTTTGGTTATCAATTGTTCTCTAAAGTTATACATCTTTATTATATGGAACTCAGATATATTATAATTTGTGTTAAAGTAAAAAAAAGTATATTTAAGTATATGTAACAAAACCAAGAATATCTAAAAATTATATTAATTATAATATAAAGAAAATGAAATAATTTTACCATCTATCAATTTAACATTGCTAAACAGCAAATCTTGAGCTACTACTAATACAATCTATTTGTATTGGATTTAATGGGTGCTGTCGGAATCTCTGGATCTTATTATCCTTTTGTTGTTGTTGTTGCTGGTTTGAGAGAGGGCTTCTCTGTGCAGCCTTGGCTGATCTGGACTCATTTTGTATCAGGCTGGCCTTGAACTCAGAGTGATCTGCCTGCCTCTGCCTCCCTGAGAGCTGGGGTTACAGGCTACTGCACCTAGCTGATCTTGTTACTCTTGTTTGTTTGTTTTTTGAGACAGGGTTTCTCTGTGTAGCCTTGGCTGTCTTAGGCTCACTTTGTAGACCAGGCTGGCTCGAACTCACAGAGATCCCCTGCCTCTGCCTCCTGAGTACCGGGGGAGACCGAGTTGTCACTGCTCCTGGCTTGATCTTGTTATTCTTAAGACTATTCTTTCAGCCATGTTCTGGCTATCTGTTTTTATGGGGTTTTATTTTTTTGTTTTTTGTTTTTTATTTATTTAGGATCTAATCCTTTCTCTCTTGTTTTTGATTGCCTAGGTACTGGCAGTGAATCCCATTAGCTTTTCGTCATATAACTCGAGCCTCCACTAGTTTTAGCTCACGGATCATGACTACATGTATTTCTAATATAACCTGGAAGACAGAGGTAGGTGGAGGAGGCAGGAGTTATTAACATGGTGAGTTTTATGAATACAAGTTCCCATCAAAATAGCACAGTTTCTTCTTTCTTTCCTTTTCCTTTCTTTCTATTTGAGGTGGCCTTGCTGTGTAGCCCAGGGCTAATCTGAAGTTCAAAATCCTCAATACTGTGAATTTCAAGTAAGACTTTTAGTACCATCACACCCAGAACAAAAGCTGTTTTCTTAGGAGAAATCCATGTGGTGGAATCAGACTGATTACTGCTCAGGTCCACTGGAAAAGCTACTCACGACGTCAGGCTGGGGAGACAGCTTGGTGGATAGAGCACCCGATGCCAAGTGAGGACTGGGTTAGACCTCAAGCACCCATCAGAAAGCCCGACAGCTGTGGTGGCTGCCTATATCCTAGCACTTGGGAGGCAGACATGGGGGATACACTGAGCAAGGTGGCTAGCAAACTAGAGAGAAGCTATGGCGAGCTATGATTTGGCTGTGGTTCACCTGGACCAGCAAAAAAGCAAAGAGCAACTGAAGATTACAACTTCAGGTCTCTACATGCACACACCCACCCACCCACCCCAGACCACATAAATGTGAAAAAGATGAGAAGAAAAATTAAAACAGAAAAACTGTACCAGGGAAAATCAGGGTAGTTACATTTCCTAGAGGAAAACTTACTAGTCTTGAGCTTAAATAAAGCCAGGATCCCATTATTATAAATAGGCTGGAGACAGGCTAACACACACAAGACACTGTAATTAGAGATGTTCTATAGAACACTAGAATATTCTCATTGACTCTATCACTCATATTAAGCAGAAACATTTACTAGATATTGTACTATTTTTCAAAGGTTGATTAATCTTTATTTTATGTGTATGAATGGTCTGCCTGTATGTATGTGAAGTGTACTGCATGCATGTCTGATGCCCGTGGAGGCCACAAGAGGGCGCTAGATCCCTTGGAACTGGAGTTACAGATGGTTGTAAGCCATCACTTGTGTGCTGGGAGGCAAACCTGGGTCCTGTGCAAGAGTAGCAAGTGCTCTTAACCACTAAGCCATCTCCCCAGCCCCTAGAGAGGATACTAGTAATTATTTTTAATCAGTCCACTGCTGGCCTAGTGTCACAAAATTAAATGCTATATATATTCACACTTAATGAGCTAGTTGAAGACCACCATGTAACATACTTATATGTCCTACCACTCAGGAGATGTAGGCAGAAGATCAGGCCAACCTAGACTACATGAGACCTGGTCTCAAGTAAACAAGCAAACAAACAAGTAAATAACCCCCAGAGGCCCCAAATAAGTATAAATTAGTCCAGTGGTCTGATATTTTCAAATAACACAACTTAAACAATTTATTCTAAAAGTTAATTTATTAGCATCCTTAATTTTTAAAATCTTGTATGTATGCATGTCTGTCTGTCTCTCTGTATACTACATATATTCCTGGTACCCACAGAGGCCAGCAGAGGGCGGTAGATCCCCTGAAACTGGTGTTATTGTTGTGAGATGCCATGTGGGGCATAAGAACTGAACCTGGATCCTCTGCAAGTACTCTTGATTTCTGAGCTATCTCTTTAGCCCATTTATTAGCTTCTTTTTGTTTGTTTTGTTTTTTGAGACAGGGTTATGTTGTGTAGCCTTGGCTGTCCTGGACACTCACATTGTAGACCAGGCTGGCCTTGAACTCAACATTGATCCACCTGCCTCTGCCTCTCAAGGGCTGGGATTAAAAGCGTGCGCCACCATGCCCGGCTCTATTAGCTCCTTAATAGAGGAAGCATAATGCTATTCCTTAGAGGTGAAAATAAGAAACTCATTTTTCCTTAAATACATATTTAATATATAAAAAAACCCACATTGGCAGAAAGAAATGTAGATTTAGATGCTCATTAAGAAAAACTAAAAATGAAACAACCCCCTGAAACATAAGGAAAATGAGAGACAAGAAATATTAGTTTTACTGTTACAGTTTATTAAAAAAAGCCCTGGAGGCGGCTCACCTTTGGTTTCCTCTTCTCCCTGCAGTCCCTAGCTTCGGCCGCTGCCATACCTGCTGCTTCATTGAGATACTTGTTACCAACTTTACTTTCAAACCACTTGAGGTCCACAAAAACCTCACTGAAGTGCTCTCGATCAAACTAAAGAAAATACAGTTTAAAATTATCTAAACATGTCTGAAAGAATACAAACTAAATTTCTAACATAAACTTTCTGGGGTATAGAAAATTGAAGAATGTTTATATATACATACACATATAACAGCATTAACTCTCAAAGTTAAACAGAAGTAAGTAAAGCTGAAATAATTCAAGTGAAACTATACAGAATAACTATCAGAACAAAGCTACAAAACAGTTTTTTTTTTTGGTATTAACTAAATAATTAATGGTCATTTACAGCAACTGTAGAGTAGTAAAAAAGAAAGAAACAAACAAAAAATCTTGTAGTTACTCACATCTGATAGTTTCACAAGGTATCTCTCAAACCGAGGTAAGTTGAGATGTCCACCTTCATTAATATAACCTAAAATAAACCAAATCTAAACTTGTAGTAAAAACTGACATTATTTTCTAAATAGCTCTCTAAATTTCCTTTCACAAACTGAATAATTCTTCTAATGAAGAAAACTCTCTAATTGTTTTACTTTCTATAAGCCAGCTTTACTTTCTATAATCTTTATATTATTGTATTTTGGGCACTGAAGTAAAACATTGGAAATTCCAGGTTATATAATAATAATGCTTCCATATTTCCAACTGTATCTGTAGCAATGCCATGTGCATTATAGTGTATGTGATATTTAACTTGACATGTCCATATATGAAAACCTGTGGCCGGCTCAGGGGTGCACACCTGTGTCCTATCATTTGGGAGGCTGTGGCAGGAAGATCTGCGTTTGAGGCCAGCCTGAGACACATAGTAAGACTGCCTCAAAAAGAAAAAGAAAGGAACAACAACAACAACAACAACAACATCCTGTAAGTTAGAGAAATTTTTTTTGCCAACTTCCTATTTTTACTGTTTTGGCTTATATTGAAAACTTTAATGTATATTTAGGACAACTGGATTTCTGTAATGAAATATGAACAAAATGAAGTGAAACCAATGAGGTCTGCTGGCTTTTTTAAGATGT